>NW_027466463.1:12977500-13467500 GCF_050575085.1 Anarhichas minor
AAAACAAAAACAACTTGATGTACTGTATGTTTACAATCGTAATGCCATACTGTGTTTGTTTATTTCGCTCCAGGACATGAATGACTTTTCTCCGGTATTCAGCCAGTCAGTGTACCGAGGCCTGGTTGCCCCTAATGCTTTCAAGGGAACCATTGTAACCACAGTGATGGCCAATGACTCTGACCCTGCGGTGAGCATTTCCAGCTGCTGCTATTCAAACTGTTTTTCACACTCTGCTCCTCAAATTGTGTTTGGGAATATAATGTAAGATAGTTGTGCTTCTCTGCAGTGTTTGTGTGTGTGTTTTAAATGTTTGTTTTCTCCAGTGGAGCCGTGTTTTCAACCCCCAGTGTCGCACTTAATGATACCTCCATTGGGCTTTTAACTCTAAACATTTGTAATATAGGCTGGTTTAATCAGCTTGCTGTAAAATGAAGGTTTGCTCACTTTATAGTTCAATTGTGAGCCATTAGATCGCCTGGTGCAGTTAACTCCAGGTTTAAAAGGTTGTAAAAATCAAAGCTGGGTCTGAGTGCAGTGTGAATAAAGCGTGTGTGAATTTGCTGAGTCACACAGCCTTTTGCTTAGATGCAGATCTGAGATGCAATGGCTGTGAAAAATAGCTCTCATCTTTATCGGAAAACAGAAAACAACCAACTAAATAGCACCTTAGCAGCCGTAGTTATATATATATATATAATATTTGGATGTCAATGTCACTTATTATCAATTAATTCTGTTCTATATATGTACATATTCTACATTATATACTGGAATTAACATTTTTGACCAATCGGTAGCTCCATTAAAAAGGTTTACACTGACACAAAACTGAATTGTAAATCTTGTTAATTGTGACGTGTGTCTTAACTGCTTCATATGTACTTGGACAGAGACGCACTGTTTTATTTAGGCCCAAAATGATTGCGTTGGATAATAAATACTGTAGTAGTCATTACCACACTATGATTTTAATTTGATGCATTGTAAAAAGTTTGTAAGCACGTCGGTATTCCAGGAAGAATGCAAGATATGTTTCATCCTAATGCCACATTCATCTGAATCTGTCATCCTAAGTGTACTTGTTCTCCTATCAGGGTACCCCAGCAGGCCTGGTGCGCTATAAAGTGAACCAGGAGGCTTTTCATTACTCTGCCAGTATATTTGACGTAGAGGAACAGACGGGAAATGTTGTAACCAGAGTTAACCTCAACGAAGAGCCCAACCTCAAGTTCAGTGTAAGTATGCACACGCACATTTTAATTTACAACTCACAGACATGCACCCTGTGATGGGGGGTTGCAAGTAGAAATTGCTTTGAATTAAAAACAACCCCTGTTGTATGCGGCATTTACGTGACTGCATAACTATGGTAGTTGGGTAAAACAAGATGTGATTTGAATTGTAGACATTATAAAACATGCACATCTGCAATGGAGTAAAACAGCAGTAGAAGATTGTCCTACGGCGAAGATATTAACTTCCATCAAACTATAATGTATTCTGTGTATTATTAACAATAACCATGGTGCAGTGTTTACTGTTTATCATAATGGAAATATGCAGCATCACTTAATGTTATCCCCAATCAATCAAATTGATCTATTCTAACTGTAAACTCTGGCACTGGGACTGTAGTCCAATAGAGACATCATTGCTGCAGATTTATGTGACGCTTCCCTGTTTTGCTTTAGTTTTAGCATATTTTAGATTTAGTCGGTGGAGGATTGGGACCGCATCACACGAATTAAGTCTTTAGAAATGAATTTGATGATTTTGTACATGCAGATTGTACTTGCTTTCTTGTGTTATTTGTAAAGCATAAAGGTGTCTTTGTACAGAGCACTCTTATAAATCCCTATCCGCTGTACAAAGTATACCGCAGCAGCTTATTAGTTTCAAAATTGCCTTTTCCCAGCTGCACTCCTCAATGGGGCTTTGGGCCATTCTCATTTCATCTTTTCACTGGGCTTTAATTAACACAACAAGGATTCAGCGTCCCCTGAAGATGTCACTCAGGGGCCTAATTTTACCTCGTTTGGCTTAAACAAAATGAATCAGTCCAACACTGTGTACAATTTTGGGATTATTACCGAGATAAACACTGTCCAAGGTATCATCTTTACGACGACAGATGACACAGTTAGACAATGAATTTGATATGTTGCAAATGTCTACCTAATTTCCTTGCATCACATTATAATGGCACCACAGTGTATTTTCATAAAATGTCTTTGGAGCAGCTTGGCATGCATAAGCAAGTGCGCAAGGCTAGGAACAGGTTTGTAAATAAAAAGCAACCCATTTACATCGTCGGTGCAGTTGAAAGGAAGTCATTATGCTATTGAGCAAGGCCCTTAACTACCACATGTTCCAACAAAGTGTGTAAGTTTCCAGCAATGCAATGCATTATCAGTAGCAATTTCCTGGCTAAATAAGATGCAGAAAAGACAATATTTTAATATCTTGATATTTAAATTTGGCCTTCATTAGGAGTCCTTTGGGCCTGGTTAACAGTAGTTACCCCCCCCCAATTAAATAAAGAAGAAAGGCTAAGAAGTAAAAATAAGCACACCAGCGGGACACACACTCATCCTGTTCTCCTATTCCCATGCACATTATGTGCTTTTAGAATGCGGGCAGCAAAAATGTAGACATTCATTTTGGTTTATTATCAGCCTGTCATGCATTAGCTGCATCGATTTGTTTGGCTGTCTCTGCTGTCTGCACACTGTAAAATGGTGTGAACTGGTATATTTGCAAATGCCACAAGAGCCGTGGCAGCACTGGACTGCAATATTGCAAGCGAGCATGTGGATATCTACTGACTCTTAACCTGTATGTGTGTGTGTGTGTGTGTGTATTTGATTGACAGCTGGTGGTGGTGGCCTATGATGATGGTGAGCCAGTAAAGGAAAACACAACTCTAGTAGAGATCACAGTCCTTCAGCCCTCTGTCATTCCTGTGTTCACACAGGAAGAATACAGGTACACACACACACACACGCACACACACAGAGTACATGCTATTTTCTATGCCTCTGTACTGGCGTCAGCCACGGTTGGAGGCATTATGTTTTGCAGTTGTCCGCCATTCCATTCACTCGATATCTCAGAAACGCATGGAGGGAATATCTTCAAATGTTGCGCTAACGTCGACTTTGACTTAAGAATTAACTGATTTGATTTTGGTGGTCAAAGGTCACATTTTTTTGCGATAACTCAATAATGAATAGGCTTATTATGAGAATTTCACACAAATGCCTGAAAGGATAATAACTATGAAGTGATGACATTTTGGACAGAAACAGTGGAAACTGCAACTTGACTGTTTGGCGCAGAGGTGGCAATTCATAGTTTGAAGTTATAATCCTCAGAATTTAAATTCTGGTTGATTTGATTCTGGCAACAACTGCTGTAACTGGTGATAGCATTAAGAACATCATAGTACAAATACCAGAGGCCTGTTGGAATTACACAGTTATGGATCCCTGGCGGCAGGAAGTGCCGTTTGTGCAGCTACTCTGTTGACACTGAACCCCAAGTTGCTTCCGGCCGTTTCACAGCAGCCCACTGCTCCTACAAATGTTTAGGATGGCTTTAATGCAGAGGATAAATCTCAGTACCAGATGGCAGACTCCGCCACTAACAACACAAACTACTATATAGAGAGGTAACTAACAATGAAAAAACATTTAAGTAGTGTAAAAATAAGGTTTATGCGACGGAAACCTGAATAATTATGACTTGCATGCAGAATTTTTCCATCTACTTATATTTGCCGTTCATGCACCCATGTAAACGGTGACATGTAGGAAGAGATCTTGCTATGAAGCTCAGTTTTGAAAGAGCTTTTCTGACCCAAAAAAAGAAAGAATGTCTGGCTACCTGGACGTTTGTCTGTAGAAGTTGCAAATTACCAATGAAACGCTAATACAGCTCGGGCTGATATCACACACTCCGTCAGAGTTTATACTCGTCTTCTAAATAAATAAATAAATAATTTCGATAGTGGGACATTCATCTCAATTCAAGACAACCAAATAATGGTTAAAAAATGCATCTGAAGTTTTGGATTGTATCCAGTCGCTGACAGAGGATTTGTTTTTCATCTGGCAACGTAGTAAATGGCATTAATATAGGTGTAATTAAATATGGAGAAGAATGTTTAACATTCAAAGAACAGAATATATTTATATTAACCTTTCCCTAATGAATGAACGCAACGAGCACTTAATATGGTTCTACCACATTTATAGCACAACCATGCCAAATCACAGTACAGGGCAGTAGATGGAAACAGAAGGTGCTAAGTCTGAACAGCACGGTCTTTGCTCGCCTAATTCAGTTTTGATTACAACTCAAAGTATGTGCTTTAGTGTAAGAAGATTCCAGAAAAGGATGAAAGTGAAATGTAGGAACTTTTTGAAGTTTGTTTTCATAATAGAAATCCCAAAACTCCAAGTCAAAACAAATATGCACAGTAGCACCAACTTTGAGGGGTAGCAGCATGCTTTTCACCGTCTGCTGGAAAATCATTGAAAGAAGCAGAAACTCAATATAAAGCAAGTATAAGGGGACATTGGGCGGCCCTATCCTCCATGCTAACCATTGGTCTGTCTATGACCCACCATCACTGGTTTTTGGGCTGGCTTTTCAGTAACTTTGCGCACGTTAGTGTGTTTTGAATTTTGCAAAAATGGCCAACTGTGCCCCCGGCAGTGGGAAAGCATATAGAGAGCTGTTTAGAAAACGAGAATACATAACTCTCACCTCACGTGCAGACACATACACACTCTCAAGTCATCATTATAACTCTTCCAGTTGGTGCTGCTTTCATGAGGTCATTGGTTCACCTCAGGTTTTCTGTTCTGTGATTGGCTGGATAGACAGAGGGTGTGTGTGTGAAATTGGCCTATAATCTACAGCTATTAGCTCTCATTTCTTTATCTTTCACTAAATACATGAACTTTGTTGTTATTTACTCTTTCTGGCATTCTTTATCCTGATGTGTTTTTTCCGCATCCCACTAGCTTCTAATTTCCTGTCTCGATTCATGTTCCTCCTGCCACCCTTGTTATTATCAGCCCCTCTCTACATCTATTTGTCCCCAACAGTGACAGAGGGAAACAATTGGTTTCCTTCCATTTGCCTGCTTGTTATGTCATCTGTCAGGCACAATATCCAAGTCATCAGACTGAGATGTAAATTGCAGGAGAGGATGAAACATCATATTTTTCCATATTTTTCAAAATGGCTGATTGACTGAATAGTTGTACCCTGTTTCCTGCTCAAAACAAAATGAGCTTTTTGTGACGGCTTGTTTGTTTGTTAGAGGGATAGCATTAGTTTTGTGTCATTCTTTTATTTCCGCTCGCAGGTTTTGGTTACTTTTTTTGTTTAAGTTCTTCCTGTTTCTCTCCTCTCGTCTACCTTCATCACAAGTCAGAGCATTTCACAATTGTATGCGGAGAGTATGTGGTTAGGCATTTACTGTGATGTAACTCACTTTCATATACAAGACTCACCCAGCTTTTTAGTGGACGTCATAGGAGAAATGTGTCTTTACTTAAATTTCAGTTTGCATCTTTCTTTTTTGAAACACCTGAGCATCATAAGTTCTAAGACAATGAGCTTGTTTTGGAGTAATTGCAACTTCAGTGTCAATACAGAAATACAGTATTATCCCACTATTACTGACAACATTTCAAGGTTTGTCTTTCACACAGAGCACACTAAAGCTCCCCTCTATTTTTAGGAACAGGGTTAGAGGCAAGAAAGAGATATGTCAGCCAGCCATATAATACTGCATTTATGAATATGTAACATAGCTTCAAGCTAAAAGAGTGTGTGTGTGCCTGCCTGTATATATGTGCAGGTTGTAGAATATGTGTGTATTTGTATTTTATTGTATTTGTTAAAGGGAAACTTAGTCGATCTTCAACTGGCTTTGTGTCGTTGCAATGTGGTTGGTTTGTGCAAATGGACGATGTTTGGATTCCCTCTGTGTTTCCGGCTCCCAGAGCTTCCTGCATATTTGCAGACGGGGAGAAATTAGACATTTTACGTCTTCTGGCTGATTTTTGCCGGCGGGTGAGCGGTAGGTTCTTGGTGCTGGCAGCGTGGAGGGAGGTTGCAAATTGTTCATTTGCATGCCCGCATTGTAGTGATACAAAGCTGGTTGAAAATCTGCAACGTTTCCCTTTAATCAACACATTTTTGTGCACTGTGGATGTCCCTTTCTGTGTGTTTTGCATGTCTCTCTGCCTGCATGTGTGCCTTATATTTTACATTTCTGTGCCTGTATTTTTGTGTTTGCGTGTGTATGAGAAATTGTGTTTTTTTTTTTGTTCTTCTAATTCCATGTTGTCGTCACTAAAAGCACAGTGTATGTACAGCTTTCAATTAATTATCCCAGCTTTATTGAATCAGAGCTAATTGTAGTGTGGTTTTAGGAGCTTACTAATGCTCTTTAATGATTTTGTATGGTTTCAACAGACAGACTTCTACCCATGGGTAAGGCAGAATTTGTAATATTAATTCCTTTAATTAAAAGAGTGACGGAATCAAGGGATCTGTTAAAGGCTGTGAACATTTAACGTTCATCACAACAACAGATTATATAAAATTACAAATGGCTTTATGGATCCAAAATTAGTTATCTGCACACGCCTAAACTTTGAAAAGCACCTTGTCTGTGGCTTTATTTACAGTATAAAGGGCATGTTAGGTAAAACCCACTCTGTGCTCAATTTACTGTAGGTTAACCTAAGGACAATATATGCACAATAAAATCCTGTCAGTCTTATCTGAGGGTATCAGAGATAGAAGATAGCAAACTGACAGTGTCACGTAGAAAAACATGAAGCCATGAGATGTGAAATTCTATATGCAGTTCAGGCTTCAATAGAGGAGAGGAGGATGGCCATTCAACCGCAAAACTTGGACATTCAATAACATTTGTTGATGGAAGCCCCCACTGACCCAGCTATCCTCATGAGGAGAACTTTCCTTAGTCCTGATGGCCAGACCAACCAACCAATATTGTGAGAGGCTGTCAAAGAAAGAGAGAAAGAGAAAGAGATACAGATGCACAAGCACACAAAGATGCACTTTTGCACACGCGCGCGCACACACACAGTGCACTAGGACTTAAGCTTTGGCACTGGGACCTGCTGTTTGTGCATTTCCCCTCTGTGGGTGTCTCAGCTAGTAAAACAGTGAACAAGCTGATGAGGGGGTTTGCTAAATTATTGTAGCAACTGTGTGTAGAGCAGGATGTCTCCCTCGCTCTCTCTCTCTCTCTCTCTCTCTCTCTCTCTGTCTCTCTCTCTCTCTGTGTTTCTCTCACTGTAGGACCATTCTTGCACCTGCAGAATTAGTATGCAGTCAGTATCACATGCGCATGAATAGTTATCAGCACCCAGTGGCAATTATCAGCATGAGGTTAAGTGAATAGAAAGAAAATATTGCCTTCTCAAAGAGTATTGAAAGTCCTCCCTCTACTTCTCTTGCTTGTGTATGCATGTGAGCACGTATGTGTCTGCTTTGTGTGTGTGTGTGTGTGTGTGTGTGTATGAGTATCTGTTAATGCCAGTATAGGTCCCCCCCCCTCCCCCACGCTATCAAAATGCCCCATAGCCTGTTCATTTGTTAATGAATATAATTAGAGAGTTGTGAGAACATCTTCTAAACATCAAAGCTTTTTTTTCCATCAAGAAATTGTGTGATCAAAGATGGCAATATGTTGCTTTGTCTTGCGTCATTACGACGACAGAGATAAAACAGTTCACCGTGGCGATGGATTTAGATAAAGCAGCTTCTACTGTATCTATCAGGTTCTCAGCACTGATGCAGTACACGCTCTGTTTCAAGACTCACAGGCAGGAGGTCACAGATTCTATCACTACCAGCCAGCTGGACTACAAAGACAGAACTGTCAATTGTCCTTTTGAAAGACAAGTCCATTTGTCTGCCATGAAGTTAAACTCAAGTAGGGAGAATATTAGATAATATTCAGCTTTGATGAGAAGAGCAAATATTTAATCTGGCACTCTGGAAAAGACGGAATAGTTTTGTCTGCCTCTCCTAAAGGCAACACTTCTTTCACATGATGCACGCAGCTGTTAAATATACTGCATTATGGATCTAATCATTTACATTTACTGAAGGTTTGGAATTGGATGAAGCAAATGTGAAAAGAAAAAATGTGTGAAATTGCTATTGTACATTTTCAGATTTGTGCCAAGCATTTGAAGTCGGGCTTTTCTGAAACACCAATCAATAAATCAATGCATCAGTCAATCTTGATATGTATAGCATCGTTCGTATAGGTTTTAGTTCAACACAAAGTGAATTCAAAGTGCTCTAAACAAGTATTCTCCTTTGGACGACAGTTCAAACATTTATTCCTCTTTTTTATGTTTGCCCCTTTTTGATACTCCTGTTCTTCAAAACGAAAAACGACAACTCTAATTAAGTCTTTGAATTTCCCGTCACAGGGATTGTTACCTGTACTTTGTAAGATATACTTGTAGACTTGTAGAGAGTTTTAGCCAGTTCAGGAACTGTTCATGTGAGCCTGTAGAGTCCATGGAGACTGTATGTGATAATAGACAATACACAACACACATTTGTGAAAGAAAATCAGTTACAGCTAAAGGAACGGTGTTCTGAAATGATACTACTCTCAGACATGATAAGTTTTCTCCTTTGGTCTTTGTTGAAAATATTTGTATTCCTCTTTTCACCTCTTTTTTTGCTTCCTTCCTGTTTTGCTGTCTGTATATAATGTCGTCTGCATGTTTCATCCACTATATTTCTAATTCACTTCTACCATTAGGAATAAAATCCAAGAGGCCCGTCCACACTTTAACTATGAGGTAAACGCGTCCGCCCTTAATGCATTTCAAAACAAGCTCATCCGATGTGTGGCTCTATAAATCCAGTATATGTCTATAAATGATACAGTTGAAGGTTACCTTGTTTTGTTGGTGCTTACAAACAAGTGCACATAGAGTGCTCCTGGCGATATTACGACTATGGCAACAAATGCCAAACAACCATGATGTTGTTATTTATACGATTGCAGCTGGGAGGCAGCGAGAAAGAGGGGTGAGGTATGGAAGAGAGAGTGGGGGGGGGGGTTTAACGGGGAAGACTGAAAAAAAGAGAAAGAAGGACAGATAGAGGAATATGTTGGGAGAGGATAGTGGAGAGAAGCAGTTCTGGGATATGGAGTGAACATTTGAGAATGAAAGTGAAAAGAAAGGAGAGGGAGAAAGGAAAGCTAAAGAGGGAGGGGGCACGAGAGCAATTGAAGTAAAAGTCTGAGGGGAGAAGAAACGAGAGAAAAAACAAGTGTAGTTGGTAGACGAGCAGTAAGGCAGACAACATGCCCACACAGACAGATCTACACATAGGCAAGGAAAGTCTTTAAAGTGGCAGATGAGCTGACAGGCTGACATATTGAAGCAGATTGAAACAAACAAGTAGACAAGCAGGTAAAGACTGGAATCGAGAAGCGCTGAGACATAGATGGACAGATGGGATATTCCACGAGCTTGATGGACTAACATGTCAGTAGTCATTCAGTGAGTCATTGAAAGGCTCATTTCAGCCAATGAAAGCATAAAAAACGTAATGCATACAATCGAAAAAATGTAATGTAACAACTTCTTAAATAATAAAACCTCCACTGTCAGGGTTGAGAAACAGAGTTATAGCCTGAATGCATCATGCAACTGTGTCTGCAGGTGTGCGTGACCCTCGAGCAATGCCAGAGGGTCGCATGTGGAACTTGAAAAGTTGAAAAAGGAGGGTTAGCGCAGTTGGGCAGATTCAGCCTTCCTCATCTCCTCCCGGTTAGCTCACTACTCTCTCTAACGCCTGTAGAAACGGGTTATGTGGCTTTGACACCCACATTGGAGTAGGTCTATGGTAAGAGCAAATTTACCTCACAGAGTTTAGTTAAACTAATAACTTATCAATGCCAAACCGGTCCGTTTTGAGTATCTCTTAATTAACAGTATCTATTTAAATAATTATCTTTTTTTTGAACATGTTTTCAATATATTTTTAGTGATTCGTTTTTTACTCTTACGTGGGCTGTCAAGCGCCTGATAAGAAATTGCTCCAGGATGATTGATGGCGCGGTTCCAAGAATAGACTTGGTTTTATTGATAACGGGCAGAAATCGTGACCCTCTCCCGACGTCTCTTCACTCTCTCGCTCTCACACACAGGCGAGAAATTACAGCCACACACACACACACACCAACAAATGTTTGAGTAAAACGTCTCACAGTACAAAATGACACACACCAGCACTCACAGGTGGATTAAAGCTGAGTCTGGATCAAACGCTCTCATTTGAATCATTTTTGTAACAGTTGCCTGTAACAACCTTTGTTATCCTGAAGAAATGAGAAAACACTCTCACATATTTTTATCATGACTTTAATAAATTACAAATTATTCTCTTTTTCCACTTACAGCATGTAAAGTTTCAGCAAAGTCCACCCACACGTGGTTTGGTGCACAACACTATGGTGTCAGAATCATCGTCCTTTCTCACACTTTTTAATTACCATTTGAATTCAGTTGGATAAAAGTTTCAACCTCAGTCCTCGTTATTCTTTCCAATATGACCAATTCAACAGAAATGCAAAAGCCAGGTTTTTTTTATTGGACTTGAGTCTCTAGTTCCAAATATAATTGTACCGCACATGTCAGTGCACGTGAGCATGGTTGTGACTGTGAGGGGGAGATGCATCAGTCTACAGACACACTCGCAGACATATTATTACAGAAGTTTTGTTCGATGCATTTTCTCTTCACAGCGTATTTGCACACAGACTCAACATCACCATTTTTTTTAGATTGGCATTTTAACTCAAACACTCAAATCTACACAAACATATTCTCTTTCTTCATTCTCTTCCACTGTATAATACCCTTTTCTCTTCTTTTTCTTGTTTCTTCGTCTCTATATATCACCTTCCCTCTTGAGTCCCTCCTCTTCTCAAAAGCCCTTGTAAATACTGCTGGTTCTTTTTCTCTCCCTGCTCTGTTTCGCATTATGTTTTATGTATTAGTACGTCAACAGTGCTCCACTCAAGTTCCGACTCTTTGAGAGATGCTAACCAATTTGACTGTCTGTTGACAATTATGACAAGACTGTAAAGCAAAAAGGTGAGAAGAGGGCCATGAAAAGAGAAAAAAAAAATAGCTGAGACACTTGATGGCTGAACAAAGAAAAGAGAGAATCAGTTTGGTCTTTACATCAGTGTGTATCTCTGAGAGGAAGGATTGACAGAAAGAAGGAGTGACACAAATTGAGGAGGTCGTGTGTGAACCAGTGCAGCAGGATGGAGAGCAATGTGGGTTTAGAGAGAGAAGGAAAGTGCCAGAAGGTACAGAAAATGAATTTTGATTATTCAAACACTGCCGAGCAGAAATAATAAACAGAGCCCTGGCATCTGTAATCGAAGCACCAATTTTGGCGCAGTACCACAACGTTTTAACTACGGCCTTCTGAGCTGATGTTCCCAAAAGACCAAGAAGCAACAGTTTGGAAAACCTAATTTCAAAGAGTCTGATGTTGTAAAATTGCAACACCTGCCTTATCAGAAAACTGTTGGGATTTCAACCAGCATGCCTCTCTAAGCTCTTGAAAATGTATGGACATGTGAACTGAAAATTGCCTTTCAGTTCTGAAAAATGGCCACAGCAGGAGAAGACCTACAGAACTCCAGCCAGTACCTAAAGGTTATTACTGCAGGCAGTTAAGACCCTTCACTCAACAGTCTCCTAATGACAAAATCCTACAGTCAATTAGTAATCCTCTGGGAAGGGAGGGAAGGGAATGAACAGTGTGTTGTCATTTTAGGTTGGTGCTCATGTAGTAGGCAGTGCTGCTAGCTCAGGCCGCTGACCGCTGTGATTATTTTAACTTATTCCAAGCAAAAGAGCACAGCGGTCTTAGTGGATATCAGACTTTTGCATACCAGACTTGAAAGGTCCTACCTTGCGGGCATCAAAGCAGTTGAGAGAAGAGAAGAGAAACTGTCTATGGGAGATATACAGTACATACACTCCAAATTGGTGACATAAATTAGAAAAATGTACCAGAGAAAGTCCATATAAAAGGCTAGTAGGAAACCTCCATGATTTCCATGATCATGAGTCCAATACATGAGTTGTCAGATTCTGGTTCTATATAACCAACCAACAAGGTATAATTTTGTGTTGGACCAGTTATCGTTGGCTAATCCTCCCATTAGACAAAACAGCCATTACAAACTCATCTGTAAACATACATAAATCACCAACAGAAGTGGCTTTCATCTTTACGTTCAGTGTGCAACATTGTGCCAGGTAAACTGTAAAGTGTGTTGCACATTTTGGTGACTAAAACATATAGTGTGTGTTGATGCTACCTCCAAGGTTAATCAAATTATACAGCATATAAACAGCTTAGATAAAGATACAAATGTTGGCTAATAAGACTTGACCGACTTTAGTTTGCGTTCCTGTCTTCCAGGCATGGCCTCCCACGCCGAGTACAGTACGTCATACAGTAGATCAAACATGACTGTCATGTGGAAATAAAAAAAACAGCTCCCGTGAGAATGCATTGCCAGAATCCGATAGAATCAAAGCGCTGCTTGGTATAGAGGATATTGTAATTTGGTGTGGACACAGAGACACAGACAAATAATTTAAAAGAAATGGCAGAGCCAGACTTTCAGTAGACGGAGGGGGAAATAAAAAAGAAGCGGAGCTGGAAGGGAATAATGACAAGAAGGGAAGAAGATGCATCATACATATCTGAAAGAGACAAGCTAAAAAGCGTGAGAACAATGAGTGAGACGAACAAATGGCAGTGGCTATGAGAGAAAGACACACAGGGGATGGGAGGGGAGGGTATCATTGCAAACATCTATCACTATCCTCATAATTCTGTCTTTCCCTTGACACTGCTGAAACACTGAACACTCTCACAGCTCTGTTAAGGTTTATGTCCTATAGCCTACATTCAGTTTGATTATGTGCTTCTAGTGTGTGTGTGTGTGTGTGTGTGTGTGTGCGTGTGCGCGTGCTGTTCATCAATCACGATGTGTAGACAAAAATCTCTTCACACTGTCTCAAAAAGTCACCAGAAGTTAAATCTTTCATTTTACGGTTAAGACCACATCTTTTCGGGTTCTTGTCTGAATTATTACATTACAGTTTGAGTAAGCCTCCAGGGAATGAATGAAAGCCAATACAACGTCCCCACAAGTAAAGCAGTACACAGTTTGTGCGCATGCGTGTGTTTCTGTTATCAGCATCAGCCCAGCTTGCTGTAGTTAGGACAGCAATGATTAGAGAGCACAGGAGGGGAGATAAGGGCTTGATAATGAGCTGTGTGTGTGCAGGTGTGTCTGTTTATCTGTACTAGGCAATGCACTATACATGTGAATGGAGACTTGTGTGCATCTTTATGCCCTTAAATGCGTTTTGACCCATCCAGTTGTTGCGTGCGTTGGTATCATTGTATTGTATGGTAGGCAAGTGTATCAGCTTACGGGTATGTGTGTGTGTGTGTGTGTGTGTGTGTGTGTGGTGGGGGGGGCATACTCTCAATTGTGCTCCTTCACCTCTGTCAAACAGCCATTGTTGCGAGGGAAGGATGGATAACAATTGTAGCTGAAGTCTGCTGGGATGTTAGCTGGAAGCAGCAGCCTGAGCGAGAGAGAGGGAGGAGGGGGGAGATGGAGGAAAGAGGAGATACGGATGCAGGAGGAGAGCTGTAGGTTGACATCAATGTAGTGGGTTTAAGAGGGACATTTTAATTTTAGTAGTAAACAAGTAGGAGGATACATACTAACTATAGGCGTGTGAATGAGAACATTCTATTTATTTAATTCATTAATGTCGGTGTCAGTTTAAAAAAACATATAGATATACAATATCAAGAATATTGTTTATCGACAGAGTTAAATGCGGCGCATGTTTGTCTGCTGTGAAAAGGGCCTTCAGTTAGTTAACATCTACACAAACACCCACTCTCCCCCCCCCCCCCCCGTAGCTCCCCTGTCAGTCCCATTCATCACGTAGTGATTACTCGATAGCTTAGCCAGTTGGTAGCCCATGTTCTAATGTTTAGCCAGCTGTGACGGTTGGCCTAATGACTGTACTGGGTTTATTTAATGGAGCGAAATCTGCTGCGAAATTTGAGAGTTGCCAGATTCTGAGAAAATCTGTCAAGGTTGTAAGCGGGGAAAAAGTGCCCGCCACATGCAATGAGGGCAGGTGGACAAAAACAAGACCGTGCCTGTGATCTCTCTGAAAGCTTTTGTAATTTCACTGCCTGGCTCAGGCCACTAATAGGGCCTGTCAGACACGCTGTTTACAAATGTACTGGATCAGACCAAGATTTATCGAAACACAATGTACACCATAACAACCTTAATTAAAGGACCATGCAGGGGACTGTGTATGTTTTAGAACAATAACTTAATCCACTAGTTGATCAACAGAAAATGTACCAGTGACTATTATTCTAATCAACAAAAACTTTTACATTTTTCTATCAAGCACAAATACTTTCATCAGGTTTCAGCTTCACAAATCAGTCAAGCTTTTCTGCTTCCTCGGTAAACAGAATGTTATATGTCAATGTTAAATGCTATTTGAAATGATGGTGGGCTATATTCACCATTTTCTGGCAATGAACAATTGACAGATTGACAGTTGCTGCAACTTAAACAATTATTTATTTATTTTTTCCCCAATGCAAATGCCCTATTTATGAAATGATTTAGTACCTTTCAGCCAGCCAATTGACTCAGGTCATTCCAGGATGCATTGACTGTCAAGTCTGTACGCTCACAGATCGGTCCTGGCACCCATTGGGATCCGATCAGCCAGACCACATGCCGAGGTGGCCAGGCTCGCGTTGAGTTCGAGACAGATGTGGTCAGCATGTGGGCACAATATGGACAATTTATCAAACATAGGGCTCCCATCATCTCCCCCTCACACGGGAGTTCCTCTCCCTAGGAGAACAAATGGAAGAAAGGAGGATAACTGGCGCTGGAGCACAGCTGAGACCTGCTGTCTGAGTCCTGTTTAGTTACTGCTGATAAAACCCAACATTTCCTGATTTTGTTGCTTCAAAATAAACAACAATATAACAGGGAACTTATTGTGAAAAATGTTAAGGGAAATGTGTTCATCACCAAATTAGCGTAGCTTTGTTAGCAGCTATTCTTCAATAAAAAACAGGTTTACGAATACTGCAGGAAGGAAGATTAAGCAGCTAAAATAATGGGGGGTTTAAACTGTGAATAATTTATAGGAATTGAATTATGTCTATCTACTGTTTATGCGGACACCGATGAGTTCTGGCGCATTTGATCACAGGAGTCACATTGAAAAGACAAGTGTAGCCATGGCCTAAGTAGCTCAGTAGCTCCAAAAGATAGTGTTTACACACACTAGTGCTTACATGCACTATCTTTTGGATAAAGTCGCGGTACAGAGAGCTGTCGGCATGAAGTAAAAAATGTGGATGCGTTTGGCAGATACATCTCTCAGTTGTATATAACTTGCAGAATTACAGTTTGATCCTTGAGAGCAAGTGGGCCCACAGTCTCCACATACATAATTCATTCTCATATCAGTTGATGTTGATTGACTGATCCATTCCCAGGTTTCCACGAGTGAGCGAGGAGGCTGCTGTCGGAACCCCGGTGGGAAACATCATGGCGGCCGCTGTCAATCAAACTATCATCTACTCCATCATCGAAGGCAACCAGGGAGGTGAGCGTACTTGGAGTAGTGCCCCGTGTGGGTCTCAGTCGTGGAGTTGGCTGGATTCACTTCTTGTGTGTGGCGCCAATAAAGTGGTTGGTTTCACTTATACAATTAAGTGGTGTACGTGTGAGGGTCATGCATGTGTTAGTAGACGTTTATGGATAGCATGAATGTTTTTGTAGCCATAACTTTGCAGCTTTAGCTTGTTTTTTTTATCCGATTATGAAACCTGCAAAACACAAGGCACGCTGCCTTTTGACTTGGGTATTTTATTGTATTATTGTTGTTGGGCGAGCACAGAACCACCTGTCTTAGCTTCTGTATTGCTCCTCTAACAACAAAAGGGTAAAAAGGATGTTTGCTAACAGCTATTTAGTTGCTTAACATTAAACCTAAGTGTAAAAAGAAAAGTAGTTGCCGCTACAATTTGTTCAGATATGTCTTGCAGCTTTGCCTTGGTCGACGTTGAAGGTGAGCAAACGTTAGCTTAACAAAACACACTTGTTGTCGGTGCCGCCTCAGATTGCCCGACTCTCAATTCATTCGATTGGACAAGGGGGAAAAAACAAAACAAAAAATGATATTGGGTACTTTTCTGATATGAGTTGAAGTTTTTTCAACTCGAGGTCTCAGGCGCTCCTGCAAAAACGCGAGGCACAGCTCTGTCTCTGCTCTGTCTGACCGGGGTCTTAAAGCAGCCTGTAGGACTAAAAGGTTTCAGTTAAATTTGCTTGTTCTTTGCTGAAGCTTCTTGTTTGATCACCTCCTTTTCACTCTGTAAAACGATACGCTATTAAAGAAAGTAAAAAAGAAAATCATCTGCCTCCCTTTTTGACCTCTCTCCTCTCTTCTGCTCTCTGTTTCTTTCATCCGACTCTTGCTGTCATTCTTTCTCTCTCTTGTCTCTCCAGGTGTGTTCGCCTTAAATGAAACAACAGGAGTGATTTCTACAGCCAAGCCCCTGGACTATGAGGCCAACTCCTCTTATGTTCTCAAGGTAGAAGCAGACTCCATGAGAGTCGGGTCCTCGAACGTCCGAGTTCCCTCTAAGAGTAAGTGCGTGGTTATGTTTATGAACTCCCTCTAAGATTACAGGACTAACTTCTCACACAGGATTGCATCACGGCAGATTTTACTGACTTTTTCCCTGTAATTATACACACACGTACGCTAAAGGATTAAAAAATAACAATGCGTTAACTACTACGGGACATTGTCACGATGAACGTGCCACAGGCTTTAGCCTTGTCTCTTGCACATGTCTCTCTCTCCCACTCCGTCATTCATGCTCTCATTCTCTCTGAAGCTCTCTCTACTTCTTGCTTGTACAAGTTCTCCTCAACTCTTCACCTTGTCTATACAGTTACGTCTTGGAAGACATGTTATATTGGGCCTCTGCTGCTGTCGTTACCTTTCAGTGAGCCTTTTCCTCTCTCCCAGGTGTCTATTAAACCTGTAGGCTACAGCAGCTTGCTGTCTTCACTGTTGCTGTTTTAAAATGCTTGCCTTTCCTCCTCCTTTTAAATGTGTGCCTCACAGGTCTTGCCGATATTCAATTATGTACCTGTTCAGAATTCATCTCTCGGATATCAAACATGTTTGCACTGTGATCAAAGTGAACAAATGAAGCTGGTGTGCCGTTTGGAAGATTGTGGATTGCATCTGTAAAGCCACAACTTTTCCCCAGATACCGTATTTTCCGCACTATAAGGCGCACTTAAAAGCCTTTAATTTTCTCAAAAAACGACAGTGCGCCTTGTAATCCGGAGCGCCTTATATATGGATCAATTGGTTAATTGGTTGATCCATACTGGTTGTACACGGCGCTCTGTCAAAATGTTTCAGTACGACTGGTAAACTACAAAGCCGCACCGCGGTAAACACCGGTACTGTGCTTACTCCTAGTCCAACACCACTTGTGTGTATAAAGACCCCAAAATGGCACCTTTCAAGAGACACGCTTACGACGCTATTCTATTCTATGCGCCTTATAATCCGGTGCGCCCTATATATAAAAACAGTTCTAAAATAGGCCATTCATTGAAGGTGCGCCTTATAATCCGGTGCGCTTTATAGTGCTGAAAATACGGTACTTGAACATTGGCACAGAATGACTCTGATTAGTCTTTTGCTCTTTGCCCTCGTTATTATTTCCCGTCTCTTGTCTCTGACCTTTTCTGCTGGTATTCTTTTCTTTCTTATTTTCGAAGCATATCTGCATTCTTTTTAATTGATGCTCAGCTCGCCGGGTTTCCCCTTTTCTCTTTAATTATGTTGTTTACCACATGCTATTGTCATTTCATCCAACTATTTGAATTGAAGCACACTGCAGGGATTAAAACTACAAATCATTGTAGTCATGAGAAAATCTCTTCCAATTATTTTTAGCACGCGTTTTAATCAGGCAAAAATCAATACGATTCTAACAATGTGTTAATCGGGTTTTCTAATTCAAGTGAAGGCTGGAATCCTAAGTAGACATTTTGGTTTGGTGTCTCAATGGCTCTTCTAGATAAGCAGAGCAATGTTTGCATCTGCTTGTTTATCTACGTTTTTGTTTACGTGCTTAAGTTTTTTCTTTTCTTTCGTAGAGTAACACTTGAGCAGTTCACAATTCTGGGATTTGTTCTTTGCTTCAGACACATGATTCACCATTTTACAGAGTTTGGTTGATGTATAGTATTGCAGTTTTACGTGGGTGTGATTCACAATTCCTTGTTTTTGGCCAGATAAGACTGACTGTGAATCAAATTACAATAGTTTTTAACCTGTTTTTGGTCATTTAAATGCAGTTTGTGTGTGTATTTCAAAATACCTCTTACAGTTTAATTGATGCAAAATTTGATTTTGAATCTTGGCATTGACTTTTGACTTGGAAAGTGATAATATTGTAATATTGTCACTGGTCATGACCAGTAAAGATTCTTGTAGCGTATATATCTCAAAAATATGATCCAATGGTTCAGAGCGGGTCTTTCATCAGCTCTGGAAGTTAACAATGCTTCAGTCATTCCTCAAATATTCTTGCCTAAGGATGTTTTTTTTTTTTAACTTTCACTGTTGCTTATTAAGTTAATGTTGTGATAAATGCTTGATATCTGAAACCAGGTTTTCAGTGTTTACTCTTCCCCTGCATATCTTCATAGAAATGGGTTGTAACTTTGGCTGCAGATATTCTACTGGGAGAGGATGCTTAATCCTTGTCAGACCAGTTTTACACTTGCCAAACTATACCAACTATAGACGAGGAAAGCAACAGCAGCACCAACATAACATGTTGTGTAGACGCGTCTATTTCATCACCCACAAGCAGAGAAATGAAAAGCTGCCGCCATTGTAATACTTGTGGCATCTGCAGGCGAAACAGGAGCTGTGACTTGGCCTTCCTAAAGATGGCATGTCTGCATCTGCAGGTCGAAACGAGTGATGTGGCTTTTCTTGCCAATATGTGGCAGAGGTTCAGAACAGAAGGCCGAAAACTGGCAGTTGGTCGAAACATATTCTGTCATACCTTAAAAAGAATGGACCACAAGTAATGATCTTTGCTTTCTCTTTGACACATTACCCAGGCTTGATGCATACTGAGTCCATATTTGGAGTGTAGTAAGCATGACGTCGAAGCAGAAAAGAAAATCCACTGCTTTTCAGGTTGCACAGAAAAGTTAATGTTTTCCAAACTACATATTTGCATTGCGGGCCATTTACAACAGTGCCTACCATTGAAGAAGGCCTTACCTGAAACAATATGGACACCACAACAATATTTTTCTGTATTCATTTTTGTGCATAAATGTTTTGAAATTTGAATAATCGATACTGCTGGACATTATATTTTTAGTGACAATTGCAAGTTACAAATCATATATATTTTTTAATTTCCTTTCCAAAAAAAGAAAATTCTGCTGTTGAGGCTTTCAGGAGGTTCCTAAGTGTCAATCAAGGGGTCACACACTGGTTGTGGGTGATTTACATCAATGACTGTGTTTGTCCTTGTCAATTCATCTCTTGCAATCTATTGTTTACTTTTTGTCCCAAATAGTAAATGTGCTCTTCTTTTTGTAATGCCAAATTCTAAAATGTGTCACTATGTGTGTGTGTGTGTGTGTGTGTGTGTGTGTGTGTGTGTGTGTGTGTGTGTGTGTGTGTGTGTCCTAGCCAACACAGCTAAGGTGGTAATCGACATCCAGGATGAGAACGACCACCCGCCGGTTTTTACCCGATCTCTTTACATTGGAGGGGTCGCAGAAGACGCTAAAACGTTCACCTCCGTCTTGCAAATACAGGTACAGACATACAGACACATTCATATACAGCAGATAACGGGGTTGATGAAATATAGGAACTCGAAACAATTTAATGTAGTTAATGAAGCAAAGTCTGCGCAGCCCAACTTGAGTCACCGCTTCATTCACATGGCACGCTCCTCTCACTCCAACACATTTTAATCATGGTGGTGTACTTAAGCTGTCAGTGCTCTGCTCACTGCTGCCTGCCTGCTGCAACAGCGCTCACCTGAAAGCTATGCTGTTGCTTGCTGTCACTACTGCTGTTCGCATAGTATTTCAAAAGCTCCACCATCCACCTGTGGTGTCGGTGTCCACACACTCCCTGCTCTGCTGAGCTTGATGTTTCTTAGTTTGGAGCGACAAAGTCAGAGCAATGCTGTAAATATTCTACATTTACAACTGTAAAGGCTTCTGTTTGTTGTATTGTTGCATGGATTGCTTTGTATTCCATGAAGTCCCTTTTACTTGTCCCCTCTTGTGTAACCAGGTCTGGCTTAAAATACCGAATGTGAAACGAAAAATATTGTGACTTGGACACAAAAGTAGCCTTGACAGCTGCCACCCAAATTCAGTTTTGCCCAGTTTGAAAGTGCATACAATGCTTGTGTAGATTTGTGTGCTTGTGTTTGTGTTGTTTAATTGAATGAAGATAATATTCAATCCAGCAAGTAACAGGATTAACTGGTAAAATGTTTCTCTGTCTCTCTTCCTCAAACATCTCCCTCTATCTCTCTCTGAATTGATACATCTCTTTGTTTCCCTTTCTTTCTTTTTTTTACCAAACTCCGGAGAATTTCATATCACTGTAAACAACTCAAGCGACTCTCGTATTATTAAAATGCCTTTTAGGACCCAAAATGGGTCACAGAGCTCTCAGCCTCTATCTGAGAAGCCGCAATATGTTTTAATGAGCCTGGATGCCACAAGAGACTCGGGCAGGGTCTCTGGCAGGAGAGTATGTGCTTTAATATTTTATTACAGTTTTTAAGAGCATTTTTAGATATTCCTGCTGCATTAGATCATACACAGTGAGAGTGACAGGGAAGATGAGAGAATAAGGGAGAGCATGCAACAAAGACGTATTCCAAATCACACTTTCACAAGCGTAGAAAATGTGCTTTTCTCTAAATCTGGTTTATCAGATTATTATTCCTCTGTTGCAAACAACCGAGGGTGGTGGTTTTGCATATGGATTTTTTTCCATGTCAAGGCTGGAGCTGGTGTACAGTAACCTGCTCTACAGTCTACTCTTTAAATACTTTAACAGACTGATGGGAAAAACGAATAGCCTGCTAGTAGTCTCGATCACCACAGGCAGAGTCGATAGATCTGGAGATTGGAAGGAAGAGAGAGGATTGATGATTAGATAAAGATGACTGGCATCCCGTTGCGAGACAAACTGGCCGGAGAGAAGAAAGCAGGGAAGACATGCATGATTCATGGGTGGATGAATAGATGGAGTGGGGGGGCGTAAGCGTAAAGATGGACATGGATGCTTGCGGCACATTTGCTAACATTCAGATGAAAGAGTGAGTGAGACAAGAGGTGGAAAGAAAGTTTGAGAAATGAAGCATTTTTAATCTCAGTTGTTTTACTCAAGTATAGCTAATTCCATCACATCTGTCTGAAGCATGTATTGTCTTAATGAGTTCTGTGTGCATGTGCGTGCGTGTGTATACCAGGCTTGATTGTTATCTGTGTGTCTTGCTTCATGCAGGGCTGTCATGCCTTCAGAGTGTACGTGCAGGAGTTTAGTCTTTTTGTCCGTCAGAGGAAGCCAGAACACAACTATTGATCAGACTGC
This sequence comes from Anarhichas minor, assembly GCF_050575085.1. NCBI lineage: Eukaryota > Metazoa > Chordata > Actinopteri > Perciformes > Anarhichadidae > Anarhichas > Anarhichas minor. The sequence continues at coordinate 12,999,394 of NW_027466463.1, forward strand.
AGATGAGTCTCACATTGGCAAACCTACCCGGGGGTACCTCCAAAGATACTTCTGTTCTTCAAACCAATTCTAAACATTGTGTCTACCCAATACGTTTGTCACTTCTCCCACCACAACCAATGCATAAGAGGAATTTACCCTTCTTTCTTTCTTTCCCCAGCACTTTCCCCTGCCCTTACAATTACTGTTTCAAGCTTTCCTTTTAGTGGCTGTTCATACCAAAAATAATTCAAACAGCTGCATTGATGTAGGTGTGTTTCTTGAGGTACTTGCAAGACAATACAATGCAATCCAGGAAGCCCAGTTTAAATAATGCATTAATGAGTTTGAAGACTAACCAAATGACAAAACGCCACACAGCAGTAGATATTATTCTCAATCGTGGCGATCCCAAGTGAGCAGTAGGACTGTGACAATCAAGTCACAAAATAACTGGTGTTTTTACGGTTTGTTTCCTTATGTTGGACAAACAATTCATGGACTGTAAGAATGAGATGTTTGTTCTTCTCTTGGTATGAGTGCTTTCGACCACTCGTAAGATGTCCTCTTAGCTAAGAGAAGAGCAAAAAACAAGAAAACATTGGTGAATCACAGAAATCGTGGGTACTAATACAACAACATTTTGTGGATGCGAACAAAAATAAGAAGAAATGTGTTCTTAAATCACTTCCTGCATGAGGCCCAATGTACCACATCATGGACGATATCGTTTTTCACTCAAGGTTGTTGTTGGTCATCTTGTAAAAATGCTTTAAATGAGGCATTAGACCAGATGGGAATGGTTTTAAAAGCACTGACTTGTTTACAGTTCTTGCTAACTTTGTGAAAGTGCTTTGTCAATGTATCTATTTTTGAAGGTTCTGTCTTTTAACTTGCATCATGGGGAGGAATTTGACTACTTAGTTGTACACAACATGTATTATAGAGCAAAGGCAATCAAACTGTGACTTCATGCAATTAGAGTGCTTTCAAGCAGTTCAGTACTCATTTTGGAGCTGTTTCAACACCATCCAGAATTATTAATTGTGTCACTTCTCCAGTTTCGCCTGGTTAGTATTTGTATGCTTGTGGATTTTAAACACAGCTCTTTCTAAGTGCAATAGAAAATAATCAGGTCTGACTCTTTGCAGTTTATATCACTGAAGGTATTGATATATTGCTGAAAAGTTATCTTAACTGTGCCACTCACCTCTGCAAGTAAGAACACAAAAAATAGATCTGTACATGTATTCTTTTGTCAGTCCTCCCTTATTCCCTCATGTTTCTATATGTATGCCTCCATATCCTTTATATTTTCTATTCGTTCCTGCTTCCATTTTCTTATTCCCTGGCCATACGAACAATATTTCTTTGTTTCTTGCTATCATAGCAATACCTTTGATGTGGTGGGTGTATCTGTGCTGATTCTGTAGTCTATACTCCCTGCCCTTCTTGTAAAGACCAGGCAATAAATCAATGTCTGTCTGAGTGTGTCTGTGTCTGGACGTGAATGTGAGGTTTGCATGTGTGCGTGTGTGTGTGTGTGTGCGTGTGCGTGTGTGTGTGTGTGTGTGTGTGTGTGTGTGAATGAATGAGGGCGAGACTTGATAGTTCCACTTTACCCCCTGCTGCTGATTCAGAGTACAACATCAAACAACACAACCAAACAGCAGGATTCCCCAGGAGAAAAAAAAAAATCTAGAGAAAAACGACTAATATATGGCCTTTGGTGAGCGACAAATACAAGAGAGACAGGATATCAGTCCTGCACTAATCAATATACATGGAGGCGCTGCATCGTGATCAGCTGCTCAGACACCTGGAATGAAACGATAAGGAGGCAGAGGACTCGCTATCATGATGATAATCATCTCAGAACATAGAATAGATTATTATGATAATGGCAACGACGACTTGATCACAGTGTTTTTGTCAATAATGATGACATTTCATGATAATGGTGATTATATTGTGGTGGTGTAATAATGATGATTGGAATAATGACTGTGTAGTGATTCTTATTTACCTCATTTTACAGGCCCTGGACAAAGACACCGGTAACTACAGTGCTATGATGTACCGGCTGATCATTCCCCCTCCCCCCGGTAAAGACACTAAAGTTAGCAAAAACGGCTTTATCATCGAACCATACAGCGGCGTGGTGAAGACGGCGATCATGTACCGCAACATGAGGCGGTTTTATTTTAAGTTTGAGGTGGTTGCTACAGACAACTATGGCCAAGGACACAGCAGCAAGGCGGAGATAGTGGTGTGTATATTTGTATTTTTGACATCGGTGGCAGGTTTATATTCATTTCTTTTATCTTAAATTCTTTACGTCCCTTAACACAAATTGAATGACATGATTGAACTTAATTGCAATGTGATTTATGTGACTCCCAGAATGCCCTTGAAGCAGATAAAAACGTGACAACAAATTCAAGTAGAGACACGCTAGTAGCGTAGTTGGATTAGAAATGTTATCTTTTTCAATTCAAACTTGTATTTCACTGGTGGAGGTTCCATCTGATAAGGTCTACTGAAATGATTTAGAGCTGAGCATGCTTTTTTTCTGCTCAGTTTAAAAGCAGAACTTAGTTTTTTTTTGCATTTTTGTCTGTTGTGTAGGTGTCGGTGGTGAACCAGCTGGACATGCAGGTGGTCGTATCAAATGTCCCTCCGACTTATGTGGAGAAAAACAAAGACCAGCTCCTCAGGTAACCTTCATAAAACTTAATGTTTTTTTTTTTTTTCTATGATATACTAATAATGTATCTATAGCATTAGGCTGGCTGTACTTTATGTGCCCTAAATGACAAGAATCAAACGTGTATATATATATATATATATATATATATCATCATAAATCAGAATCAGCCTCGAAAATCTAACGTTTATTAGGATACATTTCCAAAATGGGGACTTTTGTAATGTTCCACCTGTTGGCTCCATTGTAGTCCTCCCCCACCATCTGTTTGTTGAAGCCAACATACACGCTTCCAACTTATTTGTGCGGCCACTCTCGGCACTTCTATTTGAAAATCTCAGAATTTTACAGAAAGGTTCTAGCCCAAATACATTTTTTTTTTTAAAGGCAAAGGAGCGATGCTAGTCTATCATACAACGGCTGTTAGAGAGGTCATATTGTGTCAAGATATTACTTACAGGGCCTGGCAATGCTTTTCTGCCTGAGAAAAACGCTACATGGACGCACGCCCACACCTGATAATGATGTTTTAAAGTACTTACCCTCTTTTCTCTCTCCGTCACTTTCTTTCTCAGTCGCTCTCTCGCACACACATGCACACACAACTTAGTTGGATAGTTCCTGCTGTGAGCACTGAGCAGGAGTTTCTGTGAGGACAAAAATCAATATTTCACATCCTAGCCGAGAGGATGAAAACAAAATGTGTTTGTCCAAAGAGATTTTGTCAGCCATGTCGGCATCGTTAAAGTAGCGTGAACCCATCAATCAAAACCCATTCTTTTTCGAATCATCAGCATTTTGGAACGCTACGTCCAGGAGCAGATTCCAGGAGCAAAGGTCGTCGTCGAAACCATCGGGCCCCATCGCCGTGCCAATGGAATGGAGCAGGAAGACTACACCAAGTCGGACCTCATGATTTATGCCATCGACCCGCTGACGAATAGGGCCGTTTCTAGACAGGAGCTCTACAAGTAAGAACTTTGCCAACAGATCTATGAAAAGTAAAATGACAGCTCTCCAAAATGTGTATATCATGAACAGACCTTACCTGTTCAGTTACATCACTGCGGTTCTCACCTCAAGGTTTCTCGATGGGAAACTCTTGGACATCAATAAAGAGTTCCAGCCCTTCCTCCCTCCCGGTGGACGGATTCTGGAGATCCGAACCCCTGAAGTGGTGACCAGTGTGAAGAAAGCTGTGCAGACTGTAGGCTACACGGAGGGGGCGCTGTTGGCTCTGGCAGTTATTATCATTATCTGCTGTGTCCCCGCCATACTGATTGTCATCATCACCTACAGACAGTAAGTATGAATTATGTGTAGTTTATTTTTTTTGAGTAAATATGGCACTTTAATCAGGGACAATATAGACTAAATTATGCTGTAGGAGCTTATTGTGCCTTTGATTGGCTTGTGTTGCCGATGTTTTATAGTTTCTGTTTAGCAACAACTCCCATAAAAAGACCAAAACCAACAATTAACGAATCCTACAACAACTCAGACCACGACTAGCTTAATTTCCTTGTTAATTCATCGTAAAACGCACTTCATTCAAATATAACGGAGACAAAGCAAACTCGCTAAAACCGTCTCGGCTTGTCATTCCACATTTCCAACAATCACCAACACTAGTTTGGTTCAAATGAAACCTTAATTCATGTAAAAATATGATGACTCTATTCTTTTTTTTCCAGCTGTCTCTCTCTCTCTCTCTCTCTCTCTCTGCACGCCGAGATGCAGACGAGCGGCTCTTGTTCCTTTGTTATTCCCCTGCCACCCCTACCAGTCCGTAAAGAGTAGTGAAGAGTCATACAGTCATAAATGAGCTCAAAAAGTATTTGGCTGATGAGTGCAGTAGTATTCAAGATTAGCAGTGGAAAGACTGGCGGAGATAATTATTGCTTGTGTCCTAAGCCTGATACAGCTTATTCCTATGCGTCATAGAACTCCATTGTTGTCCAAAACAATTGAAAACGCTAATATAGCCACACTTTTGCAATGATGAATGAACATGAGCACTGTATACACTGTCCTGATAAATACTCACTAGTTCACCAATTGATGCATTGATCTGCAGCTGAAAATACTGCCCAACTGTTAAGTACAAATCTAGGTCCTCAAAACAGTTTAGTCAAAAAAAAAAAAAAAAAGGAAGATTTTACTTTAAATTGGAAAAAAATTAAAAATTCCCACAGAACATCCTTTAGCACTGTTTATCATTTTATCACCTGGGCGAGTCACTTCTCTAGATTATTCAGAATGGCAGCCTGTCCCACAGTGACAATTCCAATAGTTTGTTTAGCTAACCACCGTGAAAGGCTATTAATTTCATCCGTCTCCCAAACACACATAAACAAGCGCACACACACATAAACTGGATCAGTGCATTCTGGAGAGCGCTTCTCATCCTGCTGAGAAAAAGAGACAAATAACAGACCGAGGATAGAGGAGAGGAGATTTGAATGAAGAAAAACAGAGTAGTAATCATCAGCATAATAATCACTAGTCTCTGTTGCTAAATGACGGTAATGAAGACCAATTGTCCAAATGGGTTGTAAATTTCAATGAATAAACCTGGCTAACAAGAGGCACTGTGTGATTTATGGTTCTAACAGTCACTAATCTTTCTCTCTTTCTCTTTCTGTCGCCTGCTGCATCTATCCCTACCAGATTCAAGGAGTGAGTACCGCTTCCATATTCTCATGCTTAAATATTAATGTCATGGCTGTCTTAAAGACCTCTCATTGTGATTAATGTGTTGACTTTCAATGTATAACAAAAAGGATGAGCTCGGTAAGGGCGGTGAAACAGAAAGGACAGCAGACAGTCAAATAAATGAATCCTGAAGAACATGGAATCAGTAAATGTCCGAGACAGACACTTTCATTAGAATATGGAGTGTGTGTGTGTGTGTGTGTGTGTGTGTATGTGTGTGTGTGTATGTGTGTGTGTGCGTGGTCATGAGTCCAGGTCACGTTTATGTTGACTGGACAAGAATACCAATGGCAGTTGGTTACGCATATCACAGATTAACATCTTGATGATTTATGACATATGTGAGTAGAACATGAAGTTGAACCACCGTACCAGGAAATACTGTTTCCAGCCTGTTGTTCCATTCCACAAGCTCTGTCATGTCCTTTATGAAGATAATGAAAGCAACTAATTCAAAAGAATCTTTGAGAATGAAGGGAAATTCATTGTGCCATTATCTTGTAATTTACACTTTTTTTGCCACAATTGACAGTGTTCAGCATATGTGTTACAAAGTCTGTCATGTGGAGAGGCACATTCAACGTTTGACCATCATTCATCATTTTATATTTACAGCATTTCAAGTTTTAAGGGACACAAATATTCAGGATCCCACTGACTAAGAGCCTACAGCCATGCTAGTGAGACTGTAATAAATGTTACCGCTAGATACGTGCTCACAATTACAATGCTAACATTCAATGGCAGAATATCCTGCAGGAAAAGTTGCTAATCTAGCATCGGCAACAACTACCTACAATGCAAAGGAACCCAAAAAAGGAAGACAGACTTATAATAAAGAGAGTTTGACAAGATCACAGAAGCATTTTGGAGATAGAGAGAATTGTAGCTAATGGTTTAGCCTTCTACTCACAGCTGCGGCTAGCGCTTTGAGCTAGCTGTCAGGCTACGGTAGCTCCAGCAGTGGCTCTAGGCAAGCATCATTTTCTCTCCATCTCTCTAATAGTTTAGCCCTCTGTGTGAGCTCACCGCTGTGATGCAGCCTTGACATCTACATTTAGCACAAGGCTAAACTATTAGCAACATTTTTTTCTCCATCAATATTGTAGCTCGCTAGAGCCTCGAATCACAGTTACGTAATGTCATCTCAAAGGGCTTTACAGGCTCACAAGGTAATTCTCATAGAATTGCTGCTATATAACGGCATCAGGATCACAACCCCCTGTCGTGATGATGTTTGAAATGAATAACTAGTACTCGCACAGGTAACTGTATGAAACACGTGTTTATGCTTTGGCTCATCTGGTGGGAGAGGCCTACGACAGACAGTATGCTGAAAGAATAATATTGATTTTTTTTGCCCAATAATGCCAAAAATAAACTGCAATTCATCAGACATTTCACTGAAAACCGAAAATGTCAGGGGATCAATAACGTCAGTTACCTCCATCCTCTGGGAAGCATCAATGTCTGTCCAGAATTTCATTGAAATTCATCCTGTAGTTAGGATACTTTGGCTGGACCAAAACAATGGACACACAGACAGAAAAGCATGTCTAGAAACCCCCCCCCCCCACACACACAGACTATACTCTGCTGGAAACGTTTCTTAAGAACACAGATAGAGATGGATGTACCAAAGATATCAGCTCCCCTTCACAGATTTTGAACATTTGAACGTACTTACTAAGGTCATGAGTTTTCTCTAACTTTTGATAACTGACTCTGAGTTTCCTCTCTGCTGTGTCCAGACGCCAAGCAGAGTGTGCCAAAACAGCCCGTATCCAGATGGCACTGCCAACAGGCAAACCTGCGGGAGGAACTGCCAACAACCTGTATGAAGAGCTGGGTGACAATGCCATGTAAGTGAAGTGTGAAAGTGGTATATTCATGAGCCAAAGCAGAGGCATTAGCTCACATGTCTATGGCTATTAAACCACACATGCAGTCAGTCCCATAACATTACATCTCCTTACATTTGAACTATCACCATGAAAAATGCTGTATATATACTTGTATCTTTGATTCCCTGCGGACCAAAACCATTATTCACATTTGCCAATGTAGTCTCTTTCGTGCATGAAGAATACAGTCCAGTTGTGTTTCAGTTTTAAAGCATGGAGCAATTTGGGATACCATAAACTCTTCAATCTGAAGTGAAATTAAGATGATTGTGGTCATAAAATGTCACAGATATTGTCACAGATATTGTAGTTGGGACAAGACCAGTGACCACAATTACAACCAAAAGAAGGCTCTCTACACTCTAACTGCTGTTCGAATACCATTTACTTGATTAAAAAGACATTTGATATCTATAATAGGACACCTGTGCTATGTCGTGTAAGACACTTGGGGGAAATGCAATTCAACATTTTGGTAGTTGCCTACATCCAAATACAAACATTAAGATACGGTAAATCACAAACATTTCCACTAATGAATACTGAAAGCAATCAGGAAATGAAAATACCAGCAGCATAAATCAATATCACAAATATAAATGAAAGGAGGGAAATAATGGCCTCACGTCAGGAAAACTGGCATAAGATGCACCTTCCACCGTCAAACCCAACAATGAACTCCATCTATAGCGTCAAGCTCATACTAAAATCCTCCTAACTTGATAACACAACAGTGCAGAAAAAAAAAAAGTGATTCAAACATGAAGATGTATCAGCAAGTGTATCAGACATGTTTGCCACTCGCACATCTCGCACAACTGATAAGCTCTCATTTTATTGTATGCAGATGTCTGCACCTGCTCTGTATATTCAGCTCTGTCTCACAGGCGTAACCATGACTTGAAGCGTTTATTTAGGTTCAATAGGTTTGTGCCCAATAAATAGGCACAGAATAACTGTGTCCCTGGCCGCAGAGCGGCGGCGACACAGTCAGCTGTGTGTGTAGTAGCTGTGAACTTATAGCCAAACAATAAAAAGGAGGAAACTGTTGACATACGTATAGTCGACGGTGTCCCCCCACTGTGTCTCTGGCCGCAGTGTAGGCTCACTCACTCACTCACGGACGCAAGCACATACAATTGATTTAATTTCATGTAATAATGTGAAACCTTGCAGGTAAACAAAACTGCTTTAAAGGAACAATAATACTAACATGGAAAATAGCTGGCGGAGAATGTGTCGGCCAATTAGCCCTCATTCTGTGCTGGTGCACACTGACAAATACCTTGTATTTATATTTTTAAAGTATCCGGCAATAAATAGTTATATTACAGCAATGAGATCTGTTTACTAGTGTTTTTATACAGTTTGCAAATAAACAATGTTTCGGTGGATTATGGGAGACAAAACGTAATTTTCTTCTGCTGTCCATGGTGCTGAAAGGTGCGCTGGGTAGGTGTGCTAAGCGCTAAATGAATTCTCTCCCATCCTGATGAAAACTCCTTGTGCGTGTAAAAGTGTGCGGACAATTACGGATTTTGATTTGGTGGTTTGAAAATATGTTCACCCAAAGCATGTGGCGTTTTTGTGGTCTATGGACATTTATTTCCTCATTTTGCAGGGGCCAAAGAAACTGACATTATTTAGAGACGACATTGTGCAGAGCCTTGTGAACCCCACATCAATCCAGAACCAAACAAAGCTCCGATTTTTAAATGCAATAACAGTCGCAGATAAACCCTGCAATTGTATCTTCACAAAGTTCAGTGGCATGCAGCTCTATCCTTGTCAGTTTCCTTGTTGTAATGCATACCAATATCCTCACTATACAACACATAAAGTGAAGGTCAACAATCTGCCCACAGAGCAACGTTTATTTTGAGTGCAGCCTCTCAAGTTCACTTCAGGATTTTCATCGATTCGAGGCTTTCAATACCACCGTAAAACTCCAAATGTATGAATTTCATTTCATTATCAGCCTTCACAGCAGATTGCAATCTGAGTTTATGAATGTTTGCTTTGGAAGCAATGTGAGGTTGTTTTAGAATATATATATTGTAAATAATTTTAAATTAAAAAAAAAAATTCCAATCATGAAGCAGTGAATCATGGTCAGGAAGTAGAGGCAATATAAATAACCTTTTTGATGATTATGTAAAATTACTTCTCTGTATATTAATGCTGTCCTATGTCTCAACTCCTTAATTAATGTGCTGACTCTACTCTATACTGCCTCAAAAAGTTGCAATTCTCTATATACTGCTATATTCTCTTCACCACTTACTGTTGCTCCCCCGTTTATGTGTATCTGCTCCCAAATTTAGTTTAATTTATACTACAATTTGTGCTGGTTTGACATGTCTGTTTGGTTAAACAACAGTCTAATAGTGACGGTATGTAGAGACCCCGTATAAACTTTTATCTGAAAGTCAACAACAACCACACACATACACACACACACTCACTCAAGGCTATACACAGATAGTTATTTATAATTCCTTACTGGAGCGTTAAGAAGAAGTTGAGAGGAACTCTTATCAGCATTACATGCATCACCGGTTTCCTGTGTGTCCTTGATATGCGTCCCTACTCCTATTAACATGAGAGCAATTCATTTGCAAGATGGAAGAACTATCTTCAAATGACAACAAGGGATTTCCGTGTGTGCGTGTGCGTGTGTGTGTGTGCGTGTGTGTGTGTGTGTGGCAGCCAAAAGTATCCGATGTTAAAATGTGTGCGGAAATTAACTTGGATATGAGATAATTGAAATAAATGCAGCCCGTAATTTATAAAGACCACCCTGGGCGATAATTAATTCTATTGATAAGCTGCAGAGCATGTTTAATTGTGGTTGGGAAGGTCTCTTGTGTGCGAGTGTGTGCGTGTGTGTGTGTTTTGTATCACTGCAGTGTTGTGGAGACTACATTTCCCCGAAAGAGTATAAAACCTGGAATAGTACAAAAGTTTGCACATTCATAATTCAGGTCCATTATCAAACTGCTCAGTAGACGGATTTCGAGGCATTATTTTTTTTTTTATTACGTTTGGCTGTTCTCTTGACAGGTTTGGGTTTTAATGTCTGTTTTCAATTACCTGTGAGAAATGAAGTGTTCTTTACCGTATTATTAGCAGCACATTTAATGAAGCACGTTTTTAAAAGTTCAATTGAAAGTCATGTAATTTAGCAACACACCACATATAGTTATCATCACTTGTGTTTATGTAGCAATTACACTCATCTAGCAATAACTAAATGTGTATAATATTCCTATTAACTTACTGACTTGTTCACTGGAATATTTACGGTTGGCAGCTGTCTGGTTTGTTGTAGTTTTTTCTACATAATTATCAAGGTTAATGACTCGCATTCAATTTGGAATGGAGGAAAATAACACCTTCTAGTGCACGAAATATAATAAAAATAAATATGAAAATTATATTGGAAATTGTAATCAATCAATTTTTAGATTACTTGATAATATTAAAAGTTTATATTTCAAAACTTTTACTTTGAAAAGGGAATAAGAGAAGGGCAAATAGCTAACGTGTCATAAATTAATTTAACATTTGAAAAAAAGATGTGATGTGATGAACACCTTAAACAAGAGAAAAACATAATTTAATTCTTTATTTTATAAAATGCTTTAACTTCTTCACTCTGCAATCTCTTAATATCTAATGGGTTTTTCAATAAATGCATTTGTTGAAAAATAAGAATTGCTCTGTATATAACTGATCAACAGATGCACTCTCTGTGAGACATTTCATCACTCTACTTTGCTTGTTCTCATGTTGACTGATCTGTTCATTTTCTCTTGCTCTGATCCATCCATAATTGACCCATGACTGACAGACAAAAGTGAGTAGGATGCTGAAAATGGCTTCACATCTGTGACTAGTTTGATACTGTGTTGACAGTGTTCTTGCCTTAGTTTTGTGTTTGTGTCCCGTCCTCGTCAGTGCTTACTCTTGTTTTACAGGGTAAGTTGTACCGTGGTAGATCAGAGAGCAAAGTTGTGTAGCTGATGATTGATTGTGCCTGATCGATGATGTGTTAGAACTCTGGTTATGTTGCATTGGTGGACTTGACGTAGCCAGCCATGTGCCATGAAGTGCCAAGAGTCTGCAGAGTTTTAACAAAGTCATAAACTATACCAGAGATTTAAAAGATCAGTGCACCTTCAACCAGAGAGGAGGATATAATCACTCTTTTGTTGGAAGGAAATCTGCAGACACAGTTGTCTATCCCTGCCCCAACAGATCTGGCATTGTCTATAGTCGTGATGCAGTAGCGTCTTTGTAGCACACTACTTTTAGCATACATAAAATATATTTGCATTCCTTCCCTTTGTGTTTTAAGACTATTTTTCAGCGCTCCATCTCTTGTCCCTCTGGTAGAAACAGCCCTGACAGAAAATGCCGTTACCTCTTGCAAGATCCCTTTTCCATTTCCTCTCATCCCTGTGCTCATTTATCTCTTAATGTGAAGTCTCTTTTCATTTCATTTATCAAAAGGCTCTAGCAGACGTTTTATTGTTTTAGCTGCCTTTCCTAGCATCCTTTATGTATCCTTCTGTTGTCTCTCCTGTTTATAAAACATTTTATTTAACCTCTCTGTGCATTACTGCTCTTAATTTGAATTCCATTCAGTCCCTATCTCCCTCTTCCACTTAATATAGCTTTGATTGCACCTTTCCAATTCGATATACCCTCCTCTTTTGTTATCCCTCTCTTCATTCTTTTTTTTTCTCAAACTTTCTTCCATGCATGCACCAGCCGGTTAAACCATAGTGGTGGTGGGAGTGGTGGCAGTTTGGATGAAAGCGACCGCACACGTCTGATCTCGGACTTTGCCACACGAGCGATCGCTGCCCATCGCCAGTGCATTGCTAACGGGGGTGTACTTAATAACCTGCCAAAGTCTGAGTCCAACATAACCTTTCTTTCTGATGAAAAGCCCTTGACTATCAAAAATCCCATCTACCATGAGGACGGGACTTTGAGTAGCCCAACAACTCTTGGGAGAAGCCAGAGGAGAAGAGACCTTCTTGGGAATTTTTCCCCTTGCAGGAAAGGCCTTCGAGAGGCCTGGCTAAGACTCAGCTCCTCTGGAGGAGATGTGGGATTCGGTGCGTACAGTGGCAGTGACAGTGGATGGGGATCTGGAGGTGGACACAGCTGGACTCTCCCATCAAGGTTACATCGTAGAGACATGTATGACACTTTGAGACGGCAAGTGGTTATGGATCCCATTCAGTGGGAGTTGGAGCTTTTAAAGGCTGAATTTAAGGAAAGTAAAGATGCTGGTCTGGATTCAGGATTCGACCGTGGGTTGGATTCAGACTTAATGGGAAGCCCAAGTCTGGAACCCAAGCTGACAGTCAAAGAACAAGCCAGACAATTTGAGCAACAGGCTCTCCAGGAAATGAGGCAAAGGCAAAACATAGATTCACGAGGATCTTTGTCGCCTGATATCATACTTTCTGTTTTCCCGGAGTCTCCTCAGCATCACAAGCACACCCCCACCCACAATGATCTAATCGCTCAGGTCAAAGAGGGTCCTCCGAGTATCATCGTCACCCAAAGTGATGTAGGGACCCCTCCACCAAGCCACAAGCCAACTCCTCCTGTACTGCGGCGCTTCGGGGCAAATTTAACAGTGAATCACAGTATGGAAGAAAGACTTCAGGTCCAATTCGAGCTCATCCCTGATCCTCCATCAACCCCCCCACCACCACCGCCAACACCTCCATCCCTATCATCTCCTCCACCCATATCTGCTCTTCTATCTCCATCATCTCCTCCTCCGCACCACCCTTCCTCCCCTCCTCCTCTCCCTCCTGCTTTATCTCACTCTATCCCTACAGAAAAGGAGACTCCTCCTCCTCCTCCTCCTCACCCTCCTCCACCTCCTCCCCCTCCTCCGCCTCCCCCTCCTCCGCCTCCCCCTCTCCCTCCCCCATTGACGCCCTCGCTCCTGCATCCATCCATCTTTGTCCTACCATCTCTCTCGGAGGCACCCGCCCTGCGGCCCGTGTCCCTCCGGCCGCCACCGCCACCCCTTCCTGCGGAGCCGGACCTTCCCCGAAGAGAGTTAAAAGGAATCTTAAAGAACATCCAAAACATTGCGGACATTGAGAAGTCGGTGGCCAACATGTTCAGCCAGATAGATCGGAAACAGATCCCGCTCAAAAAGGTCATGAAGAGCAGAGCGTCCATGGATTCTCTTAACTCCTTGGATGCAGTAGCAGTAGCAGTAGCAGCAGCAGAAGGAGGAGGAGGAGGGGGGCAGGGAGGTAAAGAAGGAGCGGTAGGAGAAAGAGAGAATCCTCCACCTCCACCTCCACCTCCACAGATTCAACCCAATCCAAACATGAACTCCATCGTGGAGGAACTTGAGAAACGATTCCCCTCTCAGTCTACAATCCTCTAGCCTTTGCCTTTATGATATGGAAAGCACACGGAGGGGGATTTCTTGTTGCGTAGCTGTCAAGGGACTGATGCTCAAAATAGCTCAGTGGATGCTGTGATGTGATGTGGTGATTCTTTACCACGCTGCGACTGTGCTCCTCCAACATGACTTCCTGTTTTCGACATGAGGAAAGAAAAAAAACTTGGCCAAATATAAACTCTAAGGGTAGAAGAAACATGTTTCTCCTCCTCTCACATGAAGGTACTTGTTGTGAAGAGAAAAAGAGAAAGGGGAGGTGAAACAGCAAGTAAGGTCACATCCTGCATAGCCCTAATGTATTCAGTCATGTAACAGCTGGAAAGGGCTTCCACACTCAGGTACTGTATTCTACTCTACTTCTGTTTGACTGACGAAGTGGTGAAGGATGAGGAGGAAATAATAAACAGGTCAAGTCTATTTTAAATGTGTGCCCCGATTTCAGTGAACCTGAACTACAAAAGGGAATTCAAGTAGTACTTCTTCGATTTATCTGCCGCTGCCATTATTTTAGTTTCCCCACAAAACAACATTTCTAAGATTTGTTTTTAATTAAGGCTGAGGAAAGTTGTCTTCAATAGCTGCAGATGGAGCTGTGAAATCAAGTGATTAAAAGTGGTAAAATGCCTCCTGGTTAACTTTCAGTTGAGTGTTTTCATAACCATTTTACATCTACGCCTAGTAATTGACATTCTTGTCAACAACAAATTATAATCAATCAAAGACATGATTGCTGATGGATCCACTTGCTATTGTGAGAAGCTAATTTCTCTTTTGTGGTGGCTTCAATGCCCTCTGGATATCTAAATCAGACGGAGGACTTTGTTTAAACGGCCAACTTAGATTGAACTTTCCTTGACATGAATTCTTTGTATTTTCTTAGCGTGGAGAGTATTTCCCTGTTACATGGCTACAACCAGTGAAATGATTAGTGTCACATTCTGGTTTTACTCTCTTATTTCATCAACATTTACTGTTACGTTGTTATCTGATGCTAAAACACTGTAAAATCACAGATTCTGTTCTGTGTACAAGTACATAATCTATCTGTTCCTATCAATATGTTGCTGTCTGTCTTTCCATCTTTATTTAATTTGGGTCAATGCACAACTATGTATTTTTCTCAACCCTGTGTCCTAGAAATGATGTTTATTTATTATTACTAAATTGTTTTTCCAGTCACGCTGTGCTGCTGAACTTAATCTCTGGCTTGATTATGTTCACAGGAAAGGAAAAGCTACATTTTGTCTACAAAGTGCAAGAGTTTAGGTTTAGGCAACAGAAGCACTCTGGTTGAGGTTAGAGAAAGCTTTTGGTTTTGGTTAGATGTTGATAATCACGTTGTGCTATGTGAGTCAAGTCACTGTGGACTTTTCCTGTTTTGAACCAAGACCATGATCATTCCATTAGAGTGCCGCCGGATTCTGAAAATATAAAAACCGCTGTAGTCTCAACCATCAGATAGTGTGTTGCAAGACTGGATATTTTGGTGAAAACCAAATGAAATATGTTTTTAAATTAACATTTTTCTGATATGTTCAGTACAGTATCAACACTTTTGTGACCTATATGGCAGATACAATAATTAACAATTATTGTATATCGATCCACTAGCTCTCCGTGCTATGTGTGCGCTAAAAAATAATCTTGTGTTCATACACAGCCCTGCTTCTGTGAATAGGAAACACACAACAATATTACAGCCATGGATGTATAAACAGAAAGGTGAGAACGAGGGGGACGGTAAATTGGAAGGGGGGTATTTGTTGAGGTGTTAATCTCAAATAATCGTTCTCCAGAATCCCCTTTAAATACATGAACTTGTGTTGAAAACTTCAAATTACAAACACAGACCTTGTAAGTGTCTGTTACCTTTGTCTTTTTTGTGTCTGTTCCGCTTTCTGCACTAAATACTATTTTAGTTGCTAGTTATGTTCTAGGAAATTGCAGAGCACTAGAAAAAATACCTTTATCTCGTGATATTTTTATTCAAAATACTTGTGCTACATTCTTACGAATGTTTTTCTATAGGGTTGTTTGCTTCTTTGGTTTCTCTCATTAAAATCATTGTGCAAGGTCTTGGGGAAATAATTAATACAAAAATACAAAAAGACAAGTCATATTCAATAAAAATGTGGTGCTGACAAAAAGTTGTAATGACCTTTTTTTTTTTTGACGAAAATTGTAATCATTTTGAAAGCAGCCTTAGCGCTGGTAACCATGTAGAAATTGACCCTCAAATGAACCAATACCGGTAGCTACTGTGGTAGTTAGTACGAAATAGTCCCCAGTCTTGTGTGAGGTTAGCATGAGGTTCATAGTAGAACAAAATAGTATTTTTGTTTTTCTCAAAAGCAAAATACAAGACAATACAACGAACAAAAGTACTTTGCTGTTCCACTCAGAAGCGCCCATCTCCAACTGTTTGTTGTCGTTTAGGCAGATTTGATCCTCATGTGTCAGATGTCTTTGCACAAACATTCAGCCAACATCATTTACGAGTCTAATAACTCATGAAAATAGTAATATTGCAGATCAGGTGACACTGTTGAACTTTCCTTCTGCGTGTATTGACGTACATTTCTGCCTTTGCAGATCAAATCTTATCAGAAATGCACACGCAGACCTCTGGAAAGCATGTCACTTTCATCTATGTTGGATTGTGCCTCTTTTTCTTCGATATACTTTTTTCCCCCATCTTATACACAGTTGAATAACATGAACATTTATTTATTTTTTATTTTCTTGCGACAGTCAGACTCTTTTACCGGGTGATTCTTACCAGGAATGGCATCTGTAACTGCTTGTACGACATGTCAGCTCGGTTCCTTTGATGAAATACCTGCAGCTGGAAAAAGGAATGTAAAAGGAATTTAAAATCCTTCTCTAATTTGACCTCTGCTGTACAGTTAACCAGATGTGGAAAGAAGTGATCGCCTTTGAAGCACTGACATTACCTCTAAAAAGTCTTAAATACACTTGTAAGAGTGGAATCAAAGCATATGGACTACAGCTCTGTCAGCAGCAGATTTTACTGCCATCAGCTAAAGCAGTTTAAACAAGTTGTCTCCAGACGCCTATTGTCATCATGAAGTGACAGAACCACATCTGTCCCGCAAGACCAGCATGACACTGATGATCATATCTGGGCAATTGGATCAAATCATGATGTACAGCGAAATCAAACAAACCCTGATGGTCATATCTCTGGTTATCAAGTGATGACATTATGAGAAGATTTATACCGTCTCCAGTGGAGTCTACGCAGCTGTTATGTTAGGACACGCACACAGTCAAACGAAATCGTGATCAAGCTACAAACCTTGCGTTGTTGATATTTAAAAGGCTCCATACATGTAGTTAAAGCATTAACAGACAATCACACACACACATACATACATAAGAGCTTAGGCATGAACAGGAATGTAAACATGTACACCCACATTAAAACACAGGTTGCAGGCAGTGCTACTGTTTCAGCTGACTGTTAAGAGCATGATCTCTATAGATATTAACATTGTATTTACAAAGTGCACTGCAGAGATCGTCAGACTTCTGCTTTTCTTGCCCCGTCGGACTTTGTTTTAGCAATGTAGCCACGTTCCAGATGGTGGCCATAAATAAACAAAGCCGGTAGGAGAAAAAGAGAGTAAAATGAGTGGAGGAGTGACAGTGCATAGGGAAAGAGAGCTACAGTTACTCTGTAAGAGATGAAATGCAGAAAGAAAAGAGAGAAGTGAGTGTTATTGGGAGCCATAGTCTGAATCTGCTAATAATATTCCTCTCCTCTCAAACACACTGCTAGACAAGGTGGAGAGGACACAAAGAGGGAGAGTCAATCATGTCAGATGTGTGTGTGTTTGTGACGGAGATCAGATAGCTGTCTGTGTGTTTTTGCCTCGAGAAGACCTAATAATGTGTCTGTCAGAGCAACACGAAACAGTATTGACTCATCTTCACACACACAGATCGCACAATACACGATGCTATGCACATACTGCTGGCAGCTGTAATCCGGAGAGCATACACACATTTACACACACGTGGAGAGAAAAAAAGGGCTATTTCATTGTAGACCACCCACTGATCACCCTTTTCACCCATGTATTAATCCATTAATCCCCCCATTCAATATATTCAATCCATCCACTGATATGTCTGTCAATACATCCTTCCACACCTTTATTTAACCAGATAATCTCGTCTTTTTGAAGCTCATGTATTTATTCCAAACTGCATTTTGATACTGAATGAAAGGCTACTATTTCTCCTTGAAGTGTGTGTCTGTGTGTATTTAAGAAGCACAATTATATCCCCCCAAATGTATCTAATGAAACGCTCAAGTGGTTTAACAATTTCTGTGTGTGTGTGCGTGTGAGTGAGTGAGTGAGTGTGTGTGTGTGTGCGCGCGTGTGAGTGAGTGCGTGTGTGCCTGTGTGTGTTTGCACTCTAATAACAGAGGATAATCTGATGTGTCCTCTAAAAGTCACAATTTGTTGGTCTGTGATACGTCTTCATTTTGCCAGCTCGTTACCTTGGTTTCACATGACAATACATCCTGCTGGCAACATAGTTAAGACGCATGGACGGAGAGATTCTTGTCTGTTTTTCTTATTTATTTGTTTGTATTTTTCTTTTTTTTCCTCCACCTTTTTTTTTTTTTTAAATCACAGCATTGTTTATCTCTATTTTCTTTCTTTCTGTGTGTTGCTTTCTCTCTGTTTCTCTTAGTTGTTTTTTCTCTCTTTGTCTTACAGGTTTTGTTTTAGGTAAGGTTTCCTCAGAGCAGTACATCTTAATTTCACAGTACTGTAACCACCATCAAGCTTGTTTGTTTATACTGTCATCGGTGCTGCTGCTGGGTGGACCTTATCTGATACGTGGTTAAATGAAGTACAGGTGTTAAGGGAATAGTTTGTCAAACAAGACTTACTGCAGGTGTCGTTTGATGACAATCTTGTATGTACAGCAAATAACTGGCTCAGCAATATCCAAACAGGCTACACATGGCAATACGTTCATATGTAGTCGGCTACAGCCTCCTGCAGAGACCTTAGCTGACATGATTACACCCCTCTGATAAGTACTTGGGAGCATCCTCTTCGGACTTGTTTGATTTTCCGTCTTCCCTTGTTGTCAATCTAAGCCGAGAGTAATTATGTGCTGGACCTGAGCTGAAGAGAACATAAGCAAAGGCTCTCTGGGTTCCTTCATGGTTGTGAAAAATCAGCGAGACCGAGCAAAGAAATGGTCAAATATCAAGAAAGAATTTAATTTTGCTGAAGGCCGCTGTAATGATTGATTATTTTACTGCAATCGTATCTGATATAGGAGCAACCAGACCATAAAAATGACTGACACGCTGTAGCTGAAATGATTAGGAATACAATTTTATGATTACATTATCACATCGCTGCCCGTTAAACATATCCAACCTCCATTGTGGACGCCTATCAATTAATCATAATTAATTTTGATTAATACTAACGAGGGTCTCGAAGTACCCGGAGGCCAGATCTGGCCAATAAAATGTGTTTGTTTTTTTTTGAACAGCTGCTTAACCGTTCACCCCATTGCTCAAGTTCTGCTTATTGCTAAGTGCTGCAAAACTCTAAATCTATCTGTTGCGGTTGAGAGTATGTACCAGCCCAGTACCGGATTTATGTTTATTATACATTCAACTTGCATGTGTTGTATCTTTCCTGATGAGAAAAAGCACTGTCCTCATGAATAAAACATTCCACCACTTAAACTAGTCACAAATTACACAATAACTGAAATATGGATTTATTATTGCTGAGGCTAATATTGACATACCCCATTCACGGTTCACGCTTTCAACAATAGTTCAAGCTCATTTGGGTTGTAAATGAGATGTGAATTTTATGTATTTATGAAGCTAGAATCCGTATATTTACCCAGAATAAAACAGCAAAATAAACAGTAGCCTATTGACAGTGCAGGAATGGTTTAGTGTAGTTTCAGCTTTTCCTTCAGCCTCTGTCTCTTTCTCTTTTATACTGTATAAACCTCCCCGTCTCTCCATTTGCCTCAAAAACACACACAGCCCCTTACATGCACTCATGCACATTTCATATTCTTGCTTTCTTCTTGGAAACTGGGTTAAATTCTACAAAATGTAATATATTTCTAGCGGCCACTTCCATTTGGGGGTTGATTCAAACAACCCATTTCCTCCGCAGTGAGGAATATGCACAGCAAAGTGCTGACATGTATTAAAAGCACATCAGAAGGATTATGTTTAATGACAGTTTTTTTTTGTGGTCTTTCTGTTTCACTCTTTGATCTTCCAGACGTGGATATGGACAACATGAGGTGGGTGTCTTTCTCTGTGCACATGCTGTAGAGTTGCATGTGTGTTATTGTCATTTTCTTCTTTCACCCTTGATGTTCAGTCGTACCATTCATTGTGTTCTGCTCTCTCTATTCTTTTCCATTTGATGTAATCACGATGGAGCAGCATGTAGTCAGTGCTTTGTATTTACATTTTTTTTTTTATATCTGTCTGCAATCCACTGATGGTGAATATTAAAATGTGAAACCACAAAGGAACAAATAAGAAAGTCAACCAATCCTTTTGAATTTTGGCCTTTGAAGCAGCAGAATACTCTTAATCATTTTCAGAACTTTACCAGAAATGTATTGTTTAATATGTACCACAGCATTGGTGATTCTTTTGTATAAAAAGGAGTCCATTTTCACTTAACTGACTTCTTAGTTGGTAAAATTTCAACCCCTCAAATAACTGTATTTGATTACCAGCAATCCCTCAGCGTACACATTTTGAAGTGAGTAAATATTTAATTTAAGCTGAAATTAAGTTCCAAAGTGATATTCACTATTACAAGAGTAATACTTGCTCCCACGACATTGATTGACGACATCAAATGAAAACAAATGCTCAGACAGGATTCTCTACATTCTACGATTTTGAATGAAGAGCATCGGGCATTGGTTTTACTTTCCAGAATAGGTGTATACCATGTTGGGGGAAGAGTTCCTAACTTCTGTCTTGACATTCGTCACTTTTCTTTCTCTCTAGCAGACACAACAGCTCCTCCGACCTTCTCTGCTCAGACCAGAGGTACTCTGTCACTTTTCTCTGAATACTTCTTTACTCCCTGTGTGTGTTTCTGCTCGAGTGTGTGTGTGTTTGTCTGTGTTAGTGCAGTCAGTGTAATCAGAGGTGAAAAAAACACAATTTCTCATGAGGGATGTGTGTTGTGAGTGTTTGTGTGGGTTTACTAGTAGGTATGTATCTGTCATGTGCATGTGTGGGAAGCTACTAATAACGGTTTGTCAATCTAACAGGAGTTATCAATGGAATCTGGCATCGACCCCGGCCAGGACTACTACACACAAGATTATTACAACTATGATCACGGGTTTGTATGCACATCCTACACATATCTCTGTTTGTACATAAACTGTATGTGCGTGTTTGCTTGGCTGTAATATTAACGTATGGAAGTTTGGATGGTTTATCTGTCATTCTATTGTACTGTAGTTGACGAAAACAATCGTACCACCAGGCCCACTTAGTAGCTGTTCTGGAGCTTTCATTTGTATTTCCTCTGCTTTTATCTGAGCGGATGAAGTTGCCTCGTTGTCGTGAAAAATGAAGATATTCAAATTTCCATTTTTTTATGTAGTGTAATGAATAATAAGTTAGCACATTTTATTACATAGGGGATTTTTCGTATATACATTTGCCATACTATATCGTTTCCAGAATATATCTTTATTGATATCTGATACTGTGCTCCCAATACAATTATTATCAAAAATACCTCAATAGTTCTTATCAACAGTAATAGTAGATGTAAAATGATGTTAGCCCCCTTTTTACAGCATTCTGTGTTTTTCCCCGTGCCGTGTGGGGAATGCATTATTTACCAGTAACACACACCAGAAACGATATTGAGCGGACACATGCCAATGTGCCCCCCCCCCCCCCTCCCCCAGATTATAGGTGGGGTAGTAAATGCATGGCCATCTCCACAATCTTTGACCTTAGTCCTCAACATCAGTGAAAACATATTTCCTTCAACCCGAGTCTGGAGGTCACTGTGGTGTGTGCTTTATCCAGAAGAGCGTCATGGTGGCTGCTTTGATATCGCGCTGACCCCGTCAGTCACACAGGAGATTACTGGGAAATCTTGACCCCGGTGACATGCCTCGTACCAACCTGTGGTTAATATGTTCTTGAACTACAGGCAGTGAAAAAAGCTGAAAGAAGATCTGACAGTGATTTTGTTCAGTGTGTGTGTGTGTGTGTGTGTGTGTGTGTGTGTGTGTGTGTGTGTGTGTGTGTGTGTGTGTGTGTGTGTGTGTGTGTGTGTGTGTGTGTGTGTGTGTGTGTGTGTGTGTGTGTGTGTGTGTGTGTGTGTGTGTGTGTTGTTCCTTGGATGTCTGATGTTGAAAAAGCAGGAAATATTGTATAGAAATAGCAATAACACACACAGAGATACATTAGATCAAAGCATTCATGAACAAGATCTCTGAGGGCTTATTGCATCCTTCCCAAGTGTGTGTGTGTGTGCGTGCGTGCGTTATGTTGAAACCCAGACTTCCATCTGTGATGCATTGTGTAATTCTTATAATTTTAGCTGCAGTCTCCCGGGAACTTGATTTTATACACCCACCCACACATAAATACACAGTGGCAGACACACGTAAATTCTCTCATGGCAGACACATTCATTCACTCACTCTCTCATACTCACTCAGAAATGCTCTGTTGCCCATTCTTTTTTACACACACACACACACGCACACACACACACACGCACACACACACACGCACACACGCAGAGCTAATTCTCTCTGCCTAGCATTGCAATATTGTAGTAGCTAATCAGGCAGCCAGCCGTGGAAGCAGACAATGGGCCAGATGCTGTTGGCTTAGAGCAACATCCACAAACTCATGTCTGACTCTCTACGTATACAGGAGCAGGAAATCAGAATTTGTGATCCAGTGGGACTCAGATCTAATCACTGTATTTGTCGCAGTTGTAAATAAATGGTGCAGGACTTTTTTCCAAAGACTATGCTAACAAATGCTAAACCCGCCTCTCAGGACACGGACAAAGTTTTTATGCCTGAGTTTTTGTTTTCTCTTCCAGTGTTTTGCTGTTCCAGTGTTTACTTCCACGGCTTTACTAATCCATTTTGAAGGATGTTTCATAACCTTTTGACCTTTTCTTTCATCCGTCTTCAAAAGATGAGATCGAAATGGGATTTTCTCTGCATGTGGGAATGTAGCCATCTGCCATTGGCATGCTTCTGATAGGATTTATACAGATGCTGAAAATAACTTGAACCATTTGTTGCACAGGTCTGAAAAAAAAAAAAAACGAGCTAAATTCATGTTGCCCTCTAGTCAAGAGTAAAATACTCAACCATCCACGGCACGGAGCAATCAGGGATTAAAGCATGCTTTTCTAAAACCGTCATTGGCGTGGGTGATGAGCGGCGTGTCTAGAAGCTGATAGGTGCCGAGTTAGGGCACCCACGTGAAAAAATATAGGATGAGGAAAGTGAAATCTGGCATTATCGGCTCAATGAAGAGACAGTTTTCATTTTAGAAACAGAAGCAGGACAACGGTGACAACAAAACAACTAGAAGGCTGCATGTCCAGCTTGTTTTAGGCAGGGTGCAAGGTGTAGGAAGACATCAAATACAAACGGGACAAATATTAAAGAGATGGTTCAACGTTTTGGGTAATGCACTTATTTGCTTTCTTGCAGAGTTAGATGAGAAGACCAATACCAGTTCCAGCTTCATATTTAACGGACAGCAGTCAAGAGCCAGTCACGACTCGTAGTTCCTAGTAGCTCCAAAAACAGTTGCTCTTCCCATAATGCAACTCAATAGTGCTTTTCTGTAGAGCCCCCCCTTTCTGCTTATTCTTATTTCCTTACTGCTTGTGTGTAACACACGCTTTCTGTTAAAAGCGTGTGATGTTGAAGCCCAAGTGAAATCACTTGATATATTTTTTTCAAAGCTCACTGTCGAGCCACAGAAAACACTGTTTTACAGACTGTTTACCACGTTTTGTAAATGGTCTTTCAATGGTGACTTTTAAAGAGTATTAAAGCATGCGATACTACTCTTTGTCATGTGAAGGCCCTGTGTGTGAATGTGATCACATGTCCTGGGACTGATCATTAAACAATGATCTAGCATTTGGAGACCCTCCTGAAACGGGTCGCATTTTGGTCCGTACAAACACACAGCTACTGAAACACACACGTCAAGTGTTGGCTGCGATGCGAGTGATTCTCAGCTCATGAGTGTCCCCTAGTGGAGACATGGAGAGAGGGGGAGGAGTGAGAAAGAAAGAGGGGGGGAAGGAGAAGTAAAGAAGGGGGGAAAAAGACCACTCTAAGCAAAGAGTTACTGTAGCCTTTAATTTCATTGTGTGTGTGCACTTCACTTTGAGTCTGCAGGGTTAATGACTGTGAAATCTCATAAGCAGGTTTTAATGGAAGGTTGAGAGTCATTACATTAGCTTGCAGAGGCCATACTGTAAGGATATATCTGCAACATTTATGACTAGCCTGGTCTTCATGTTTTGACTCTTTCATTGTTCACTTGTTCTTCTTTCATTATCTTTTCTCTTTTTTTCTCCCCCTCTGTTTTTTCCCTTATCTCACCTCCACCTCCCCTTTTCTTCACGCACACACATCAGTCATCCGCTTCCATTTGTTTATTGCTTGGCTGCTTAATGTGATAGGAGGGCAAATTCTCCCACCGGTTGACTGTGAGCGAAGTGATTACACGAGGCAACTTTTCTGCACATCTCTGGTTACGGAACCAAGCCAAAGGACTTCCTGCTGATTTGTCGCTTTAATCACACTGGGGACGTATTGTTTCAAGGATAGCATTTGAAAAGATGTGTTTTTTGACCCAATAGCTCTCTGAGTTGCTTGCTGCAGGGCATGGAGCCCGAGCGGTGCTGCACAACACCGTTTTTTGGCCGGTGGAGTCAGACAGCGCTCCCGGGCAACAGGCAAAGAGAGACAAAAGGGAGGAAACATTGATTCCAGTGTTTTCTGTTAACAAAATGTCTCCTGGCAACAAAATGCTCCTTTTGTGATTAAGTCAGCTTTGCTTAGGCAAGTCATTAGACACTTCTTATCATTGGAGTAAAGCCACAGTGTTGCCCTGCGTGTTGTTGCTGTAAGTGGCTGTGAATAAGCACTAGCCAAGTGAAACAGTTTAGTTTGTGAAGCATATTTCTCTCCTGTCTTAACTTAAATATTGTACAACATCCCAACTTCCTTTTATGTTTGTATTATTATTACACATAGCAGAAATGTCAGACAAATAATCCCTAAAAATATAAAGCGGTTAAACGGAGAATTTCTGCTCTGCGCAGCTTCTTAATGGTTATTGCTTATCTGTAAAGCTCTGGGTCTTTTCCCCTCCTTCTCTTTCCAGGTATGACCTTCCTCAGTACGGCAGTCGCAGGAAACTGATCTCGCCCTCGGGCCTCTACGATGAATATGGAGAAGTCGTCGTCGATGACGACGGCAGCTACTACTACAGCCCACAAGAGTCTGAGGGAGAGGTAAGCACCTAAAACTACTGCAGAAACAGAAACCTTCAAATGTTCAAGGGTGTGAAGAGAATAGATTGTTGCTCACAGTGACATTTAGTGAATTGGAAGTAGATTTTGCACAGTATTGTTATTTTTACAAAACGGAAATGTGGTGAAAGTACTGAATTAACGTGTAGTTCAGGCAAAAAGTGTGAAAAACGAAACTAACAAGGTCTTAACTAGTCATTAAAAAACAGTTACACCGATGGACTGACTACTTTGAAGGTTGGGACACACCATCATTGTAATGGTTCAACATTTTTGGGAAATATATTGACTCACTTTCTTGCCGAGTAGTTCAGAAGATACTTGGTTCAGTTTTATTGTCTTATGTTGTTCCTCTCCTAATTGTTCTTATTCGGTTTTGGATCAATATCATCATGACAGCAGGTGAGGAGACAGTTGCAAGGAGGTAGATTAGCCCCACACCCTGCCTACCTCCAGCCCCGTCCTCCACCTTCTCATGGGCCATCGAGAAAGACCCCAGCAGCCACAAGAACTGAGGGCGGCGCAACCGTGAGCACAAAGCCTAAGAGCTCAAGTGCGGCTGCCAGGTTGAAGGCCATGATGCGAGTGAGCACACTGCTGTCCTCCGGTAGTAAAACATCTGGACAGCCTCCTACCATCCACCCGCCCTGGAACAAAGCCAGAGTCAGGCCGGTGACAGAGGGGGAAGGAGGTAGAGAAAGAGAGGGGGGAAGAGCGGGAAGAGGATTTGAGAGAGGGGAAGCTGGGAAAGGAGAGAACAGAGGGAGAGGAAGAGATGAAGCAACAGAAAGGAGGGACAGAGGAGAAATGGAAACATGGGGAAGAAGCAACGGTGGCGTGACAAACAATGGGATGAGAAATGCTGTTGGAAGAGGAGAAGGCATCAGGCCAGAGCATAGGGGAGAGCTCCCTGGCCACTTTGCCAGCCTGGACGGCGGCTTGGTCATCGACGGGAGTTATTTCCAGACATCTGCTGAAGCCAGCAAACCCCCGGCAGTGAAACAAAAGCTGAGCGAGGCCCTCAGTCTTATCTCTCTCACCAGAAGGCTGCAGGGACCTGCCAGGGTGGGAGATGAACAGTGGAGCAATGGCAAAAGCTGGCACAGAGGAGAAGAGAACAGTAGGAAGATGTATGGCTCCTTAGGAGATATGAGTGTTTCTGCATCAGTGTCTGAGAGAGTCATGGGGGAAGAGAGGAGGAGGTGGGAGAGGGAGTTAGAAGATGAGAATAGCTCCTCTGAGGTATGGTGGAAGAGAGAAAAACAATTTCATGACAGTGATTCCGAAACAGGAAGTGGCAGCAAAGAGTCTCCATCCGAATGTAGTCCCTCCGACGCCAGTAGCCCCACCTCATCTTTTACAGCCGAGCACGAGGGAACTCCCGACACGGACAGAGAATCGGAGAGTGGGAGCCAGGTTGAGGACAGAGAGGGGTCAGAGTCTGAGATGGAGTCAGGGTTGGAGAGGGAGGACGAAAGGAAAGAGTCGAGCAGAAAACGCTCAAAAGGTGATGTTAGTGACAGTTCTGCGAGTAGCAACAGTATTAGTAGTAAGAGAAGAAGTAGTGCCAACTCAAAAAGAGAAGGCACAAGCAGACAACGAGAAAGAAGCAGTCACTCCACAAGCAGCAAAGAGAGAGATAGAAACAGCAGCAGCGACTCTAAAAGCTTACGATATTCAGGTTCTACAGTTAGTAGTTCTAGGCCGCAGACTTCTAGACACTCCCGTTCTACACATGTAACAATAGAGGAAGAGAGCGAGGAAGAGGAGGCGGTGGAGGAGGGGACGAAAAGTGTTGGATCACGAAAGTCTTCCTCGAGCAGGCGAGCCACCAACCTCATCCAATCAGACATCAGCTCGAGCGTGATGGACACATCGGACGACTTGTCGCCTATTATCGAAGACACAGAGGAGGAGGAGAAAAGCAGCGGTCATGGCAGGGAAGGGTACGAGGATGAAGAAAAGGGGGATTTGGAAAATGAATCTGCAGATTGAGATGCAGATGAAGCCTTAGCCCCTCCAAGATTAAATTCTTTGCCACTAAGTAAGATCTCTGTGAAAATGCCTGGATTGGGTGTGCAGTCATTACCTGGGTGGACTTTATTACTATAATCTCTTTTTCCTTGTTTGGGGTGATTCACATTCACAGGAGTTTATTAAATTGCCTGCATTACCTCTGCTGCCCTCTCAGGGTATCTCTTGATGTGGGTCTTTGCCTTTTTATCTTTGCTTGTATCTTGAATCCCCTTTTTCCAATCAGTCTATCCTCCTCTCCCTCTGCTTTGTCCGTCTCACCTTCCATCATAACAGCTCTCGTACTCTCATAGAAGCGGTCGAGTGGTTTACTTCCGTAGTTTTCAACCTGAGCTGACTCATTTTCCTTTTGTGAAGGCTCCACTTCCAGCTGATCGTTTCTCTGCTGAAGATTGTTATTCGCATACCCCTCTTTGTTGCATTTAAGGTGCGCTCAAGTCTTCTGGTGCCTACTATCTGCAGAAGAAAAATGTTTTTTCTGTAAGAGTGAACCTAATGTTTTTTTCTATGCTATCAGGGTTAAATGGAAAAACGTAGGTTCATATTATGTAGTTATTTCAACAACAGCCTTTTTTTTCCCAGTGTGTGTGTGCACAGCAGTGTTCTCTCCTCACATAACAGAGATTAGAGGTGTTATAGTTACATTCAGATATTAGTATACATTTTAATTTGAAAAGCATTTCCTTAATGCTGCCTTTTTTCAAAAATGACCAACACCTCATGATCCAAAGGCTGTACTTTGAATCATCCTACTAAAGGAAACATCTGGAGTTAACGCTGCTGCACTGACCTGTCTTTGCTGTGTAGTGTGTTTGCAGTGATTTTTATTTTGTATATTTCTTGATTTTACAGTACAAACATCGTAAAGGTAAAAAATGGAAACAGTCTCAAATTACATTTGAGCTTCCAGAACCCCCTAACATGAGTTTCTGCTGACCTCTAGTGGTCCAAGTGCTCGCCTTGCTGCAGGAGAAAGGTCCTAAGGTTGTAGTCAGTGCCTTGATGTCAGTGTCCGGTGTGGTTCACATGTTCCCAACTCTTTCTTAAACAATACTCATTTGCCCAAATGTCCATTGACTGAGTCAACGCTTACTGTAATCCTCTTGTCCCTATTATTCTGTCAGAATCTGTGTCAGCTTATTGACATATTATTTGTGTGATTTCCAGCAAGGCAATAGAAACCGTCGGATCAAGTTGGTGATGGACCGGGAACATGAGACCAGCTCCACCGGTGAGGACAGCATGCCAGAGACCCAACGCAGCCGCTTGCCCTCCAACCTCAACAGCCACGCAAATGTGAATGGCAGCATCTACGTGGCCCAGAATGGCTCCATCATCCGCACCCGACGCACAGTAAATGCCACAGGTCCCACACACACACACACCACCACCACCACCACCACCACCACGAACAACAACCTCAAACTCACCTCACCCGTCTTCAGCTCACGGCTGGCCAAGCACTTTAAAAAACTGGACAAAATGGCTGCCACGCTGGAGGAAAGAGTTCCCCTGAACAACCCCAGGACAGCAGCAGACGGCGGGTGTAACACGCTGCGCACCTTCCAAAGCTCGGCGACGGCCACGTCCTCTTTCTCCAACACTGACAACCATAAACCGCTGAATGTGTTTAGCACTGGACAATCCAGAGTATCTTTAGGGTCGACCAGCACAAGCAACACGGGCCCTGACAGTGTGGCGTCTAAATCAAACCTGCTCAAAGCGGTGCAGGGCGGCGCAGAGCCGCCGCAGAGCACAGTGGAGAGAGACGAGCCGAAAGAAGGCGAAAATGAGTCGAAGGTAGACGGCAGCAATGATGAAGGACTCGTTATGGGGGAGCCGCTGGAGTGCCCGAGTGACAGAACGCAGTCGGATGAGGAAGAATTATGGATGGGCCCATGGAACAGCCTTCACATACCCATGACTAAACTCTGACTGATCGTGACCCCACTGTGCTCGCTCCTTATTGCCAAGATCATTAAAGCGTTCAGACATCATTTCTGTTCATTAGTTGTGGAACTAATGGGGGGGGTGCTCCAATCCAATTAAAAGACATCTAATTAACAGATTGGTACTCGGCTAAAAGGTGAATTAGCATATTCTGGTGTTTCAATAAGACGTAAGATTCAACTGACTATTTACCAATTCACTCATTAAAGGTGGAGTCAGCGATTCTGGAGAAAGATTGTTGATATTTGAACTCATCCCGAAAACAAATATTCCTCTTTAGATTTACTGTCTGGCTCTCACTGCCTTTCTCTTCATTCATCCAGGGCCTTTCCCCGAGGGCCAATGCACCAGCAACAAACACGCCCCCTGTTGCTGAAAGGCTGGATTACTGTTGTGTGGCACTTTGTTTGCCTCCCATTCACAGAGCCTGGGTTGCAAATAAACACCAGATTGGTTTAAGCGCACACAGAATAGACCAGAAGCGGACCGTGAGGAGATATTAGCTTAATTAAAAAAATTTAAAAAAAGTGTTGAATTGGAATCGCTGACTCCACCTTTGTTTCGTAACTGCTCAATATTCCGATCAGACCATCCCTTAAGCCTGACTGATCTAACAGCTGCAACTCCTTTGTAAAACTAGACCTAGAAAAAGAGGACTTGTTATATTTCTACTTTGCTAAGAAATAATGAAGGAAACTTGAGGAAAAAAGTCTGTGAACTTTTTACGGCCCTTTAAAAGACGAGTGTCTCTGTATGACACTGCACTTGTTTCATTCAGTATTTTCGGCTACTGGTGCAACTCATTTTGGACTTTCCCCGACACTTTGCATTGACACATGAAGTCTTGTATTGTTCAAACCTGCCTTTTTATTCGTGTCAAGTTGCTTGGCAAACGTTATCCAAATAAAAGATGATTTCATCCATTGCAACTTGATGTTTGGCTAACTCGGTGCTTTGGCGATGTCTCCTCTATCTGGAACTGACAAGGCATGACCGTGATGAGATGTTTAAATGTCTAAATGTCAGATGGAGTGTGGAGGACCGTTGTCAGTGCTTTTCTGGTTCAATACTTTGTTCCTGAAAACATTTCAGAACTTCTCTATATTCTTTAAAGTGTTTTTAATGTTTATTTATGTGTATTTTTGACACTTTTTTATATATGCTCTTAACGCTTTATCACCAAGAGTCAAGTGAAAAGATGAATGCCCTCAGACAAAGTCACAGTGGTATCAATCTTCTCTTTATCTAACCTTTGGCATATTTGTAACTTGAAAAGTGTCACATTTAAAATGGAATATTTTGAAATACGTTTGTTTTTAAAGTTCGAGGTCAATTCTGAGTGATGTTTACAATTTCTCTTGGTGAGATGTATCGGCCTGATGTGCATATAATATCACAAATGAAAATAAATGCACACATTTGTCAATTATAATTGCAGAAGAATTGGAGGGGGCAGATACAAATCATTAACTCGATTACAGGCTGTGAGATTCTAATGAGGTTATTTAAATCCCCTCATCCCACTGGATCCCTGAGAGATCCACTTAACGGCGTGCATGGATCCAAAGTTCATCATGATGAAGGTGGGAGAACTTTTTCAATTCTCAACCTATTACAGTGAATTAGTTCATTTGAAGTCTGAAAGAAGCTGGACCATTAAGCTGCAGAATCACCAGGTTTTAAAACACATTTAATTAGATGACTGCATAATTTTGCATTAAGGAACTCAATAGAGGGTGCCACACCGGCAGGGATATTTGAAACCGAGTGCTTATTACCCGGAATTAGCTGACTGTACCGGAGAGTGATATTTTAAACAGTTTCTGGAAAGAAGGGCACGTCTGAGCCACTGTTATTGATTCAACTAAATGAGCTGATTATGTCACCGACTCCCGAGTCCACTGTGCTCTATTGGAGAAGACTGAATGAACTCTGCTCATTAATCTGTGACACAGGCACGAAAAGCAAAGCTGATTTATTATGTGTTCATCCTAAATGTTTTGCACAATTACACATGGCACATTAACCTAGTGGTAGAAAGTAACTAAGTATGTATAGTCAAGTACTGTACTTATGTAAAGTACAAGTACCTCAACATTGTAGGTAAGTATTACCGTTTTCTGCTACTTACTTATTTTAATTTTACTTATGTACTTTTTACTGCACTATATTTATTCTATTCCTTTAGTTTCTAGTTAAGTTTCAGGTTCATATTAATAATGAAAAATATAAGCAAGAAAAAAAGGTCATATTATAGCATGTCGGAAAAGGTCATAAATAAGTCATAATATAGCATGTTGAAAAAAGTCACAGTATAGCATGTTGAGAAGTCACAGTATAGCATGTTGAAAAAAGTCACAGTATAGCATGTTGAGAAGTCACAGTATAGCATGTTGAGAAGTCACAGTATAGCATGTTGAAAAGTCACAGTATAGCATGTTGAAAAGTCACAGTATAGCATGTTGAAAAAAGTCACAGTATAGCATGTTGAGAAGTCACAGTATAGCATGTTGAGAAGTCACAGTATAGCATGTTGAAAAGTCACAGTATAGCATGTTGAGAAGTCACAGTATAGCATGTTGAAAAAAGTCACAGTATAGCATGTTGAGAAGTCACAGTATAGCATGTTGAAAAAAGTCACAGTATAGCATGTTGAGAAGTCACAGTATAGCATGTTGAGAAGTCACAGTATAGCATGTTGAAAAAAGTCACAGTATAGCATGTTGAAAAGTCACAGTATAGCATGTTGAAAAGTCACAGTATAGCATGTTGAGAAGTCACAGTATAGCATGTTGAGAAGTCACAGTATAGCATGTTGAGAAGTCACAGTATAGCATGTTGAGAAGTCACAGTATAGCATGTTGAAAAGTCACAGTATAGCATGTTGAAAAGTCACAGTATAGCATGTTGAAAAGTCACAGTATAGCATGTTGAAAAGTCACAGTATAGCATGCCGTAAAAATCGAAGTGCAAAATCAATGAAGTATCAAGCCAAAGTGGCTGGTTCAGCGTTAGCTATTTATAAAAGAACTACTCCACTTCTGAATAAAGCCAAATAAGAATAATACTTTAGGTCCTTGTTAGCATTAGTTCATAGGTAAGGCGCTTTTAAGTCCTTATAATGAAATGATTGTGTTTATAAGACAATAAATGTTAACCGCAAAAAAAAAAAAAATTGTATTATGTAATTCTCAACTCACATTTTATCAACTGAGCTCAGACATACTTGAAGCAACATTGAGTATTTTTTTATTTTATTGTGATCCTGTTATATAACAAATCCACCAATTCTTATCTACTTAAAAATTAAAGTAAATAGAGAAATGTTCACTTGACAGCCACATCGTAACATGGATAGTGGATGTTAAAGGGTACACTGTCATAATATTATGGAAGTAACAGTGTGCCAAAGATGAAACACAGTCAGCAAACACATATGTCATATTCAGCGGATAGAACTAATACAGCAAGAAGTAAAAAAAAAAAAAAGATCGGACAAAGTTTCAAACTGTCAGCTTTTGCCCACATTTCTGATAAATCACAAAATAAAAGCCATTACAAAATGTTGCTGTGTGCTGCAGAATAACATGCCAGACATACAGTATGAATACTACACCGAGTATTTTACACAAAGTAAAATATTTCTTTACGTCTCTCAATAAGTTTGAGTAAAGTTAGGGCAGTGGAGAGTTTATCTCTCACATATTGAAATAAATAAAAATACAAAACACTTAAAACTACTTACAGGAAACTATACATAAACAACAAAAGATAACTGCCAACCAGGGCTTCACATTCAAATAAATAACATCCAAACACACAATTTGTCTCAGGTTCAACACATTAAGAAATGTTACATTCAGAAATGAGGTCTAAAGGTTAGAAAGAAGGAACACAAGGAACACAGCTCTGCCTTACCGATTATAGATTTACAATTTAACAGAAAAATGTCCCTTTCCGTTCAAAGTCAGCGTGGATTTCAGTTCTATCAGCTGATATCACTTGGTAGTTTTAAGGAATTATCAGTTTAGAGTCGTGGTTTCTTGGATATCTTTCTCAGCTACCTTAATTACAACTAGCCTTAAGGATCGTTCTAATGTCTTACTACTGACAGAAGATAAGCTTTGTGTGTAAATGGCATTCAAACAAGTCGAGGTCAGGAGTACAACACACTATTGCACTAAAATACAAACATTACTTGGCACTATGCAAAGTTTTACATAAAGACAAATTAAAGTAAAATGACTCCAATTAATTGTGTGGCCTGTACAATAAAAGGCACATTTAAATGACCTGATACTTGTGATCACTGTGTTCACTGTTCGCAGGTTTTAGAAAGCTTCTTTCAGATTGCAACTTTTATGTTGGAATGTGGGTTAAAAGTGGGAAACTTTACTTCTTCACAACGGTATAATGTACTCTTAACCCAAATCAACAACTCACAAAACAGATGTTCCCTAGATTTAATTCAGGAAATGAAGTTGTCAGCTTGTCTGTATAATGATAGGTAATGATAGGCTCCGTCAGGTCTTCACCAGTCAAGACTCGCTGACATAAAACCTTTTAGTGTCAATTTAAAATTAAAATTGGGCTATGCAAGGATCAGTATGACACTAAAGGGAATATCGATGTATTAATAACTGAAATGCCAAATAAAATTTAAAATATATATATATATACAAATATTACACAGAAAAAGGGGAAAAGTGGCCCCAGATCAATCAAGTTTTAGTAAGAAATAAAGAAAAGCCTTCAATCATAACTGACAATCAATCAATATGAGTCATCTATAAAGATACTGCAATTAAAATGACAGTAAATATAGGCCAATAAACTAAAGTGAAATGCAATCCATTCTGGTTATGAATATTCTTGTGTGGGGGATTTCAAATGATGCCTCGGACTACGTGCTCATTTACGCTTCAAAGAGTTATAAATACAATCCAAACACGTATCTTGTGCTTTCCTCAAAACAACATGTGCAACTGGGCCCAAACTAAAAGTTATAAATATGATGATCATCATCATTCAAAAAAAAAAAATTAGAATAATTCAACCATCTCATAGCAAACAAGTCTCTGACGTTCATCAGACAGTAACAGAAATAGGTTGAAGATGACAGCAAAGGGAAAAACAAAATGTGCAAAATGATGTTTGAAGAACGCTTGGCTGTGTTTCTCCAAAGGACCTTAGTGCTAAAATCATCATTGTTCCAAGATAAATAAATAAAGGAGGAATATTTTTAGCATTAGCTATTGAGGTCAATGTGTTCTACAATCCTCAATTTTACCAAAATGGCTTAATTGCACCATTAGCGTTGGTACTGTGTATTGAACCTCACTACTTACTAAAACTCTCGAGGACCAAAACCCAGAGCGGAATGTCTGGTGTGGTAATCTTAATTGCCTTTTTTTTTTTTTTACAGTTTAATATTGATTAAGGTCTTGCACGGCCACTTGTATTTAGACAATATTTAACTTTTGAAAACTTTCACTTCTTTTCTTTAACAGACAAAAGGGTTTAAAAAATGTCAAAAACTATTGAAACACTTGTGGTGACATTTTGAACCCTGTCGTTGCTACCCAGTTACAAGTAGCATTCCTCAATGAAATGTACTATCAATATATCTTGTTTTTACTCTTAAAAAATGTATTAATTAATTAATGAATTTGTTTGGCAGTATAAGATGCTTGTTGACACAATTAGTGTCATTAGTGGACGATGACAGAACTAAAACACTTTGTGAAACCAGCCGCAGATCGTCCTCAGAGATACAGCTACAACATGACCAAACGTTAGAGGCAGTTTTGCAACATTTTAAGATAGAAGAGCAACTTCATCAACATAGGGAGAAAACATTGGTTCACATTTGCCCCTTCTTCAAATGAATATGGGACAGCTATGCTGCCCATGTACAATATCTTCATCTTCAGGGTCGCGACAATAGTGTCCAAGAAATTCCCAGAATATCTGAATATTTGTCTCACACGTTGGTGCCTTTTCCAATGAGCGATGCTCAAAATGTGCCCTTACAGTACTGTGACACTGGAACAGTAAGAAAAGAACCAAACAAGCCAGCTTGTCAGCCTCCTTCACGATGCCCATACCTGAGAAAGAGAGAATACTGTTTCACCTCCTCAGCCCGACTCTACTACACCTCTCCTTCCATTTCAGCAGACCTCCCTCCGTCTGCTCTGTGCTGAATTTGTGTGATACCAGAAATACATGATGTCGTCATCCAATAGCAAACTGTAGCCTGTGCTAGGACACTTAATTAACTCATAGAAGGATTGTGGTTCACTAAACTCATTCAATTAAGAGGCCATTTTGCAGCCTTCCTTCTTATGATTTGGTGTATTTTTTGAGGGGGAAAAAAACTGGCACCCATAACTCTTCATCCTTTGAATGTGACTTACGAAAGTGCTCCTTTCTTTGTTGGTAAGATCACACACCCGATGACTTCAATATCGGCAGCTGCCTCTGGTACTCCGGACTCTCTGTGGAGCCACACTACAGCCAATAAACCAAGAAGAGCCAGAGCTACCTGCCCCAACAGGACCAGCACAGCTCTAAAGTGACGCCGGGAGGGATTTCTGACGGGGTGAAACCAAGCATTTGGGGCTGAACACCTGTCAGCTAACCCATTGAATCCCGTCCTCCACAACTAACACAAGGCAGGATCAGACTCCTCACTGAAACACCTCGCCTTTCTTGGAAAGGAGAATCCTCCAAGTTTAGAAGCAGTCAACCCAAGTCTCTCTCTTTGGACTTCATTTGTGGATCTTCCAGTTCCTGAGGAGGTGAAGCTTCAGGGTGGGCAGGTGGACAGATTGGAGCTACCCCCTGAATGAGGAGGAGGAGGAGGAGGAGGACGAGGCCTGTAGGAACCTCCCTGCCCCCACCCTGCCCTCTGCCACCCACGCCTTCAGACCTGCAGCTGCAGACAGATACCCTGCAGAGGATCACAGAGGACGCAACAAATACAACACTCAGTAAAGTCTCAACCGTAATAAACTGCAAAGTGACACCATGTGTTAAATACAAGAGATGAAATGTTAGAGGTGGACATAGTAAGTAAAAACAATTCATGACAACAGACTCTGAAGTACATCTCAAACATTACCACACGTGTTAAAGTTTAACAAACGCCTCAAAATGTTCTGCTCCTTTTGTGATGTTAGGTGTTAGAGACAACATACGGTACCTCCGTTGCCTTTCCATGCACAGACAGCACGAAGAGTGTGAGCCTCACTCCTGGAGCTCTGTCAGAGCCACACAGCATGCAGCTCTTTCATCCTTACTCTGGGCAGGACCGTCCACTCCGCCGCCGCCCGTCGTCGTCATGCTGCGGCTGCGACTGGTCAGCTTCTTGAGCTCGCTGGCAAAGGAAGTGACTTTCTTCTTGTCTTCCCGCACCTGAGAGCAGAAATAGATTCATCACTGAAACACAGAAAGGACATACAGAAATGTGCGTGTAGCTTTTCCTCCTACCATACATTTAATACTGTTCTTCATTCCTAACGTGCAGTTTCTTGACTTTTTTTTTGGTGCTCAAGAAATAAACAATTGTTTTGTCGATTCCTTTCCTCACTCATTCCGTCTTAATTATTTAAAAATAAAGAAACTAAAGTTAAAAGATCAATTAACCTTTATTCAACAAGGCAGCTAATTTAAACACTTACTTACAGACGTGTCAGCACAAAAAGGCCTCAAGTGTAAAAGGATGAAATAAAATAAATATTGACATACAGCATATATAAATAAATAGTAGAACAAGATAGACAGAACTTAACACAGCACAATAATCACAAAAACACAGAGCAACCCAAAACAGTTACAAACAAGGGAAGCAGCGACAGGTTAAGAAGCGCATACAATCCAACATGCAGGTGTTAAAATACAATGGCAAGCACACAACAACATGAGTTAATTGAGATGCTGCATGAGAAACAGTTAATGCAAGCACATACAAAGTCGAAAAACATGCTCAAAGGAGTGACGTAATGCACGTAATATGAGATGAAAAAACGTGGAAAATAAAATCAAAAAGATCTCAAGCACTGAAAATCAGTTACCATGTTTAGAGCTATCTGCTCTTTGAGTTTAAGAATGAACTTTCCCGCTCCCCGCCAGCGGCTCTGAGCCTGGTAGACACACTCGTGATCCAGCAGCACCCGCTGCAGGGGCTTGGCGGCGGAGGACTTCTTGGAGCCGGTGTCCTTGGTCACTTCCTCCATCAGGACGTAGTCGAATGGATTGGGATTCGATAGGATGCTGCAGGAATACTTGGCCTTTGACAGAGTCTGGCCAGACAGACAGAGAGTGTACGAGAAACAAAGTAAGCCACTTTAAGGTTGGTACACATGTGTCGCAAAGTTTCAATACGTTTATCAGGTCGTCCTATCCTCACCTGCTGTATGATATCCTGAGCTGTGCTGTAGCGCGGGGCCTTGATCACAGTGTGAGGCTGTTCTGGTGAAACTTCATGGACCTGGACAAAGAACATATCGTCCTCTGCTGCTCCTCCCCCTCCTCCTCCCCCTCCTCCTCCTTCTTTACCTCCCACAGCCACCTCCTCCTCTCCCTCCAGTAGGGAGTTCCTGTCATTTAAGTTCTGCAAGAATAAAACCACACAGTGAAAATATGTGGTAGAACCACAGCATTCAGAGTCTGAGGAAAGAAACAGTTAAAACTAACTACAGTTGAACTAGCTACTTTAAATGAAGCTACTGTCCCTAAAGCAGAGTGCCTATGAGTGAGGTTTAACGGAGCTTTTTATTCACTGCATAAGAGAACTTATAAGAGACAACCACAAGAGGGAGCTATAGTCTGCAAGTGCTTTTTGTGGTAGATTTGACGATAAATAATAAACAGTCATAGGACTAACAGGTAATATATGTTTAAATCAGGGTTAACAGGTCAAATAAACCAATAAACCCAATTAATCACGTTCCCTTTTTGCTGATAATATCCACTCTGATATCAGTTTGAATGTTTCTAACAAGTGTGTCTCCGTCTGTACCTCTTCTCTTGTTTTGAGGCAGATCCTCCCAACGCATCCCTCCTCAGAGTTCCAGCTGGAGACCAGTCTAACCACCTCCTCCTCGGGTGCTAGAGGACGATGCTGAGAACAGCGCTTCACCTCGCTGCGCTCCTTCAACAGAGGAACCTTCTCCTCACACAGGAAGTGCTCCGACGGGTTTCCTGCCGACGCTACAACCTGTGTAGGTATGTATGACACAACATGACAAACCTATCACATTATCCGAGCGTCATGAGTCTTTCTTAGGTACTAACCGTGTCCAGCAGCTGTTTGGCGGTCGTCTGTTCTGTAATACAGAACACGGTGAAGAGCTCAGGACCAGGAGCTCCGTACACCGTCACCCTGTGCTGCTGCGACGCACGTTTCTCCTCTGAACTGAACAGCTGGTGTGGAGAGAGCAGGAGAGGAGAAAG
This sequence comes from Anarhichas minor, assembly GCF_050575085.1. Classification (NCBI taxonomy): domain Eukaryota; kingdom Metazoa; phylum Chordata; class Actinopteri; order Perciformes; family Anarhichadidae; genus Anarhichas; species Anarhichas minor. The sequence goes on from NW_027466463.1 coordinate 13,038,202, forward strand.
ACAGCAGGTTAGGAGTCTTTTAAGCATGGAGGTATAGTATCAAACGTAACCCCAAGAACCTCTGCACTCTCAGAACTTGAAGAGCTGTCTTACCAGCGATGAGGGAGTCGCGCCCCCTGTGGGAACCTCCTCTATTCTGCGGCTGTAGATGAACAGGCTCGACACTTCAAGAGGCTCATTATGTTGCGTCCTCAACTGGACATGTCTGTAGCCTGGAACACACAACAGGGATATTTTGACTACACATGAAGTGAATGGTCCGATACAAATAGGTTGAGTCCATTTAACCAGACACAAGATAAGACACAGGCCTTACTTTAATTCACTAATATCCATTCAACAACAATCAAACAAGATAAATAGATGAATGAATTAAAGATCTGTCCTTTCTGAGACTCCTACCTGGCTTGAGGGCCTTCAGAGGCAGAGTCCTCTGTCCAGTAGTCTGAGAGCTGTTGTTCTCCACTACGGCTAAGCGCAGGAAGCACATCTCTTCGAAGTGCACGATGAACTGGAAGTGCTCGCTCCACATGGGGTTGAGGGTGTTGCGGTGGATGGGTTTGGTGCGGAAGTGGCAGCTGTCGATGGGCATGCCCAGAACATCCACCTCAATGCACGGACTGCCAGCGCTGTTACTGGGACAAACGTTCTGACCGGAAACAATCTGAAAGGGAAAAAAAGAAGACAGAAGAGGTTTGATTATTAATAAGTAATAATAGGCACCATGTATGAACAATATTTTAAGTTAAGATTCTTTTAATGCTTTGCATTGTCACTAAAATCAAGATTTTTTTCAGTTTATTTGATGAAAACCCCAAAAGGCCAAATAAGGTCAGTGAAGTCACTCTGACCTGCCAAAAAAAAAAGTCTATAATTCACCTTCTGTAGCTCTCTGTCTCACAGACACACACACACGCAGACACACACACACACACACACGCAGACAAACAGACACACAGGTTTATACGAGTGTGAGCTCATCCCTCTTATTCATACATCTGTTTTTTGTTTTTACCAGATCAGTGTGGCCTTCACGACTGTCAAATAATGAAAGCACACACAGATCACTTAGCAATGAAACTGTCCAAACACTCCTTAATGGACCTTATATGAGAAGTTAGAAGTGTATGATTGAGTGTCCACTCATAATGTCTGTGCAGTCATTGTCAGTATGCCAATGAAGGATAGAAAATGGGGCAAAGAAAGTTGTCAACGCCTTGAGACGTCAGAAAATGCACCATGCAAATCAGGATCCAAATGAGTGTGAAATATTTGGGACACACAACAAAGCAAGCAAGTTTTTATCAAAAATGAGAAAATAAGCTTTTTTTAAAAGGCAGCTAAAACTATATGCCAATGAAACACTTTGCAAATATAAACAGCTTTGTTATGGTTAAAGATTCTTTACTTAGGAAATTGAAACTGAGAGCATAAAAGAGGTAAGTAGGAAAATATACAAACAGGCAGGAAGCTAAAGGCGTCAAAAGTGGTGAGGGAAGTGCAGAGCACAAACTATCAAGGATGAAGTAGTCTTCCTGATTGATCTCCCATTCTGCTCCATATGTCTTCTTAACTCACAGTGAGGGAATAGATGGCGGGGCTCATTTTCTCCACATCCCTCTCCATCGGACAGAACTGCTGATAGAGCGGACAGCTACGGTCCCACAGCACTGCCGGCTTCAGGACGTAGCCACAGCCGCCGTTGGACTCGAACACAGCCGTGTTCAACTGCATGGGCAAGTCTGAGGAAGAAAAGATTGCGTTGTTAACTGAAATGATTTCTGCCATTTGGTCTTGACTTGTTTGGAGGGGGGGGGGGGGACAGTGATTTAAGACACAGAGATAGTAAAAAAAAACATGAGGGGAGGAGTGAACTAAAGGAAGAGAAGAAAAGGAAGGGAGTGAGACAAGGATCAAAAGACAATCAGACAGAAGATATTGAGAGATTGTACTTTATGTAATATGCCTTTTAGAGAAAAATAACTTCATCTGACAGAGTTCACACAGCGAACACACAGACAGCAGAGAAGCTCCGGAAAAGGAAAGGCAGGGACAAATGAGACACATAGTAAGATGGAGAGAAGAGAAAAGGAAAAAGGAATAAGAGAGAATATATTGAGAGAGAGAGAAAAAGAAAAGGAAACAAGAATTGGAGCACCTTGGGATCAACAATCCCTTAAAAAGAGCACGATAAGAGATCATTTTAGCAGTCACTTTTTGGCTTGCTCGCTGTTTAAGTTAGAAGTGATGTTCCTTCGTTTGCATACAAAGAGAAAACAGCATCTCTCCTCACCATCAGTCTGATAGTTCAGCGCCACCAGCTGGATGCCGTGCAGCCAGAAAAGCAGAGGGTTGGGGTTTGTCGAGTCGATCCTGGTGGCTGCCGGGTACGTCCTGAGCAGCTGGCACACGGTGTGCTGGATCAGCTTCTGGGAGTAACGCCGGCACAGGCGCTTGGAGGCGTTCTCGTTGACGGAGGAAATGTGGTAGCACTTGGGCGTGCGGATGATGGCGCTGAGAGAGGTGGGGGGGTTGAGGATAGGAGAGGTCTGCTGCTCCTCCCAGCTCAGCCGCTCAGCGCCGCCTATATCGAGAGGACAGAGAGGGAACAGAGAGACGTTCAAAGGCCCTGAAATCCTATTTGCTCAATCAGCCTCAGACGTGGTCCTCGATTGAAGAGTCACAACAGCTCTGACAACAAATCAGGATTCAGAAATATTTCAATTAAAATCTGATGACAGTGTAATTTATCCTCATTTATTTCTTCTAACCTATTATAGCATATTTTGTGAGCCTGCTTTGCACTGCGGCAACAGTTCAGCTGCTTGTCCAATCAGATTTTCCACATTTAGTTGCACAAATTTTCTAAATATCCTTGAAACACAGCTTATAATTGGGACAAAAATGCATATATATATATTAATATATCTTCTCTTTCCACATACAGACACTCATCCAAACAGTCACCACCCCTCCACCCCGTGTACCTCTTCCAGGGGTGCGGCTCTGGGTCACGACCTCCCCTGTTGTGATGCAGCGAGCGGGAGCCGTGCCGAATATGGACTTCCTGCTCTTTCCTCGGTCCTTCCCTCTGCCAGAGCCGGCAGGAGACAGCGTGGACAGGCCTGTGTTCCAACACACAAGAGGCAAACGGAGGACACTGGTCAATAATGCAACACAGACAGACTGGAGACACCACACTCATGACATCAGTACCTCTCTATTTGTTTCTAGCCATCCAGAAATCATTTTCTTTAAATGCCGTAACTTTCTATCATAATGAGGAAGTTGGTCTCACTCCAAGTGCATTTGTTTTAAAGAGCTCAGGGGAGTAAAGGTAATAGCACTGACTTTAAGCTATGTAATATTGGCAGAGTAGCAGCAAAAATATGTTTGCCTTTAAAAACACGCTTTTTTTGTTCTGTAAAGCAATCTATAAGATAACATCTGAAATCTGTGGGATAACATGGAGAATGGAGCACAGAAGCAGGTGGACGCTTCCAATCTTCTTTGCAAAGGTCCCGTTTGCAATGGTAATAAGACGCATGTCATTAAATCAATGCTGCATCAAATGCTGCGTGTGACACATTTAACACTTTTAATCTTGAGCTATTTCTTATGTGGTGTCAAATTTCTGCCTCCTTTCCAAAGAAATATTTGAGATGAAAAATGTACTCTGCATTTTCTGAATGTATGAGTTTTTTTTTTTTTTTAAAGGATTTAAACGTTTGTAGAAAAGTAGCATGTCCATCTGCAACCAGTTCAGACAGCGGACAGCAGCAACCAGTCCTGCTGTCCGTCTGAACTGGCTATTTTTCCCTGTCTTCTCTTACTCAGATCTCAGGTCCCTGGAAACAGTAAACAAATAAAATACCAGTGGAAACACAGACACGTTTATAAGGGCAAATGTCATGTTAAGAAAAGAGGAGACAAGCAGAGAAGAGGACACTTAAGGGAGGAAAGAGGAGATAAGAGGTTGATATTTAAGGGACAAAATATTTGAGATAAACGGCTGCATGGAATGAAGATAGATCCAAGTAAAGAGGGAAAAGAAGATATTTTAAAAGGGTACAGAAAGCAAAGTCGACCATGCTGAACTGCTGAGAACTGCATGTTAGGCAAAAAATAAATTGTGTTAAAATGTTGAAACGTTAAAGTTAAAAGTGGATGAAAGGAGGTGGTGACATGTGACCTTGGATCAAATTTAAACCTGGCACACTAACTTTACTCAGCCTCTAAGACATCCCAAAAATATGTCCTTGATGTATAGTATATAACAACTCTGCGGTTTGCCGTGCTGTTCCAGAGCTGCAATGAAGTAACAATATCTTTCCCATGGGGGAACAAGGGATTCGTCATCTCTGTGGGAGTCCAGTGTGGGAGAGGAATGGAGTGCAACACTGAGATATTAAATGTCTTGCAATGAAAAACAAAATCAAAAACACGGGAAAGGGAAACATGGGAGTAGATCAGAGTGGGACAAGACCGAAAAAAGGAGTAAATGAAAATGGTAGCGTGTGAAAAGTGAAAGAGGAAAGGGTGCAAGAAAGATTGTGACACAGAATATAAATCACATTGAATCCGTGTAAGAGAGAAGGAACACTCAGAAATGTATGTTAAAATGAAAAGTAGGAGGAAGAAAAGGAGTGTGTGTGTGTGACAAATAGACTGAATGATGACGTTTTCTCTACCAGGAAACTTCACAGCCTGGCAGTAGATGATGAGGTCGGACAGCTCCTGGGCAATCTGTCGACTCTCCTTCTTGTTCTGAGGGAGGTAGAACTCCTCGCCCAGCTCTATGTCAAACACCTGCAAGTGAAGGTAGACACAGGACATGGACAACACAGTTAACATTTCACTTGAAGAGACAGCGATATACTGTTGCAGCACAGACAATAGAGAGTCATTGTTAAGACTTAACCTCCATGCCAGACTGCTGTCCACATTTAATAGTTTTACATCATCAGCATATTCAATCTAAACATGTAGTTTCTTTTTTAAACCTCTTTCCACTCTCTTCCTCTTACCACCAGTCAAGTAGATCAAACTAAAAACAATTATTTATAAGCATTAGCTTGAATTGAAACAGCCAAAACACCCTCTGGCCTAGTAGCTATTAAATGGGCTTCTTCCTATAGTATTTTAATCTGTAGTTCTCTACCTTTCCTTTGCTCTGCATGGTGCTTTCAGACTTCTTCATCCTCTTCGGTATTTCATCCACAGATTGCTCTTCTTTGTCTGCTGAGCTCTTCCCCTCTGGCTTGTCATCCAGGATGTTATCTATTAAGGTAATGCGATGAGTTATAGTGCTTCCGAGGTGTTATCAGGCGTGCAGGAGTACTGTGTGTGGAGCAGAGTGGGTCTGACAGAGCACACATCCTCAAGAAATGTTGGGTGAACCATATAGTGTCATAGTGCTCTAAAAACCTGGGTGAAACGTACTGCATATCAACACGGAAACGCAAACTGTGAGGTTTTGACAGGTTAAGATACCTGCCAATCAAGCAAGCACACCCCACCAAACATACCTCTCTTCAAAGCATAACTTCCCCTTGCGGACATATTTCTACCTTCAATCAAAATTGTTTATGTATATTAGTATAGCAGACATCCAAGAAAGTTGAGGCAAAAACTGTCCTGACAAAGATCCAAGATTTAAAATGTATTTGCTAAGCAAAGATTGTGCTTTGGAGTTGGTATCCCAGCTGCTCTTGATGTACTTAGGGGGGAAAGCAGGTATCAATACCCCTAGGTACATGCAGACCAGGCTACCAAGCAAAAACACACAAAACCTCCTCCTTGTTGATATTCCAAGCAACGGTCTATCAACTGTAAACAGGAGCAACGGTAGGGAGTTCTTCCCTTTGCTCTCATTCCTCCTACACATTCATCGCAGCCAAAAACACAGAAAGGAACCAATCAGCTTGAAAATGCTTTGGCAAAAGGAGTTGACCCTGAACGTCACCTTTTAGACAGTAGCCAGAGAAGTGAGTTGGGCCAGACTGTGGCTGGAGGGAGCTACCATTAAAACGAGAGATGACTTGGCAGTTTAGTGCTCAAGTGCTTGTATTTACTGGGCCAGCTGATGTTAAGTAGAAGCATGTAGGGTCAAAATGGAGACAATCCTGGGTGGAGTGGAGTTTATTTAGTCAGGATATCTTGTTAGTTGTCTGATTAATGGTTAATATTTCAGTGGAAAAAAAAGGAATTATCAAAATGACACCAGTCTATAAGGTTTAGATTAGAGCAATCGTTTTGAGAGGTCTTTGACCGGTAAGTTCTTCGGAGGAATTGGGAGAGTGCTGGGACTGCGACCGGGACAGGGTAGTTTCCCCTGGTCTGTTGTTTAGTGCGGGGGCAGCATAGGGCCTGAGAAACCAGATGGCTTTGTTGTGTTTCCCCGATGAGCCTGCCCAGCTACTGGCGAGGTCACAGACAAATACAGTGCAGAGGGGAAGAAGGAAGGGCAGTTACTGTATGTGTTTTGTGTGAGAAAAAGAAATCATGCTAACAATGACTGAAATGAATAAAAAGGTTTGTTTTTCAAAGCCACATGTTATTTTGATGTCATTCATAATACACATCTTTCAAGGACAGTCTTGAAGTAGACTGTGTGGTCACTTCCTGCCCTGATTTTCAAAATAATTCCTGAAGGTTGTGTCAGATATACTGTAGCTTCTTGTCTTAAAGCAGAACGTTAAAAACTTACCGTAAAAAAAAAAAAACAAAGCAGGCCAAACACAAAGACACAGGCAAGCAAACAGCACTTTTTTTTTATAATGTTCAGGTTACTCTAAACACCGTGTTCATAGTGACATCATTTTATTTAGAATAAAAGGAACACAGTCATAAGAAGATTAGCTGTAGCAAAGTAGCAGTTAAGCATGTTTGTTGCATTATCGCAATTACATAACAGTGATAAAACAAGTGGACATAACAAATAAAGCAATAACAAAGTCGGCGAAAAGCCTGCGCTGAAGAGCACTAATGGTTGTCCTTGTTTTATCAGCTACATTGGAGAATGAGGGAGGATGTCTTGAAACAGAGGTTATCATTTCAAGCCCTTGGTGTTAGCAAGTTCATTATCTCAGCAAACCCTCAAACATCCTTTCAGGATATGTTTTACCGTCAAATGGATTTGATTAAATCATTAAGGTATTTACTAGGTTCCAGGTATTATAGAATATGTAATTGTTACAATTTAAACTGCTGCTTACTATGGACAATAGATGGCTACGGTGCAGCAGAACATAACCCGACGTGAACAAAAAGCAGAAAGCTAGCTGTTACGGTGAGGCACGGTGAGGCACAGACAGGAATCAGTCTATAGCAACGACGCAGATCACTAGTGCACGTCTACATACCGTACCAGTGTTTCCTCTGTCCTAATTCTGCAGTGGTTGACAACCACAGCGAGTACAGTTGCAACAATACCACAATTTCCCCTTAAAACTTATAGGGGCACAAAATGAATGTAGCATTTTCAGCAGTAATTTGAATGAATCAGCTAGATCAACAGCTACCACTGCAGGACAAAATAGATTGAAACACTGGTACTTAGAGAGGCGCATCAGACCCGTGCATTTACCTTCCAGGCCATACGAGGCAGTAGAGGCTGTGAGGACATCGGCTAAGTGGAAAACAGGCAAGATAAAATAGGAAAGGAAGGGAGTGAGAATAGAGTACCAACGTAAACTGACACATAAGTGTTAAAAACAAATGGAGACGGAATAAAAGTGTGAACAGAAACTGATTCAAGTGCAATAAAATAAGAATTTAAGTAGGATTTAAGTAGTCATTTTTAACTTTAGTTACGTTTTTCTGTTAGTTTTGTGTTTTTGAAGATTAAACCTTGCAGTTCTCCTTACCATCTGACAGGGACTCGTAGTCGTAGTCGTATTCGTCTTCTTCCTCTTCTTCTTCCTCATTGGTGTGGTTGCCAGGCGAAGTACCCCCGGGTGACCCATTGCTAGCCTGGGCCTGCATGTGGGCCAGCTGGTGAGCCTGTAAAAGAGTTAAAATACTGTAAAATAATTTTAAAAAAACAGAGAGTGTTGCAAAGTGAAAGTAAGTGCATGTAAAAAAAAATTGGACGGGAGCAGAACTAATATTTTCAAAGATATACCTGTATCAGATATAGGATCGATATCTCCCCATTACCTGTATCTATGAGCTCTCATCTTCAGAGAATCTATAGTGCGTATATACCGCAGCACATTACGTAAAGCTAGGTGAAAATGGTGTGATGAGGTGTACATTTAAGCATATTTGCATCTATTATTTATGTGACAGCACTGTGCTAAATATTGAATGTACTAATGCTCCCTGCTAAATATAAATGATGTATTTATACGTGTGGGGACAGGATGTCTTTCTTTCGACCTTCTGTTTGAGTATGTCCACCGGCGCCTGGTGCGCTTTGAGCTTCTTGTTCTTGAGGAGGATTCTCCCCCGCAGCTGCAGCGGCGACGGCAGGTGAGGGTCATCGCTGAAGTCACTTTCGAAGAGGAAGCGCGTCACGAGACGTTCCCCGAACACCGTCTAATGGATAAATGTCAAAAAAAAATGTGATAGACAGATGTCAATAAATGATTGGAACGTAAAAGTCCTTTTTATCAACACAAAATATAAATAAACAAGCCCATGATGACGTAAGATGGCCGGAGGCACAGAGCTGTCTCAAGATGAAAGATTTTTTTCTTTTATCAAGCCACTCAGAAGTCAGTCCCTACGGAGGTTAGGATGCTGGGAAGTTTTATTAGATGAAAGCAGGATGATATTCCATGATGTTTCTGTCGTGCCCAGATACCACTAGCCTCGAGTATACAACTTTAAAAACAAAGAAAAGAGGGACAGTTGTAGCCTGATGACCAGAAAAAACAAGCCTCTGGCTGGAAGTTCACCAGTTTGAACGCGCAGAGCAGCCGAGAACATTTGGGAAAACAAATGAGTGGAGTTGATCAAAGAGTGGTGTCACAAGTGCTACTGAGGGAAACATGCCCACCTGGAGGAGAAATTAGACTACATGAAGGTGTAGGGGCATGTGATTCCCTAAATATAAAGCATGGTATTGCTCAAAGTGGAGCATGTGTTCTTAGAAAAAGTACTTACAAAGTATTTCAATGGAACTTTACTAACAAGGATTTCAAGGATACCTTAAAATGATTAAAAAGGTAATACTATGGGATGTCTAATTTGACTGAAAGAGAGAGTAAATTTGATCTGATTGGTGACATTCTGTTTACACACGAATTACTTTGCTCAAAATCAGAAATTAAGAATCAGAAAATCCCAACAACATCAAATTTAACCACATAGACACTGACAAGGACAGTCCTATCTTGTATATTTGTGCAGAGTCTATATTTGAGATACAGCTGCTGTCATACCTTGAAGATTTCAGCCATCGTGCGTTGCTGTGGAAGGGAGCAGTGGTTCTCGATGGACAGGATGACGGGCATGTCCGAATTGACAAATGCGGACCGGCTAACTGCCTCCACCACATCCTGGAGGATCATGGGAGAGATTTCATTCTCAGAGACATCGCTCAAAGTCAAATACGAGACAACGAAAAACAATACTGAGATGAGATTTACTAAAACAGCTCTCACATACGTCCTCAAATAAAAATGTTATTGCTCTGATTAGTCCAACTATGATTATACTTACAGAATTTCTTCCTGGAATACGTTTATTAAAATAAATACATCATACAGCAGAACAATTGAGTCCATTATGTACATTTTTGCCAAAGAGCTAAATGGAAGCCTTAGCAAGGACAGCCAGTCAATGGGCGTCTCTTTTCTGAATTAAATTATTCATATGCTAACCTTGAAGGGTATTTTAGTGGTAAGTGTGTGTCCATGATAAATGACTGGCATGCCGTCATCTCCATCCCAACAGTCCAACTCGACACTCCTACAGCCTTGCAGCAACACCTGGTGAAAAATGACATCCAACGATCAGACACAAACATGCAAATAGGAGTCATGGGTCCAGAAAAAAATAAAAATACATTGAAGCAGGCAAAAAGGCTCAGTTACCTGACTGTACAGCTCAACAGAGGACTCTCCTTTGAGCTGGTGTCCAGTCAGATAGGTGTTATGAGAAGACTCAATGTAGTAGTAGGACAGAGGGTACTGCAGCTCCTCCGGGTTCATCTGGGATTCCTCATTACGAGAAGCGAAGTTCTCCTTATCCATCAGGAACCTGATATTGAGAGAGGGCTGGTTAGATTGTGCTCAGTGACATGAGTACATAATGTATTTGGGGTTTTGTTGCCATATACCTTGCAAAGCCTTCAAATGACATCCAACCCATTTGTCTCATGCTTGATGAGGGCTCAAATTTCTGCAAGAGAAAAGCATAAAACAATTAACCAACATTGATCAGCAGTCACTTTGTCTTCCATACGTCTGAGGTTTCCTACATCCTTGTTATATACATTCATCTGGTCATATTCACAAATCTGCATTGGGTAAGTTCTCATCCTTTTCTTAAGGCCTCCATCTCCACCATCTCTCCCTCCAGTTCATCTTAAAAGTGCTTTCCTTGCATTGGTTCATCAGTCGCTTCCAGACTCTACCTGTATAATGCTGAGAATCTCATCGTAGCTCAGGTGCTCTCTCTGACAGTTGACGAGGAAGTCGTTGAGCTGAGGGATAGCCAATCCCAAGACGCCTAGCGATGCGTTTTCCACTCCTGTCCCATTGGTCACGATGCTGGCTGCTGCAATGGCGTCTGAGATCTGCCTCTGGTTGTCAGACATCTGCTGCCTCGTCCGGATCAACAGGCCAAGATCAGAACCATTTCGGGTTAATAAGTCTGGAGGGGGAAGGAAGAGATTAGGCGAGAGTAATGGAGAAACAACATATGACATATAAATGAATGTTTTAGTTCTTTTACCAAGGTCTGGCTGTAGCCCTGAATCTTTGTCGTCGATGCTGAGGTTGGTGTAGAGTGGAGCCGACTCTGGATTTGAACGGCTGCAGGGGACAGCAAAGGTGTCAAACAGCTCCTTCAGGTCCTTTCTGCTTCGGATACTGTGGAGGAAGCAGCACAGCACACAATTTACTCCCATTTCAGCCACCAACAGTTTCTATACTACAGACACTGATGTGCAGAAGCATTGTGGCAGATCAGCAGACAAAACAGCTTTCCAAAAGCTTGGAAAACTGTTTTCAGCTCCTTACAGCTCCGTGAGTTGAGCAAGTATGGGATATTTTTGAGGAAACTGCTGGGCAGCAGATGAGAGGACACACTACAATCTAAGAAATGTAAGACTGGTATGAGAATAATCCATCGCTTATCAAGGAAAAACATTGTTTCCTTTCATTTGACAGGGAAAAATATTATTGAAGCTAAATATTATACAGACAAGACTACTTGGAAACTGTCCTGGGCATGATAACCTGGAGAAGCATTTGTTGAATGTTTTACTGTCTTTAGCTACTGTTGATAAGAACACAACAATTTATATAACAAGAGGGAGTGAGGTGGGAGAAATGAGCAGAACATGTACAATATACATACATCAATGCTTCAGGCCATTAGTGAATGTCAAATGATTATATGTAAGCAGACAATTGTGCACCTTACTCTGCTGTTACTACTGTGCAGAATCTAGTAGACTAATATTTGATATCTTATACCTGAATGACTTGAAGAGCTCAACAAACTCGATGAAGCTCATCGTGCTGTCAGAAATCATGAGATTCTGGAAGCCTTTGAAGCAGCCTTTACCTCGGCCGTGCCATGACCTGCTGCTCCATGCCCTACAATCCCCAGAGAAAAGTGAAGAAGAAAGAAAAATATATGAACCTCAATGAAGAATGGAAGTGGTAGATATCAGACTGTCAAACCTCAAGTCTTCATATACAGCACGCTACATACCCTGGCTGTGACTTGGCCGTTCCTGAGAGAATCGGAGAGGATTGTGGGCGTGAATGGTTGGACCCTGCCATACTGGAGGAAGAGGAGGAGGACGAGGAGGAAGAGGCCAGCAATCCGGGGCTTTTACTGGATGAGAGGGAGAATGGTCCAGGGAAGCTGTCCTCTATGGAGGCAAAGAGGACCGAGGGTTAACAAAAACCATACAGACAATAGAGTGCCGTAGGTTAAGATTGTTTAGCTCTCAAATAGCTTCGTAAGATGTCACCTGGATCTTCTTGGTCGATGCAGTCATACTCCGGTCCATTTCGATACAGTCCCTCCTTACAGCTCCGTGTTTTCCTAGAAACCATCTCGTCATCTGTGGCATCCCCACTGTCTCCCTGTGTTGAATGTGTAAACATACGTGTTGTGTTAAAAACAACGAACAATTCAGTATCAAAAATGTACAAGTCCGTCGCTGTAATAAGGAGAATAATGTAGATCAAGACTGAACTGTGAAATGGACCAGAGTCTTTCCATATATGTAGTGTGCTGAGCAGTTGTATTATTAGAGGAAACAGCACGAAACAGGGAGCTCTATAAAGGCTCTTAACATGTCAAACCAGTGGTATAATGGCTGAAATTCATTCAGAAGATTGGCCTGAGGTATCCTGAAAGTGAACCTGTAAAACACTGAAGCTTTGCCTGCTCACTCACTGTTGATAAGAGTCTCAGATTAATTTAATGTGATTCAACGTACTGACCCTGACAAGGACCTTCTTCTTCTTCTTGGTCTTCTCGTTGATGCTCAGAGGGCTGTTTTTCTGGGCAGCAGGTTTCTCCATTCCGCCTGTGCCCATGTTCCACCTCCGCCCACCGAACAGCTCAATTGCATGAGCTAGTGTAGGGCCTTCGTACCGGCCATCCTCCTAACAGAGATGAAAATACAGACACAGACAGAAAGTAAGCAAACGCACAGGTTAAAACAGGCAAGGTTGAGCTGTCAAAGAACCAAAGTTTGCACACCATCCTTTGTGTGCTGCACACTGTACATTGTATGACCATAGGTAATGAAACTTGCTCAAAATGACACACTAATGGCAGTATTTTCAAGGAAACACGATCCAGTTCAGAGTTTACCTGATACAAGCTGACATACTGCTTCCTAAGCCACTGCAACCGTTGGTCAGGAAACTTCTTTAATTTTCTGGATGCGTTCACCAACTCTGACAGGCCTTTATGAAGCATCTGTGCCGTGTGGTTGGGGGCCACAAAGTGCAGGAGTCTAAGTGGCAGTAGTTAGGAGAGTAGATGAAATGTTTAGTAAACAAGCAAAGTGTTTTTAAAGATGTACAAGTGTAGCAATGCACCGGTGTTCAGAAGGTGGATTTCAAAAGCAGGGTCACAAGGCACTTACCTGTTGTCTGTGGTACTGAGACCATAGAGGAGGCTGAGGCCATTTTCCTCCACCGTCATCTGGCTCAGCTTGTTTTGCAAACATACAGCATGGACGTCTACTCCCTGATGACCCAGGAACACTGCCTGCACATTCAAATAAACATTAATATCATGAGTGCAATCTAACTCGTGACTGTCAAATGCTGTTCAAACGCAGAACTCATTACTAATCCTACAAGATGAATCAATATTCTTCCAATGCAAGTTTGACAAATTTGAGTAATACATGAACATATTTGAAATAATGGTACCAATGTTAATTTCAAGACACAGCTTAAGACAAAATGTTTTACTTGTTTTAAGGTATACAACTACAATGTCTATACTAGAATAAGGCTAAATGTGAAGATGTATACGGTGTAAATACCAGATAAATAAAGCTTTTTTTATTTTCAACACACCTTCACCACTCCCAGGTCCAAAAGGCCCTCTGCTAGTCCTGCCACTACAGCCTGTCCTAATCCCAGTGGTTGATCTGTGGGTGAAGCCCATCCACTCTGAGGCTTACCTGCCATAAAACACACATCAACACATTTACGATATGTTTGCAATACAGTAAAAGCATAGGAAATTGAGCATCTTCTACAACATTTACAACCAGTTTAAATTGGATGTGCTACAAAACCTACTTACCTTGGATAAACACAGGAAATATGTTAAATCATGGATGCCTTTTTTCCGTTTGTTTAAAGAGTAATACTGAGAGAAGAAATGGGGCTCGTCTCCCTGAGATATACACACTTATCCTAAATTGTACTGATGACAAGGCAGCTCATTTTATGTTCTTTTTAACACATTTGCCTAAACAAATGTAAATAATCTTTAAGAACAATGGTTAACTGTCTCACAGCAGGAAATTAAACATATTGCAAAAATACAACAAAACCCTGAATAATACAAACCCCAGAAAACAAGATTGTAAGTCAAACCGACACGTTTTTTAAGCACTTTTGTTTACATTCCCTAAATACTGTTGACCAGTAAACTAACATGTTTTTTTTTTACTTATCTGAACAAAAAAATTATAACATGAATCAATGCAAAAAGATGTAAATTACTTTTGAATTATACAGATTTTTCTTTTAATGACAGAGACCCTGTCATAGTTTACCCCAGGTGAGTGTTGTGTTGTCAGGTTGTAGTCGCAGCAGACAGCGAGCTGTGAGGTGGCTGTCCTGGTCGTAGTGGATGACTGTAGCCCCCTGCAGCAGAAACTGGTGAACGTCTGGTTGCAGTGAAAACACGTACCTAGTAAAGGAAAATACAGAAACATTGTGGCGTGTCTGTTGAGCTTTCTATGCGTGTTTGAGGGTGAGTGTGTGCTTCTTACCAGGGAATGAGCTCCGTGCCATGGCTGAAAGCTCTGTGCGTCTCTTCAGTCCCATGAAACTCCACCTCTTTCACCACCAGCTCAGACGACAAGTCGCCCTCGGAGTCCGACAAGTCCCCCACCATGAATCTGAAGATGGTACAAGTTGGGTCACAAGGGCAGAGAATCAGCGTGAAATAAGGGAGAAAAAATTACAAAAAAAAATTGAATATCTGAATTTCTACGTTTTAGTTTACCGACTTTGATGAGATATGTAAATCCTATTTATTTGTTTTCAACTACTGTAGAAATTAGGTGAAGCAGTTATTTAAAAAAATGCACCGAGGTCCAGTCAAAAGTAAGAAATGACCTGCATCACAAGTAAGATACAAAAATGTACTCTGTACTTTAGTGCATCGGTTATTAAACAAGCAAAAGCATCATGCGTTTGTCATTGCACATTCCTTTACTACTGAACAAGCTTCCACGCAAACTTAAACCCTGTTGACGTTAGGTGGTAGTAATGAAACTCCCGACACTCTTATAACCACTTACAAGACACGGTTTGATTCTGACGATGTCCTAAATGAATGGGAACTAGAATGGGAGAAGGGGACACAGAAGGAGGAGAGGAAGTGTGAGACGAAGAAGGAGCGGACAGAGATGTTTCTAATCAAGTTCTCAAGTGGAAAGAAAAATAGCAAAAGGAGGATAAAAGAGGGAAGATCAGGAACACAGAATTCCTAAACCTCTTTGAGTAAGAAAGATAATAATGATCTGCATCCCACTCCAGTACAGAAGAATGAACACTACACCCCTAGCCAAGATGAAATAAGTGTTGTTATCCTGAGCTCGAACTTGAAATAATAACTCAGAGTCAGAGAAAACTGTCAAAAAAAAACTGAGAACATCATCCAGGTTCCCTTAATACAAACACCACAGGCCAAGATTGAACTGAAATGAGTTTTCTAACAACATTGTATGTTAGTGTCCAAATTCCAGCTTGAGTTATTAGCTGCCTGCCAGCAGTGCGCTGACAAGTACCAGAGCTCTGTTCCTTCCTGTTCTGACAGGAAACTAACCTGTTATCTTTTATCTCTGTGTGACAAAGGAGTTTATGTGAAATCACAGCATCTTAATAACAACCTGCAAATGTGTTCCTTCGCAACCCCATTATCTCGTGACGGTGTTTATGAAAGACAATTGTGAAAGAAAATAGAGTGACTGTGCTGCAGAGAACATATATTCCTCTCGAATATACATCCGAACATCATGAAGCAGTTGTCTGCTGTGGTTGCCACAAACAAAATGTCCACAAAAGCCTTTTCAGAAACTTCAAACTCTGTGTTTTCCATCTGGGGAGCACTTTACATAACAGCTTCATAACAAGATGGTAACAGTAGGGTAAGAGTTTGATACACACCACCTTACAGGAAAAAAAAATTACATTAAAACAAGAAGCCAGGAAAAAAAAAGAAATACAGTTAAACACCAGTAGACAAAAAGTCAAAACAAATGCAGTGTGCAATCCACTAATACACAATGTGCCAACGTCTTGATGGACTGGGTCAAATGCTATGTGCCATTTGATACTGCACTGTATGTCTCATAATAAGCTTGGTCACAACTTGCACAACACCCCCACAGATCATCCTTCAGCTGGATGGGTTCAAGACCTTGTTACAGAAAACATTCACCCTTCTAAGCCATCCTGTGTGCTATGCTAAGCTGTGTGGCACCTCATGCCGCACACTGAAATAACTCGTCTTTGGGGTTTTGTACAAAAGAAAAATCCAAGTTGTCATGTAAAACAAGTAGGGAAAAAAAGGGGTACTGACTGATTGCGGCAGCGGTCCCTAAGGGAGTTATTTCTGGACGTAGGGGATGGGCCAGTAGAAGAGGGACTGGTGGCGGCCTCATCAGGATCCTCTGCCTCCAAACTACGATTACAAGATCTGAGGAGCAGAGAGAGGAGAGTCAGAGGAGAATCAAGTTCATGAACATATTAGATCAAAGCAAAATGGTCGTCACTTTTCCAAAGATGTAGCGTACCTGATAATCTGGAGGATGTTGCTGACAGTAGCTT
This sequence comes from Anarhichas minor, assembly GCF_050575085.1. Taxonomy (NCBI): domain Eukaryota; kingdom Metazoa; phylum Chordata; class Actinopteri; order Perciformes; family Anarhichadidae; genus Anarhichas; species Anarhichas minor. Next base: position 13,054,926 of record NW_027466463.1, read on the forward strand.
CTTTCTCTGGGATGTGTAGTCCATCTGAACCTGACCGCGACATGAAGTTGTGCTGGCCGCTGTAGTCGGACACAAACTAGAGAAAGGACGACAGACAAAACAAATCAGGCTTGAATTATAATAACACGATGTCTGAATTGTGCCACTCGAGTCAGTTTTATGAGCTATATGTATGTTTGTGAATGCTTATGCAGTGTTTACTGTACCTCTATTGAGTCATCTGTGTTATACAGAGGTGGCTTGAGGCTGATGATGCTTGCTGTTCCATCCAACGAGTCACTCAGCTCCTTCAGAAAAACCCCACAGAACGGCACCACCTTTGGTGTAGACACAGGACAGAGAAACATATCCCATTATGGCTTTTACTGTACTTTAATTATTTCATTACAGTAGACTATTGTTGTGACACAAGACAAATTAGACCAAGCCTGAATAAACAGCAACCCACCTTGCATCCTGGGATGTTGAGAGCTCTGGTCACAATCTTCTTGTACTCAGAAGAGGATTCGTGCTGAGCCATGGCGTCCTTTAGGCTCCTCATGGTCTCAATGTCTGACTGGTCCATAAACTGCCACATCTTCAGCACCTTGCGGGACCTGGACGACAAAGAAGATCTCAAATGTCAAGAGCAGGTATGAGCAGGTATTGTTTAACGAAAGACACGCAAAATGAATCTCTGTGTACAGTATGTGAGCATAGTGTAGTTAGTGTCCGTGTGTGCCAACCTGAGTCCAGCCAGGAACTCCATGACACCGTTGTAGTTTCCAATATTCCAACAGCATTTAGCGACATGGACCAGATAGGAGAAAACGTCTCTCTTCTCCTCCATGGATCCTGCTGTTAGGATCAGCCACGTCACCCACGAACTCACCTGTTGATAATGTTTACAGTTACGATCGCGTCAAAGATTATAAACAAACGGTTATTATATTTTTGGGGATTATCCATGTATAATAATTCAAATTATATCCATTTTCAATATTCAAAATAAACATATTTGTACAGAAAACATGAGCAACTTCTAGTGATACTATATCTGTCTGTGCTGTACATAGCTAAATGAAAATTTGTTAGGTTTGTCTAATAGTGTTATACTAAGTTTTTAAGACTGTGTTTTTATGTGAAGAAACTTTTACGCTGCCATATATATATATAAACATTACAGATACTCTTGTGTGTGGTCTTCCTTGTGCTTGTGTCATCTCTTTTAAAGTCTGGTATGGCAAGCCGTTACTAAAGTGGTAATGTATGCACAGGACTATGCCAGCTGGCCACACACTGACACGTGCACACACACACACACACACACGAAAGACTGAGATATGTATCGGCTGCTTTCTGTCTCTGAGCTGACCGCTCTCCAGCATGCGCAAAAAGACCCGATGGAAGAACGAGATATGCATCAGGGTCAGCTTCCTTTCACATTCTCTGAGACTGACAGCAGACACACAGAGACAATACAGGGAAAGATCAGATTTCAATCTGGCCGCTTCTTGCTCTCTAGTGTCCGTCTCTCTGTGTTTGAGCCTGATGAATGTATTCACACACACATTAAAGCACACACAAACTTTAACTCCCTAACCCCCTTGCAGGCAGTAAAAACATCCCCCTGGCCCAGAGATCTATTACTGGGTTATGTAAGGGTCTTTAAAGCCAGCCACAGTCTGACTTCAGGGGGACAAAAAAAAGCCACACACACACACACACACACACACACACACACAAACATGTCACAAAATACTGTAGAGTTTTTGTTTGAGGTTGTGATGAAACCCTGGTAAAATGTGTTTAGTTGTTTTGTCCCATGTCACCTTTGACCTGTAAGTGGATTCATTCACAAGCAATGTCTCACATTTTTCTCCCTATCCAATATGAGTAAAAGCACACCAGTTTATGCATTTCTCCTGTGTGACAGAAGCATGGTCATGAGGAGGGCTGAGGGTTGGGAAGGCTGCTGTGAAAATGTAATCCATCTCAGAGAGTTAACCGTCTCCTCCAAACTGGTCCCACCCGCTCAAACTGAGAAGCTTGAAGTCAAAGTTGCACCACTCTTCCTACAAATCACACAAAATGTATTCATGCAGTTCAGTGGAACAAAAAAATGTATTGGCGCTCAAAGTTTATTCTGGAACCTTGAAAACAGCAGTAGAGAAAACAAACCTCAGCACGAGGTCTACTTAGTTAGTCGCTCTGAAGATATACTGTCATATCATCAGCGAATGAAATTGTAGATGCTCAAATTGTCAGTTACAGAAAATCCCTCCTGGCGCTGGCAAGGATGCAGGGTCCTTGCTCTATTGTGCATTTGTTGTGCTGCAATATACTGTATATTGTTTACTGACAAACAACCCTGCTGCACCACAGTCTCTCTTATCTGTTACTCTCCTGCTCTGTGCCAGGATGTGCGTGCCTCGCGTGGAAATCTGCTATCAGGCTTTATGACACGAAGCTAAGCCTCGTCAGCGTCAGGGTTAAATTACAGTCGCCATCTAAACCATTCTCCCCGTCTGCAAAGTGGCTTTTTGAACCGCCACAGATCAAGGCATATTACAGAGTTGGCATCTCCTCCGATGTTCCAGATAGCAAAAGTGTGTACTCAGTGTTTCGTATGAGAGATAATGAATAGGATATGAAGAGATGTGTATAGAGAGAGAGAGAGAGAGTGTATGGGCAAAGAAGATCATAGCATAACTGTTATCAATAGCAACTTCACACAATGTCAAACACACACACACCGAACCGGAGCTGGGTACAAACTGATCCCTCCTTTGATGTTTGTGTATGCGCTCATCTGTCCGTCAGTCTGTCTGTCTCCATCTGTGCGTGTGTTATTAGTTGAACCATGAGGGTCAGTTTCTCCTTGATACATGAATTGCATAACCAAGGTTGACGGACAACTATGACAAAGTCAACGCATGAACACATACTCGTCAAAGCTAAACACTCCTGACAGACACAAAGGGGGCCCAAACTTCTCACCCTTCCTTGCCTCCGTGCTTATCCATTTTAACTGCATAATCCCTCACTCCCATACATGGCTTGAAAATGAACAGGGTCAAAACTATTGAGATACCTTTAGGAAAATTGTATTTAAATTTGCAAAACTGTGTCTGTCAAGTGTGAGGAAAGAAATCAGACCCCTGAAGCTAATAATGTAACATTTCTTGGAAATGTATTTACACAAAGTTACTTTAAATACCTGAAGATGTTCCATTTGAGACAAAAACCCTCATAAGAAGAGATTATCGTATAAAAGGGCTGAAACCAGACTATTTCCAATACGAATTAATCGACCAAGTATTTTTCTCAATGAATCGATTAATTGTTTGGTGTAAATGGTGTCAGTAATATGCAATGGTGCATCTCAAATGCCTTGTTTTGTTCAACCAAAAATGCCAAAATCAAAGATTTTCAGTTTAAAAACCCAGAATACAAAAAAAATAGAAAATGTATTCTCTTTAGAGAAGTAGTTTTTTTTTTTTGCCATTTTTGCTTAAAAAACATCAATAGAGTTGATCGATCTACTAATTGTTTGAGCTTTGTTGGCAATGATTCCAATAACAGTTTGTTGGAGTCGTTAAAGAATAAAAGCAGAACGCGGCTAGTATATAAGAATTCAAAATTCACTATAAAAAAAAACCAGAACCTACATTTCTCATGTTAATATTTGACATAACACCGTCCACAATCAGTGAGGAAAGCTTGTCTAAACCACGGTGCACAGTCACAGCCAAGACAAATTCCGCCAACAGCATCTCATCTTCCTCAGAGAGCGCCACGATTTGAAGCAGCTTCATCGTTGTCGTCGCAGGGAGAATCACTGTTGTCATTTGACTCTCACTCCATTGTGCCCATATATGGCTACAATGCACATTTGACTTTTTTTTTTTAGTGCGTCTCTCCTCTTGCTGACTTGAAATGAAAACCAGCTGATGTGAGAGAGAGAGAGAGAGGCACACAACTTAAAGATGACATCATTTCGTTTCCAATCAATCTCTCCCTCTCTCGCTTTCTCCGTCTCGGCAGTACAACGGTGTGATTGTTTATTCTCGAAGTCACTCACCAGAAAAGACGCAAGGCCCGGGGAGAGTAACTTCAGCCAAATTACACCGCTGTGAGTGTGCGTGCGCTTTTGTACACACGGTGTGTGCATCAGTCATGAGCTGATAAGTTGGTACGACTCGCACTGCAAATACCACAAACGCAAACCCAGCTGAAAAAAAAAACTACAATTACTGGTCTGCTACGCTTTTCAACCTTTCACATTCATGGCAAATCGCAATGCACGCGTTTTCACTGTCTCTGATGATGTCATTAAAGGGCACAAAGACAATATTTTCCCAATAGTTAAAAAGTGCTCTTTTTTTAAACATAAAACAACATCTCTATATGGTCTTGTTTGAAAAGTTGTTCAAGGCATTTAAGAGTCGCACCATTAAACTATTCCAGGTTGTTTGCTGATTGGCATCACAGATTCTCAAGTGATCTTATTCAGACTTGAACCCTGTCGTAAAACTGAGCTTGGAAGATATAGACTGTGAGACTATGATGAATCACAACCTTTAACAGGTCACACAAAAAAAAAGAGGTTAAAACATGTGGTTGTTTGAAGTCGAGCTGAATTAATTAGTCAATCGCCAGAAACTGTTTCAGCAACAATTGGATAATCAATTATGTGTGTAAGTGACGAAGAAAATATACAAAGAGATGAATAGGAAGAAATCATTCAAGAAAGAAAAATGTGTGTGTTTAATCCTAAACACACACATTTTATAAACCAGACCCCTCACCTCGTTGAACCGCGCCACCAGGTCCTCCACGGCGTTGCTTCGCTGAGCACTCTGGGTGGGTATGGCGGGCACAGACATCGAGGCCTTGAGGCTTGGGTGGCGTTTGGTTTGACATTCAGGACTGCCCACGTCTCGAGTGAGGAAACAGAGGTAGTCCAAGGGAAAGACCTGCAGGAAGGAACAGACGAGTGAAGTATTATTACTGCCACCTTAGAAATAGATCCAAGACATTTCACAATACAATAAAACGAAAATAAAATATTGTTTCTATTTTTTTTTTTTCCCAGATATGCGTCCGTGTGCGTGTCCTCCCACCCGTTGGTAAAGCTGCTGCTCTTGCTCGGTGAGGATGCAGGCGATCTCCTCGGGGAACTGAACGAGGTGACGCACCTCTGCCAGCTCCTTACTGATCCCACTGACGCTGGGTTGAAGAGAGCCGCTGCTGGTCATACTGTTGGCCAGCTGACGCTCTGGATGGACAGATAAAGAGGAGCGGGACAGAAGAGGCAGAGTAAGACTTTTTGCATTACCAAACTAGCTGGTATTTTAGGTGCTCGGTGAGAGATAAAAGCTCTTGGAATCCAAAAGACAAAGAGAGATGAAGGGAAGGAGGAGAGAGAAAGGTTAATGGACGGAAAGAGAGGAGAATGCATTGCATTCACTAGTGTCGAGGACACATGGAAAGCAAAGACCGCCGTTTCTCAAACAAGAAATGGAAAAAGAACAGAAAGAGATTAAAAACGAGGCATTATCTACTTTGATGTTTCCCATTCACCATGAAAGTTTTACGCCTCAATGAAATGTTTATCTCTTTTTCAGGATTAACCTGAATGTCTCAAGTCTTCTGATCCATAAATCTCTGCATACCACATACTCAGTACCTCTCTCCCCCCACCCAAGAGAAGTCTGCACACTTCCTCCCTCCAGAAGTAAACAGCATTGATCACCTGCCAGTTCCTGTGTTTGGATTTCAGCGAGGTCCATTAGTCCGTCTGTTTACACACACACGTATGCAAACCTGTTCTCATCTCTGCTAACAAAGGACTAATGGACAGTTGCTACACCGGCGCTGGAGCTGCCAGGTAGACATACTGTACATTGTTGGGATGAATGCCACATAAACTAACAGGCCTTTTCCACAGCAGGAGCTTTTCCAGGACCCGTATGAGGGACTCCCTGCATTCTGATCGCAGAAATGTGCAGAACACTTTTTAGTTACCAGGAGATTGCTGCTTCCACTCTTTTAAGGGTGAGGTTTCCAGAAGTAATTAGATTGTTTTTGTCTGTTCATCGTCATACCTACCCACTCCTCTTCCGCAGCCACACACATAAAAAAAAATAGTGTATGCTGCAAACGCATATGCGAACACACACACTTAAAGGGTGTCCTTGGTAACTCTTGAGATGTGCAACAGGTAGCGATGGCAACAGCAGTGGCTGCTCTGCAGGGGCAAAACTTGCCTATTTACACAGTTTGATTTGTGGATCCGGACTCACAGCTCCTGTAATGAACTCTCAGCGTGTGTGCGTGCGTGCGTGTGTGTGTGTGTGTGTGTGGGATAAGAACAGCGACAGACAGAGTAAGTGACAGTTAAGAACAAAGAGACGAGAGAACGGAAAGATTAAAATAAATATAATAAACTTGGAGAACTGGAGGTCGTCTGAAGAGAGAGAGAAGATCAGTGTAAACAAAGGGAGTAAATGAGAGCAGAAGAGAGACGGGAGCAGAGGAGAGAGATAACACAGAGAGGAAGGAAGGGATCAGTTGAATAAGTGGGGATTTTTGTAGTTTACTCTATGCAGCAGGTGTTATCTATCTAATACAGTTAACAGACAGCGTAATCCACCAAAATCCTTTAACTGTCCTACACAGAGACAGACTTCAGGTTATCGTCCAGACCTGGAACACATATTTCATAGACATATTTGCAGTAAATTAAACTATTTTACAATTGAAAAAAAGGAAAAGGTGTTTCAGAGAGCCTGATGTCCTGAGACCACAGAAGACATGGCCTGTAAATGAAGGAAATGATCACTGTTACCCTTTCACACAAGTGCTATGGTAGAAATGATGGAGAAACAGTTGCAACAATCAACTATCATGGAGTCAAAATGTGAACAGAGATCTGGTGTTGAAATATTATGTTTGCATTTTAGCACAGTTTGAAACTATGAAATCTTCCATGTTTCAAGGATATGAGCAATATCTCCTCATCTCCGGCTCAGGTTGTTTTCACATGAAACACCCTCAAATAGGTGATATGAACTTCATGACCATGCAGAGGCCTAAATCATTCATTTAATTCATCCTTTAAACTGGGAAACTGTCAGACGAGGCAGCGAATAAAAGGTCTTAAGAGATTCTGAAGAATAAATTATAAGCAAATGTGTGTCGATCGGAAAAACAGAAAGATTCCAACATGTTGACGGTAAAAAAAAAAAAAAGAAGAAAAGTGCCAAAGCCATGGCTCCCAAAATAGAATCAGTAGATAAACAACTGTATTAGAATTCTTTATCATGTGTTATTCAACTTCTGCCTGCAAAGCTTCACACTCAGTGTACAATATCAGTAGTGACAACAGAGAGCTGCGATAAATAAACATTGAAGACTGAATGGAGCGAAATCTTGAATTCCAGAGATGGTGATCAGAGTATCCAACGTAATCAGTTGTAGACCCACGAGAAAAAGGCCTCCGACACGTTACGCATCATCGACACTAGTTTGAGAAACACTGATGTGCAATATTGAACATGCAGCAGTGCTGCTGTGAGACTGAGAGAACACAAGACCCATGACTAATTGACCGTGATCTCCCTGTGATGTTTATGCATGGGTTTACTCATCTGTAATGCATGCTGAATACAAATACATTGTGTGTGTGCCTGCATGTGTGCGTGTGTGTGTGTAATGGATGGAATCAATATGAAAGAAAATAACATCTTTCAGCACTGATTTGAGGTTTCTTTTTTTCCATTCAGTAAATCAAGTTATTATGCCGACCAAAAGAGAAGAACCTTGGACATAGACCCCGTCATCTTTCGTTGCCGGCCAGGTTCTCTCTCTCACACACACACACACACACACACACACACACACACACACACACACACACACACACACACACACACACACACACACACACACACACACACACACACACACACACACACACACACACACACACACACACACACACACACACACACACACACACACACACACACACACACACACACGTTTAGAGCTGATGACAACTTCCCCACTGGGACTCAAACAGGTGCAGTACAAACAGCCTGAGTCAAAGGACTGTGAACAAATTAACCTTTAAACCTAAAAATATGACCATACATTCTTAAAATAATTTCAATTCAAAACATCAACAATCTTATTTTACCAGTTTGGGGTGGAATATTAAACTGTCCTGCACTACAACATTAACATCTGAAACCTGATCTTCTGTAGCGTTGCATCACCACACGAGCAGCTCTGGAACACAGTATATTCTGATTGGTTTCTAAGTCTGTCAAATATTATTCAGGAAATACACATAAAAAAAATGGTCCTTTAAAATCTCTATATGTTGAAATATAATATATTATATAACTGAAATCTCCAGGCAAACTGCAGCATCAGGCAGTTTCCCTTTAGACCAGAGCAAAACAATACGTCCTAGCTTTGATTCATCGGCATGAATAGCATGCAGTTAATCGTAGAATAACATGTTCATATAACTAGCTCGTCCATACTGGCACACGCATGCACTTGAACAAAGTCGTACACAAACACTTGTGTCAATAAAAATCAACAAGTAGCAGCAAACAAACTAACACACACACACACAGCAGCAAACACAAACGTACAGACGTATGCCAAATACACAGACTCACAGCAGCAGCAATAAACGTTGATCTGTCTGTTACGACAAGGAGTTTCCCTCATCGATCCGATCTGTACACTGTATGCACACGAGATTCACATGCAGACGTTAATAAAACATTTGGGCTCTTCTGACCTTTCTTCATTAGTGGGCAGGACGACGACAAAAAAGATGGAGTCGATAAGAAGTTCAGACTGATCAAACAAAAGGCTCCTTGTTATGACTCCAAAGGTCAAATTAAAGCATCGTAAAAGTCACATAATTGAGTCACGTGAAGGCAAATTTTCAGATTTTGAGATTTTTAAAGAAGCATGTGGTCCAAAATGTTATCTTCTCTATTCCCCTCATATTAGAGGCATCAGGTCAAACTATACTGTGGATGAGGCCCATTCTCTTTGTACGGGAAAAACATGCAAAAACAAATTTAGACGAACGTGACTTGACACAAATCAGATGCAACACATGGGCCATTTTGGTCTTTTTTGTTTCCTTTAACTTTAAGGTGTATTACTGTATCCTCAGAGACCAAATACATCTATAGCTACGACACTCGTTCTTCGGGTCAATTCAGTGTGAAGTTGCCCAGAGACCCTGACATTCTTGTCATTCTGTCAGGTTTTTGGTATGAAGGGGGCACAGTGCACAACGCTTCCTCGCACGCCATTTCCCAACTGCTGCATCGTGCATCACATTTCTATATAAAATGTCAAAGTTTTACATTGGATTGCAACGTTACTGCCACCTGTAGTTTACTCGAGATACAAGCGATCCCTTTGAATCTACGAGTAAATAAAATCTTGTAAATCAGTATGCAAAATATAAAGGATGCCGCACAAAATCACAAATGAGCAGGCTGGTCTAGTTGACTCTTACTTGAAATAAACAGAGTCATAATCAAAAACTAAATAGATTAGAGGCAACAGCAGGCGAGTTCAATCTGCTCATTAAAAAAGCCTGAGTGGAAACGCTGAACATTCTAAAAAGAAAATCGGGAAATATCGCAAAAGAAGTTTTTATGCTTTGCAAAGGTGGAAAAGTTTGCTCATTGATAAAGGCAAAATTTGATAAAGAAACGAGCGCACACTTAATAATGTACAATAATAATAATCCATTTTATATGTATAGCGCTTTAAAAAGGTACTCAAAGGCACTTCACGTGGTAAAAACAGAAACAGTAAAAGCAATTACAGTGTGAACAAAAGAGATGACATAACGGGGAGGAACGACACAAAAACATACATAACTAGCTTCATAGGTTAAAAGCATTTAAATATACGAGTTTGCATCATGTACTTGATAACATACATGACGCATGTGACTTCAATGTCCACTGAAGTGATGAAAAGGATTAAAACCGTCTTCCTCACATTGATTCATAAAAACAAACAGAAATGCAATTTCCATCAAACTTTCTACATTATTTTTCATCGTTTGAGTTTTGACCGGCACTCCTTTAGTTATGTTGGAACTGGCTCCACCTACTGCTTATAGCGATAAACCAACTCCTTATAATCGCACAACCGTTCCTACGCATTTTGTTTGCCGGTTTTCCAGAAATTTGGTTAAAATTTGAGAACCATTTTGATGGAAACCTGGCTATTGACATGTGACGCAGTAAAACCTATATCAACGACGTGAAAACACAGAATTTAAGGAATATACAAATGGAACTTTGAGGTACAATTTGAACGCAAAAGACCACAAGTCCTGCCAAAACAATTGAGACGCACACAGTAAAACTCCCTGACGGAAAAGACAAGGAAAGTAACGCGCACCAATTACATATTCCATCGAGCAGATTCTGCAGTTTTTAAAATGACTCACAATGACATTTCAAGAATTAAGCTAGAAACCATCAACACCTATCATCACCAATAGACATTATATACTCCCTTTAGATTTGTATCCCTCTAAATGTTTAATACTTCTTAAACAAGCAGCTGAGCTAATGACTTGCCATCATAATAAGATTCCCTGATTAGCACGTAAACAAACGGTTCAAGTATTCTTGTTAAATTAATGAAGTCCTCTTTGATTTCTCACATGCATGACAGCTCAGTGCTGACCACACTAGGCAACATACAGCGGTTCCAATTAACAGATACATTAAGACACTACATTTAAAAAAAAAAAATACACTTAGACGTGTGTGAAGACACCGGCATCCATACTGCAATAACTCACATGTCCTCTACTCACTGATCAGCCTGTAGTCCGTTCTGTGAGAGTGCTTCATGGTTGCTAGATACAGCTGGCCACTCTGCTTCCACACTGACAGTTCAGTGCTGAGGAGAGCGAAGTACACTTGTCCACATTTGAGCCGTCGGTTCTCTCTCTCCTGCAGCTGCTCTCTCTCTCTCTCTCTCTCTCTGGCTGTCTGCTCGCTCTCTCTCTCTCCCTCACTCCATTTCTAACTTGCGCTCTCTCCAACTCACGCTGTATCTTTGTCTGTTGCTCGTTTTCACTCACGTGGCTTCTCTCCCTTCCCTCTTCAGCAAACAGTCCTTGCTCTCTCTCCTGACCACATTCACTTTTCCTCTCTCTCTCTCTCTCTCTCTCCCTCCCTCCCTCCCACCCGCTCTTTCACCGACAACATCCATAGTTCACAGCCATGCGCTAGAGTTAGACTGGCCAGACCATCTCACTGCAGGACCACACACTGTCATAATTCACACACTCATATGGACAGACTATAGAAGCAATAACAATGGGTCCGAAAAACCATTTGTCCCTCTCTGTCCCTCACCTTATACACAGAATAATAAAATAGGAAATGTTATAAATTCTGTAGTTTTTGAAAACAAGATTCCTATTATGCGACAAGTCACAGTAAAGTGCTGATTGTTATTGAGGTGTTTACATGATCTTAATGAGTCTTTAACAACTTTATTAAATATGATTATATATTATTATATTATATATATATAATAATTAGCCAATTGATTTTATCGATAGAAATATAATGATACAAATTAATTGGCCATTTAGATAATTGAAATGACAAGACAAGCAATTTGAGAACGACACTTTGGGCTCTGAGAAATTTGTGCATTATATACTGACTGAAAATTGTCACTGAGTATTTTTTAGCAATAATGGCCAAACAATATGTCCTTTTGAAATCCTTGAGACTTCCGTCCAGTATGATTCCCCACCACATCTGCTGTCAATGCTGGCAGGCAACACAATGTACAATGTCGACTGAGAGGAAGAGAAAAAAAAGAAAGAAACACCGATATTGAGATGGAAGGATGGCAGCCCGGTGCTGAGCAGCCCACTTCCTTTTGAGCAGTGTAGTAAATTGTGCTGTAAAGGAAACGAGGTCAAGAACAGCACCGTAACCACTCCCATTTACAGCTCATTAAACCCCGGTGGTCTGCAGTAGAGCTTGTCTTTGTACGTAAATAACTACAAATGTGTGTACTTTGACAGTAACGGGGGCAACAGGAGATGAAGGCACAGCTATTGAATAGCAAAATGAGACATCCACTATTTGAAGAAGGACTGAATGAATGATTGAATGAATATGATGTTTTGGTTTCTTCCAGGGCTGCAACTCACAATCATTTTTGACTAATCTGCCTATTGTTTTTAATAAGCCTCGCAGGCAGAGCCCAAAGTGACGTCTACGAATGTCAGCATATCCTCCCATTTAAGAAGCTTTGGGCATTTGGTTCTTACGTACTGCTTGAAAAATGACAGAAAAGAGTTTGTTTCAGCTCTAGTTTCGTCTTGGTTTTCAGCAACAGCACTGAGCTGAACTCCAGATGTGGTGAGCTGGATTACTTTATTCTTAAGACTGTGGTTATTCGAACTAGTTTGTTGACCCAGATATGTGCTAACTCATCTCCACAACGTTACTGCTGACCTGCCACTAAAACCAAATGATTGCTCTGCTTCAGAAAGACGCCTGTGCTATGCTTCAGAAAGACATAAGTCATCCACGAACATCAGAGGAACCAGCTAAATACTTTCAGATCATAACAATGGATGAGGCACGTGGAGAAGGTGTAGAAAAACATTCCACCTCTCATCACTCACATTAAAAATCTAAGAATACACCAAGGTTGACCAGGCGATTATCCTCGGAATCCTTGAAAGCATTTTCGGCCAGAGGCAAAAGTTTGTTAAGTTGTATTTCAAGCCCCAGTTTTACTGCCACCGTACTGAATCTAAAAGGAATATCTTATTAGGACAGGATAGAAAACAGGATTAATATACGCATAAGGAACTGATATACTCGAAATCACAACCTCCACATCTCTTAGTTGTGTCATAATTATGGGAAAACAAACCTATAATAACGAGATCTATGCAGAAATATGCAGTACACTGACACTGACAAATGAAACCATGTTTAATTCTCCAATGAGACATACTGTCATGGATATCCAGCATAACACCTGCTCACAGTCGTCATTCAATGCTATGAACCTTAACATAAAAATCCACCTGAACTTGTATGTAGGTTTCATTCTTCTCTTTGTTCTTTGTAAGACAGGTGCATTTTCACCTCAGGCAAGAATAAATAAGGAGAGGAAATGCATGGAGAGACAACACAAAGTCTTTTCTATAGAGATGACATAAAAGTGACCCTCACCAGTGAGGACAATGCAAAAAAAACACCTTTGATATCCAGAGGGGGGTGGACCACTTCAACGGACAGTGGTCGATCACCATGTTTCTAAAGCAACATGTCTAAGTTTTAAAGTCAGTTTTGTGTCACAAATTCGTACCTAGATTCTGTATGACAAGCTGGCACAGGCTGGTAAGACTGAAAAGACTGACCTCAAAAGGCATAATAGATGTCTTTATTCAACAAGCACGAGAAACATCTTGGTTCCAAGGTTGTACACTCAATAACCACACACAAGTGCTTTTTCCTGTTAAGATTGTAAAGCGTTATACAAGCGTAGTCTATTTACCATTGACACGTATTTTTTACTGGTAAGTTTTAGGAGTTTTATGCTCTGCTACATTAAAAAACATGTTCATTTCAAACTGAAATACACAAGATACGTTGAGAAAAAGGTTTATTGACTAACATGAGAGAATAAGAGCAGGTTATGGTGAAACACTGAAGAGGAGAACAAGGCAGGGCAACTTTATCAACATTTTCTTAGGTCAATGTCTTTTGAAAAACTATGCCTCATCTTAAAATCGGTTTCTAAAGCCACTCCTTTGTTTGGTTATTTTCAAGCTTATGGCACTGCACTCAGCAAGCCAATCAAAACTTTTGAGACAGCCAAAATAAAGTATATGTTTCTGTTGGAGGGACATTATCATCTCTGCAGATAGATAGTGTTTTATGGAAGATTAAATGTCAAATCATTCAAATGTCACAGTATTATTATTTTTTTTAAAACACAACAATGTGCCTGTGAGTCTTCTCTAAGGTAATGATCATGAGCAATATCTGGGTAGCTTTGGTACTGGCTTACAGAGAAAGAGATAGTTAGACAGGGAGTCTTTCATGCTGCATGTGTCTGCATGTGTGTGTGTGTGTGTGTGTGTGTGTGCGCTTATGAAATCATATTCCTGCCAAGACTTCTAAGCTGCTATGTGCGCGCGTGTCTGGCTTTATTCTGTTTCCTGCAACACCCATTAGAACATAACACAGTGTCAGGTTGAAGATATGTGCTGTATGTGTGTGTGTGTGTGTGTGTGTGTGTTTTTTTCCCTCCGAAAACTTGTCTAACAAAAAATAAAGTTTTGTTGTCAACATGATTAATATTAAAGCAAGGCACAGAGAAACGAACACTAAAATTCATTTTTGTACGTGTGTGTGCGTACGTCTCCTTGATCTTGCGAGAGACAGCCTGTCCCCTGGACCAGAGCCAGTGGAAATGAATGTCAGGGTCGGCTTACATTCATGTCATATGTAACATCATTGCGGAGAAGGTGGACAGACAGCTGAGCAACTGACCAATAACCCGGCTGGTTGGAAGATGAAGTCATGTGGATAGTAAGATAGCGAGAGAAACAAAGAGGACATACTATATGCAAGACGGAAATGTATTTTCTTGTCTCATTAATTGACATTTTAGTGTCTTTCTCAAGGATTTCAGGAGGTAGCTGCTGCCATGTGGTTTAAGTACAATGAAAAGCAGGTATATAGTGCGCGGCTGTACTTTTAACGTAAAATGAATTCAAAATATCCCTCCTGAGCTTTTCAGAGGAGCAGCGCAAGCATGTTTGAAGTGCATATAACCTCTTTTCAGATGTTAAGAAATAACTGGTGTGTGTGTGTGTGTGTGTGTGCATCAGTGTTGAGTAGACCCTGTGATGTGAAGAGGCCTTTTCTTCATCCTGTACGTCTCGCACCACTTCAGCATTGTGTGTGCATGTGTGGCTAAATTGGAGGGGAGAGAGAGAGAGCGAGAGCGAGAGCGAGAGAGAACAGCAAAGGACATAAAAAGAAAAGTAAGAAGGAAAGGGCAACCACTGGGATCAACTATAGACATGCTTCTACCGACCCAAAACCCACAGTGGATAAGGAACAATGTGGGAAAAGAGCAGAGAGGAAGAGAAAAGAGTGGAGCCATAGACCACAGGGGAATAATGGGAACTTTTCATGCTAAACAATACAAATTGGGGTTTGTACACTGAAACCTACAAATAAAGAAAACATTTCGTGTACACACACACCCACCCTTCAGTTTAACACTCACCTTTCAGCACGGCGTGGCTGTTGGGGCTCTGGGGCAAAGGGTAGGGCAGAGCAGAGCGGGCCCCGAGAGCTGCTGTGGCCTCCAGAAGGGCTCCGGTCAGCAGGGAGCACACCGACGTCCTCTGACCACAAGCACGATAAAACCTAGAAATAAATAACACAGTAAAGTTTGCCTGTGATTCTGATCTGAACTTACGCCGTCTCGACCAATGTTACAGCCAATTGTCTTGTAGCTACAACTAGAATAAGGCCGAGTATCGATAATAGACTACATCAAAGCTTAACACTGACTTTTGGGGTGTTGGAAATGTTGTAATCAGAAGATCTCTGCACTTGTTCGTGTTGCGGCTTATGCATGCTTTATCATACATACAGTACGTTAAGTAGTTGTGGAAGCCATTTTCATTAGATGACGGTCTAGTAATATAATTTGTCCTGTGGCCAATTATCAAATTCATAAAACAAATCTTAATCTTCGTGATTAGTGCAGTCTGGTACAAATAAATGCAATAACATTAGCCATCTGAATAATTAATCACATACATTTAAAGTCTCAAGTACGGATGCAACAAATCGTTTTATTGTCAATTAACCTGATTTTTATTTTCTCAATTAATCAATTAATTGGTCTATAATGTGTCAGAAAATAATGACAAATGCCCATCACAATGTTCTACAGCACAAGGTGAGCGCATGAAATTGTTTGTTTTGTCTGACCAACAGTCTGAAAGACAAAGCTGTTCAGTCTATTATCCTTTTTGCATAGATTGCACATTTCTTTAGAGCCATTGCTTAACCTGTTTCATGTAACCAACACCTTACACTACGTCTGCTTTAAGCTAAAGTTACTGTGAGGAACATTTAACTGGTTATGCAACAGTCTCAATTTAATATTGAAGCCTATAAATGACCTACATCAGTAAACAAGACCATCAAAGAGAAGATTGGCTATTTCTATACAGTTATTTTTATTGTGTCATCGGTGCCACCGGGGCGGATTCAGATGAAAACGTGCACGTTCACCAGAAACGCCTGCAGCTCAGACTGGGAGCCAACGACCACACCACACTGCTTGAGGCCGTAGCTGTATTGCTACTGTGTTTACTGTTTTTCAGTAAAATGAGAGGTTTTCTAAGGAGACTCTGGTGCTTGCACACACTACCAATTCCGGCCACAGGGAACGCCTAAAATAAACACAAAATAACAGTTTCTTGTAGTAGCTTTAAGTAGCTTTTTTTTCAAGTTATTGTTAATCAGCTAGCTTTACTTAAAAGGAGCAGTGTGGAGGATTTAGTTGCATCTGAGTGGTGAGGTTGCAGATTGAGATTAACTGCTTAAAACGTGACAAGCCCTCTCTAGAGCCACTGTTTGGTTTGTCTGTTATGGGCTGCTGTAGAAACATGGCTGACTCCATGGAAGAGGACCCTCTACCTATGTAGATATGCTAAGCTAACCAAAAGGTGATCATACACTATTGAAAACAAAGTTAGGAATATAATATTCCATTCCTGCCAATAAATTCCCCTAAATCCTACATAGTGTTCCTTTATTTAACTAAATGTTTAATTGTTATTAACAAACTAAATTTACAGCATCTACTAGACGCCAATCCTTTCATCACACGACGGACCAACAATTGGGGAACATTAAGAAAAATGATATTAGACATAAAATGGCTACAAACCTCGTGGGATGACAACACCAGGGATTGAGGCAGGGGCTCGGCTCCGGGTGCCAGCGAGACTCCCCGGGACGTCCCGGGCAAGACAGAAGCAGCTGTTTGGCGGGATGAATCAGGTTGAGTTCCTCTCTGTCCTGCACATAGCTGTTCAGCTGTTAAGGGAATCATTGACAAATGGGTCACTGAAGATATTCATTTATATAAATAAAGGTTCCATTTTTATTGAGTGTCGACAATATTAGTAAAACACAGCTAATACTGTATGACGTGGTAAAGCCGATTCCGCTTTATCAGCCTTAGGTAGTGTGCATCAACACAAAAGCTTTCCGGCAAAATTCACCTCATCCGGTGCCGTTTTTCACCTTTCAGGCTGTTATGTAACATCTGAATCAGTGGTCATTGTCATCAGCTCCTCTGCTGCGGTCATTTACAGGAAGCAATTTCCTCTCGGCAGAACAGAAATCAGGGCGTGAAAAGAAATAATTAATAGAGAGTTAAACCACGGAGGCACAGAACAGATAGAAAATAAAGTAAAAAAAAGTGGGAAGGATCTGGACCGCAAGCATCAGAGTGAGACAGACTAATATGTAGGCAGGGAGTCATAGAGGGAGAATAATGGGGAGATGCAGAAAAAGACGTTTGGAGGCAAGAAAGAAAGAATAGACGAATATTTTGACCTTAAAGAAAGGCCTCCTCCTCCTTCAGTTCCCTCTCTTCTCAGAACAAAATCCATCTAACATAAAAGGAAACACTTATCCAAACCGATTGGCTTGCACTCTGTCCTTGAGTGAACCTGCAGAAGAGCTCTTCTGGCACAAATTTCAGAGAAAAGCCATTACGGCAACATTTTGTGGCACTTTAAGCGGGCACTTATGCCTTCAGCGGGGGTGGATATTACAAAACTGGTGACAAAGTGGGGGGATGAATGCAATAAAGGTTTAATGAGAAAATAAGGCTTGGGTATAAACGTCAACAAGCACTGCTCCATGAGAGGGCCAAGAAGGAGGCAGGCGAAGGCCACCGCCACCAGGATCATGGTGTACATTCTCGGAATTAAATGATTCTGTATTCATTCTTTAAAATATGTCCTGTTTGTATTAAGCACTGGCAGCAGAATGGCATAACATATATACACACACACACACACACACAGAACAAGGCCCGCTGTCTCAGTGGGATGGGTTTCCTGCATGGGGTGTAGGCCTTGCCGTTGTCAGATCAGGGCCATCTCGAGGGAAAGGAGACATACCAGCCTGCACGTTTAGAAAATGAGAGAGGCAGCATGAGGGAGAAGGAGAGAAAGGGTGAGACACAAAGAGCAAACACACACACACACACACACACACACACACACACAAACACAAACACACTCCCCCTCTCTCGGTAACAAGCCAATTATGTGAGATGTGTTGTATTGATCTGTCCAGCAGCAAGCTTATTACTAAAAGCTGAAACTTTCAAAAACATTATGAAATAAAATAAACTGTGATCAAATACATTTACACAAATAGCGTCTCCAGAACATTCACTGGCTCACATTTCTGGTAAAAGACCTCATTTTTTTTTCCAATCGGCATCGAGAGACTGTGCATGTCCACTGAACAGACATGAAGTCTGCTACATTCACAGTGTTCCTTTTTTCCACTTGTACTACAGCGTATGAAGTAAAAAGGCAGACTTGGCCTGGGTTGTACATGGCACTGATGCCTCTGTTATTTACCCTCCATTTAGATGGTTCAGGTTCTCAGTTAATTAAGGCCGTTTTCCCGAAACTAATAAACAAATAAAACCCAAAGGACTTAAGGGTAGATTAGTTTCTATTATTTTACATTGCTTGAATATTTCAGTACTGAGTATCAAAGCAACAGAAATATCGATGGAAATTACTAAATGGCTGTAAACAGCCCCAAAAAGCAGCTAATATGGACTTTGTATTCGTGTTTCCAAACCACTACTCTACTTTACCGGAGCCAAACAACACAATATATCGTATTTTTGTCCGAAGTAACGTCTGTCTCTCTCCAAGCTGTCATGGTTATGACTGCTGTTTTGACAATAGAGCCAACACAGATCATTTGTTTACACTATAATTACGCTGAATCATTATGATCATTCCCTGAGACACATTGCCATTGGAAATGCGGTTGCTTGACACCAGACGTACTTCTACAAAAAGGCCCAACATCTTCCATTTACAACAACCTTGTTAATAACCTCCCAGCATACCGTCGATCTTCAATAACGCACAAAATGTGAATCAGACCTGGAGTGTTCTTATGATGACGGTGTGCTCTCCCAGACTGTACTGATATCCACCAAACACAGATGACATTTTACAGACAACGTATTGTCCTCCTTGTAGACTGAAGAAGCCATTTGTCAGATAAGTAGAATGTCTACCAGGGCTCTTCATCACTTCACAACAATTTCTGAAATATTGATGTTGATCATAAAGTTTGGATACTGGGTGATGTCAGCTCACTTAACATGACTCATCATAAGAAGTGTTTTTTTGATCCCGCTTGCAAAGAATGCTGCAAAACAATGTCCTAAAAACTGGAAATCTTTATATTTATGTGATATATTTATTTACTTAAAATGTGAAGATTAAGATGTGACTAATGAAGCAGAAAAAGCTGTTTGTATGTATACGTGTCTAAGACAGCCGGACTGCAAAGGACACGGGAGGGAATGTGGCGCTGCTTCTGATGGACACAAAGCAGCTGTCTTCCCTCCACTCACGACACACAAACAAGCAATCTCATCTTCAAACTCCACACACACGGACGTACAGACCACCTTCCCTTTAATATGACAAAAACGCAGTAGAATGTGCCGACCTGCACACAAAAGAAAAAAGTCATGGTCAAAAGTATCTCACATTCCAAAGAACGAGATGTTTCAGACTGTTTATGAATAACAAGTTTCTCTTCTCAGGTTTCACAGGTGTCCCGAGACAAGTGAACCCATAAATAACAAGCACAGGGTGGAGATGTACACTGAATAGAAATGAAAGGCACGAGGGAACGAGTGAGTGAAGGTGTGAGCGGGGGAGTGAGCAAGCTATTAACTGGTTTCAACATCCATTAAAAAGGGAAATCATTTCATAAATCAACCAAATCGTTCATTTTTACAAAAGCTTTTAGTATAAAAAAAATAGATCACTTTTAATGTAGCCACAGTCTCATCAGGCATGGAGGCAGTAATTGCATTTCAGCTCAATTACATAAGTAAAGGGCGTCCAATACCAATAACGCCATTCTGTTGTTCGTGCCAGTTAGTTACAGTAATACTAATCTCGACATTCAGCCTGTAAGCAGAACTATAGCTATATGAGTCAACTGCCACTAATACAGCTGTGTGTGTGTGTGTGTGTGTGTGTGTGTGTGTGTGTCTGTGTGTGTGTGTGTGTGTGCGTGTGTGTTTGTGTACAGGAAATGCTAATGGATTAAGCGCAGTGAAGGTAACTTATGCTAGAGGCAGCTGCACTGATTGAGCTCCACTTACAATAAGTAAGGGTAACTTCCAAAATATCACTCCTCTTTCAAAATGATGTACTGTACAAATAGACAGTCAAAGTCTGTTATGCAGATCATTCTTGTAACATCAATACCTGTGTTACTGTGGTGCATAGAAATGTAACTTGTAATGAAGAGCACATGTTGTCCATATTGTATCTGTAAAGCAAAAAGATATATTTATTTACTGCTGCCACTTCAAGCTCAGAGTTTGTGTATTGAAAAAAAATATTTAAAAACACAACAACAACAAGATGCATACGGGCTACGACTTTTATATTCCTGACAATCAGCCCACGCAATATTTACAGTTATGAATGAGTTTGCCGCAAAGTCCCATTAGCGCCCCGTGAGGTCATTTCCCTGCCTGGCAACAGCCATTCTGGGAAAGGATTAGCAGGGTGCACTGTGGGGCACCACACAGATCTACTGAACTATGAGCCGGAATGCACACACACACGTACACACACGCGCACATGCTAAAATGCAGACACGCAAAGGCCCTCTGACTCATGCCCGTGCCATTATGTATATCATACCAGACACATACAGTATGAATGAGCATGCTGGAAAGGCCGATGCCGTCTCCCTGAAATCCAACCAACCCACACCCCGACCTCTGTACTTTGATGTCCCCGGCCCACCACACACATACTATCTCTCAGTCACACACTCCTCTTCAATCATCTGAATATTGCCCAGTACTCCAAGGTAAAGACCCCCCCCCCCCAGAACAATGTAGCCCAGCTGTCTATGAAATGCTGCAATATAGTGAGAGTGCCTGTCTGCACAGTCCATTTTCCCGCCCACTATTGACATGCATGCGCACAAAAACACAAACCTTAATCCGGTAACAATATCAGGCATTGCACTCAAAAACGCACATGGGATTATAGGGAATCGATGCATTAGTACCCCCCCCCCCCCCCACCCCCGACATATACTCTCCCACGAAGCTGACATTCAAGGAATAGAAATACATCGTTTCAACTGAATTCTACTTTTAGAAGCTTCATGGAGGGTCGAGGTTAGCCCAGGTCAGCGGGGGGACACTGTTAAAAGAACTCTGTTATTCTGGTCTGTGAACTCAGAGCTGAGGTCACTGTGAGAGGGGTCCGCCTTAACCCTTCCTTCACTGCGCGAGTCGCCAACTGTCAGTGTATTTTGGTTATTTTTGGGTTTTAAAAAGTTAAATTTATGAAACTTGGGGGAATTGTCTTTGTAAGAAGGTTCAATATATTTAAGTGTTTGGCTTGAACAAAACTCATTCCATGACCCGTGAAACTAAAATCAGCTTAAGACTGATGCAACAGAGTATATAAAAGGGGGTAGGATGCTCAGCATCATGAAAAAGCAGGATGTGGAATAATTTCATAATATTTATTTACTATTTGGTCTCCAAGGCCACTTGGAGGGGATGCGCTTTCAAAGTAAAAGCAATTTCATAAATTCCTCTTCAAATAACATCCAACAGCAACTAAATAAGGTGCAATTTTAACGTTGCAATGTGAAAAAAACAATGCGTCTGCTTCGCTAAAAAGCAGAGCAGAGCAACATGTACTCAATAGAACTCAGCTGAATGTCTCCACTGCTTCAGTCTTGAGGTGCTGTAAATCACCGGAAGATTTAGGTCAGACAAAGCCCCATATTCCTAAAACCCTCCGTGGACTGTGAGTTTCGCTTTAATGCGGTGAAAATGGAGCCGACGAACCTGTCCGAGGGGGAAATGAAGAAAACGAGCACCCTGCCCACCCAATGCGACGAGAGTGTTGAAATCGACTGCACCTTGTCTATTTGGAAAACCTTGCTGAGCAGCCAGGTATGTTCAGCAGCTCTGGCATCTCAGCACACAGAACACACAAACCCCCCACCCGTCCTGGACGACCGAAAATCAGGAGCCATAAACCAAGCGCACCCAAACATGCCAAGCAGACGTCCCACCTCTTACCTCGAAACATGTGAAATGTTCTCAGCGCATATGTGTGTGTGTGTGTTTTATAGTAACTCTTAATCCTGGTTTGCATCACCAAGAAAACAGACAACCTCTATGCACTGTCCTGGTCTGCTCTGACCTTTTCTGCCGTTTCGGTCTCCACAAGGTAATGTTTGCTTTGCCGCAGCCTGAGCCTGGACTGTCTCACCACTGACTGAGTGCTTTGCTGATTTGTGTGTGCAAGTTCAGAGGCAGAAAGGTTGTGTGTAGTTAAGATACAGATTCTATATGTATGCATGTATGTTCTTTATGTGTGTACTAGCACAGGCCATGTATACGTATGTATTTAGTGTATGCTCTGTGTAGTTATATGCCTCTGAGCATACATAGCTCTGAATCTATGTGAATATATTCCATGTGTGTGTGTGTGTGTTTGTGTAGGTGATCCATGCACTTGAGTCAGTGTTGCTTAGATTAGAGGAGTCTAATGTCTGAGTATCTGCTTTCATACGGATAAAATACACACAGACACTTGAACAACTCGCCCTTATGAAAACATATTAAGAGGATCATAGTCCTATTTTTTTTATGAGAAATGTGAAATCAACCTAATGAGACGATATGCTAGGTTTGGCAATGCATTCACACAAACAGCGATAACAGACCTAGAGCACATTTGGTGATGAACAGAAATCACACACTCCATAAGCAAACCTCCGATTCATGCATGACCTCATACGCATCGTCTCGGTCCCAAGGCTGTGAAACATTGCATTTGTGGGAGTGTCAGCATTGTTAACCACATTAAAAAGATAGAACTGGAGACAAGAGGTGTTTAGCAGTGCATCAACACCACACTGTGAGTACTGATCCAACAGCTAAATCCACTCAAATGAAGGCAAACAAGACAAAAAGATGTGTGCAAACTGAGGAGATATGGACGCAATAGGAAAAGAGAACAATACGATACATTTGGTTATCACACAAAAAGCAGTGGAGTTTGTTGCTTCACAGAAGAAGCCTCGAGAGAAAGCCCCTCATGTGTGACTCACAACTCAGGTCCTCTGTGGCTCAATTGGTGGATTATGACGCTGACGTTTCTAGGGGGTTAGACTCATGCAGTACTGCACTGTAAATATAATGTGTTGGAAGTGTGGGGGTGTTTGGGAACCCCCAAAAGGTTTGAGCAAAGGCTTTTCCCTAGGATTCCCAATAGCTGGAAAACATATATATATATATATATATATATATATATATATATATATATTTGTGTATTTAACACACATTTGAATCTTTTTTTCAAAGCTTTTATCTGATTTGAATTATTCATCTTCGTTCATAATACCAATTATGACCTGCTGACCCCGAGCCCTTGTTACGTAATCAGGTTGAAGACTTCCACACAGCATTTGACTAACTGGAAGGTTTAAAGAGAGGTGGAGGAGAAAGGACGCGACAAAGAACAGTGCAGCAGGACAGACAAAAAGGAGGTGAAGAGAGAAAGACACAGGGGAGCACAGCAGAGCAAAGGGAGAGGGAGGCCGAGGGTGACTTGAATCATAATCGCCTGTTAAATTTCACAAGGAGCCGTTTCACGAAAGATCCAAGAGCCTGGCCCACCTCCCCGAGCGCCGCCTCACACCTTTAACCAGTGTAGGGCACCGTTGTGTGTAGCAAACTGCGTGCAATTTAGTAGAAACTCAAAATACACTGTTTTAACTGACATAAGCAGCATTACAAAGATGTAAGCAAGTAAACAAGTATACAGATTATCAGGATGCCTTTCGCTGGCCATCAGCCCCTTTTAGAGCCAGCTAGGAGAAACGGAGGAGAAGAAAAGACCCGTTTACTAATCGAATTTGTACGGAGTGAACAGCGAGCAGAAAGGGAATGACAAGTTGTGCTTAGTCACACTTGTGAAACGCCAGGTCACCGTTTCAGCAGATAATGTTACTGTGTGCTTTATGGAACACTTTTTGAGGAGATTAGATCTTAATATTAGAGAGATGTTAGGTATATCATTACTGTTATTTTATTGGAAGAAAAAGAGTCACAGTGGATGATTCCTTATGTGCAATTAAAAGGAGACTTCTGGCTTTATTCAGCCTTGGTCTTTACCGTATGTTCTTTTGGGAATCAGTTATGATAACATGCTGCAACACGGCAATTTAGAAGATGAGGACAATAAACAGAGCTTGATTAAGTAAAGCCATGTGAGTGTTGTTCAGGTTTCTAATGCTTTATTAAAAAGTCCAGTTCTTGCAGAAATACTTACCCATAATAAACTAAAAATGAGGACTGATGCTATTGCATATACTATATGCAGCCCAGCCAACATAGCCGAGAAATCAAAGAGAATAGGAAGTCTAGCTGAGGCACTAATGACTTTATTTGTGGTTAAAAGAGAAAGAGCCGAGGCCTGTACTGGTTGGTAAAATCCCCTTCTCTGAAATGAAGCTGGTGTGTAATTTGTTATCATGAATAATAGAACTGATGGAAAGAAGACAAGATATGATTTAAGCTCTAAGAAAGAAAGGCAAGTTTCAGAGGGACAGCGACACAGAATGGAGGAGCCAGCGGGTAGCAGAGACAGTATAACAGAAGAAGAAATATGACGTGGAGGAGTTGGAGAGGGAGTCTGGGACGGGGAAAAAAAAATTGGGGTCATCGTGAGGGCCAAAACAACCTGGAACCCATTACCCAGAGCACCCAGCGGGACCCCTCCACTCCCCCACTCACAGTTCTCATGATGTCATACTACAGCGAGCCCGCTACACGGCACACAGTCCTGGTTCAGACAGCCGGAGATAAGCCTGATGAATGTTTTTCAGTTCTTAAAAGGTAAAAAGAGATAAAACATAATCCCGGTTCTATGCAGACAAATACAAAGTCTGGAGGATTTGAAAGCAGTTGTTGCATGAATGTTTTTGCTTGAATGTTCTGCAGAAGAACAAAAGACGTTATTAGTTTCCACTCTTCTACCCTAAACTGTATTATGATAAATTACATTTTAATGCTAATCATTTTAACACTCGACTATCTTTTATTAACTGACTGCCGTTTTAAACATCTCAGCTATTCCATGGCTCTACCTCGACCTACCTTCTTTAACTAATGCCACATTTTCAAAATCTCACTTACTGTTTACTTTACTTCCTTTTTCTCTGTGTTCAACTTTGAACATTACATTCATCTTAACACATTCAAATCCTGTTGCTGAAACACTAATCAGACTACAAATGTAAAAGTAAAGCGTAGTTCCTTACCGCCACTAAACACAATGAATGAAAAGAGATGTTTTATCAGTAACGTACAGCGAGACAAACTTGTAGTAAACAGTTTACTTACTGTGGCACAGAAACCGGCTGATATATTCAAGAGGAAGGAAGAAAAAACCAATAAGCTCCGATCCCTCTTAGTCTGTGTACACTTAAAAGTGAGAGTGGAGTCTGGGGCTAAAGAGAAGCCAGAGGAAGAGAGGGAGTGAGAGTGAGAGAGAGAGAGAGAGAGATCTCTACATCAGCAGAGCAAGCCTACAGAGGAGAGATGGAAAGGAAAGAGACGGGAGAAAGACAGACAAGAGTGAGGGAGAAGGACAGAGACTCGGAGATATCTGCCTCAGACTGAGGGTACCCCCATATTAGGTTATGAGGCACCGGAGATGTTATCAGCGCGCACACTCCAAACACAAAGACGAGAGGAGACACGAGATTTCAATCGATCCTCCTTTACGAGCCTGTTCAACGTGTAAACAATGTCTGACAAAACTCAAATAAGGCCTCTGTGTTTTGATTAGGAGCTATTACACACAACCCGAAAATCGACCATCGAAGCCATTTCTTTTTTTTTTTTTCTTTTTTTTTCAAAAGCCCACAATCCAAAAGTGACCCACCAAGGACGATCAATTCTAAGTGTGTTAAGTCAGGAAGAGCTCATCGTGCTGAAAGACAAATCAATGTTTACATCAAGAGATATTGCTCTATTAGCTCTAGTAATAGAACGTAGCTCTAGTAACACAACGTGTGCTTCCTGGTTTAAGTCAGGAAATGGGCACGAATAAACGGTAAAGTAGCCAATTAAAGGTATTTAATGAAGAAATAATACTGCGTCGATGCAAACTGTACTTCTCCTACATGTTTATGAAACGTTAGTGTGTCATTTGGAACTGAGCAGGATGATAAATTAAATGCGAGGTAATGTTATTTACTGAGTGAATATATTTTTTTTGCACCAAATGTTTCCATCCCAGATTATGTTCCTGCGTTTAGAAGTGAAACCAAGTGTCCCGTGACATTAAATATCTACGCATGTATCCGTATATGTATCCCTTTCATTGCAAACTAATATTTACGAGGTCAAATATGAATCAAACTCCATCCGCCGATGAAAAACACCGTTATGGCTGAAAGCTCCAGATAAAGCGAGTAAGTGGTCCTTGAGTTTGGGGTTGTTCTGTCAAAAAACTATAGAAAACCTTGTAACAACAATATTCATATGGTGAACATAACTATACAATGTAACACTCTTCACTCGCCTTATCTTCTGAGCATCCATGTGATATCTTAATGTTGTTGCAATCCTCCCCTGTATGTTAATTGCAGGCTAAAACACTCAAATATAGCGTATTCCATGTTGCGGGTAAAGCCTTATTACGTGACATTGAGGCGTCATAATGGCTAAATAAGCCACGTTCCAGCTTTGCTTTCATAAGGCCCACGTGACACTGTGGGCCATTAAACCAATAGAGACGAAGGCCAAGGCCACTAAATCCTTGTTACACTTCAAAACCATTTCCGTAACAGCTATGAATCACCTCACTAGTCATATAACACATCTTCACAGGAAGAAACTGGATTTGTTGAAATCAAAAGGTAATCTCTTGTGTAAGAGCGAACACAGAGACACCCTCATAAGAAAAACAGGCACAGGTCTAAATGATTTTTTTTTCGTTCAGATCAAAAGGTAATTTCTCCGGTAATAATGGTGTTGGCAAACTCGTAGACACACACATTATCACAACAGGCACAGGTCTGAGTGAATACAGTGTGTCCTATTGAATCTGCCTAATCAAGAGGAAGAATTAATCAGTTTCATGCCCAGTTGACATCAAAGTGATCTTCAGAACAAAGCCAACAGCTGGCCTGCCCTCACTCTGTGCTTTGCATGTCTTTGATCGATACTCCGCTAATGAGACTGGCCTCCTGAGCCAGTAATGAGAGGTCAGATTCATGTATTATACCACACTTATTAAAGTAATTGCCTTGAGAAGGCACAAAGTCCCCCCCCCCCCCCCGATCAATATGAGTTAAGACAATGATACAGCATGACGTGGCGTTGTCTCGTTCAACCACTGCACATGGACAGACCAGCCTGCTACCTCTTTCTTTCTCTTCACACCTCGGAGTGGTTTATTATAAAGCACAGCTTATATTCTACAACCTAATATTTGCAAGGATAGTTCGTGAAAAACACCACCTGTCCTGTTTATTTCAATAAGTGTGCTGCCCTCTGGTGGGCATTCATATACAGTAAGCACTGATTATCTTAAGTCAAAAAATAAATAGAAATGACCGATAAGTCCATTAATTATTTAGTTTAGTTATACAAATAAACTAAACAATCTACTTTTATGGACAGAATGGATATTCAACAATCTGGGAAAATAATCAATAAATTAACTAATAATGAAAATAATTGTTACTAGCAGTCATCAATTAATATCTTTGTTATTGTTTTTATTTATTTATTAATCCCTTATACAAAATATTGAAAAATATAATAATAAAAATAAATCTAAGAGCCTTAGGTGTCAACTATAATTAGCTTGTTTTGTCTGGCAATATCCCAAAAATATTCAATTTATTATCACAACAACATTTAGAACATTTGAGAAGCCAGTGACTATTTATAATCACTAATCAACTAACTGATTACTTTATGAATTGATTCAACACTTTGCTGCAATAACACAAGGATGACTCGGACAAGAGTGCACACACACACACACACACACACACACACACACACACACACACACACACACACACACAAGCATGCAGATCAAATAGCAAGAGGAAGCATAGTTTGTATGTCAAGAATGTCAGATTTCTCATGAAGCCTAAACCATGAGTCAGACTTCAGCAGTTGTAGGTGCTCACATACCAAAAATATTTAGCAATCCAAGTTCATCTGCAGCATCTTCTTCTTCACTTTCTCCACTAGATGGCACCAACGCATCACTTTTCATTTTGTCAATTCTAATTCCAATCAGTTCTCTCACATTATCACAGCTGTTGTACTTTTTAATATCACAAAAGAGAAGGTGGACACAGAGTTCCTTCAAAGTCATGCTTGAGCCTTTTCATCCGAGCCCACTGTATTTGTCTTTAATTTAACAATACATGAGAAGATACTTGCGTAATACGATTGTCAGACTTTGACGTTGTGTTCGGAGGTGCAATTTAAAGTGGCAACACAAAAACAGAATATGCAATTTAAACTATTACGGCACTGCATCCTATAAGATTATGGGTTTCATTTTGGCTAAATCCCCCTCGATGACCTCTCAAATTATGAGTCAAAACGTTAAGGAAGGGGAGGCGACAGGATATTTTTACATCAATTGTGTTATTCTTTGAGTGCAGCAATAATAGCATGACCCACAACTGCTTCATGCGCTCATTTAATCCTTTTTTGGGGGAATTTTCTTGGTCCATTTTCATCCAAAATGCTCTTTTCTAAATCAAACCCGCAGGTGTTGGCGGTGTTACTGGGTTATCCCAAAATGTGATTACATCACTGGGGGCGGGCAGAAACAGTGTGACGCATGTAGCAGTCGTGTAGTCAGCAGAGATGCTATGTCACATAAGGTTGGGAGAGGTCAAAAGAACAGAAAGTTAGTCACCATGACAGGAAGTTCGAGTTTGTTTGCCTGTGTTTACATTTCTCATATGTGGCCAAAGTTCATGTTGTGTATTTGGATGGATGTCCACATGATAATGCATTCCCAGGGTTATCACCCAAAAATGGACATATACAGGCTATGTAATACTGATAAGGAGCTTGTCTGTATCTTGTGCTGTATACTGCATTCAACCTCATGGGGTCAAAATGCTCCACTGTTTGTGTTTGTGCGTCGGGTCCTGACCCATAGTTCAACAGCCTCGGCTCTGGATCTCTGGAGGGAAACTTTGCCAGTTTCTGGAGCAGCACAATTTCCCCACAATATCACAGAGATGTGAGAGGCCTTCGCTAACACACACACACACAAATTTTGACTCCACGCAGCAAAAACACACCCACATGCGGTTTTGACACCCTTCTGTCACCCCACAAAAACAAACAGATGGAATGTGTTTCAACAAAACACAGCCACATGCGCTCCTGTGCAGCGGGTTTAAGCTCATTTATAAACAGCGATGGAGCTGGGATTGAAATCTCTCCGAGCTCCAGGAGCGGAGAGCTCACGCCGTTTAAGATGCTGTCACCGTGAATAACAGTACACCTTATAAACACATGCTGGATATTTATTTTCCTCGCCATTTTCTGTGGAAGCAGGCATCTGACTATAAACAGTGTGTCTCAACACACACACACACACACACACACACACACACACACACACACATACACACACACACACACACACACACACACACACACACACACACACACACACACACACACACACGCACTAATCTCAGGCTAAGCCGCAACACCCAGCTGGGTGAGAGAGTGGCCTGCTAGGCACATTCCTTTGTAGTGGCACAACACGCAGAGAAAGAACATAAGAATGATAGACAGAAGGTTAAATGAGTGTGACAAACACGGAGGGTGAGCGTTTGTGTGTGTGTGTGTGTGTGTGTGTGTGTGTACGGTTGTGATTAATATTATAATTCAGTACCGATACTGCTTGTTGAATCCTTTCATTTCCCTAAAGATTCTTTTGAAATAGTTGATTAAAAAAATGTGTATTCCTTTGTTGTTTGTATTCTTTATTTATTTTTTAGCTGAATGACTACATTACTCCTTGCTGCATTCTGTGTAACAACACTGATGCTATTTCAAGTTTCTTAACTGAATCATAATGTTGACAGCAGGATTAACACAATAACATGCCTTGTTGATTACACACACACACACACACACACAAAACAATTGCAGGTGTTCTGCACTAGACTGGAAAACTACAGCGTTGCTCAACTCCCGTTCACCCTGCAGAAACGTACAAGCCGTGCTCAGCCAATCCTCACCGCCTGGCATCATATAGATGTTCTTTCTCTTACCTTTGTGATCCAAACTCTTTTTCCTAAGTACGTTGGAGTGTGTACACACACAGCAAGCGGCTTAATTCTACCATCTCGCACTGTGGGTCAGCGACTCTCAGATCCTTTCAATAAGCTTGTAACAAGAAGGAATAGAGCTTGTTGTGCATGCATACAGTAAGTGTGTTTATGCCGCGTAAATAAACTAACACACACTGACAAAGAAACGAACCAGCCTGTTTACTGAGGCGATAATCTGGGAAGGCAATCTATGCGATGTCACAACATGGCAGGGAATGGATGAAAACCGGATATTTGCTGGACATTGTATCTTAAGAAACGCTACCTTTGAAACAAGCAGTGGTAACCAAGAACTAGATGTGTTCGCCAGAGTTATTACTCGAGCTCATAAATAACCGGTCTTTAAACATATTGACCCGTTTTACAGGTATGGTTGTTTAACTGGCAGAGGGCTGGAGGGGAAATAGCCTTTAACAGCACAAACAAGAATGAGTTTAACAACAAGTCCCATATGTCACAGGCCGCCTCTTATTGTTTTGGAACAGCTAGGTTAACATTTGCTGAACAGAAACGACAGCCCTGAAGCTGTAGACACCATCAATGAGCACTACGGTGTAGCCCTGCAAACCATGCCGACAGGAAATTATTATTTTTATTATATGTCAGAACATAACAAGAGACGTCGCTGGGCCAGATAATAGATGACCTCCTATGGGATTAACAGCCAATATGAACATCCTATTTCTATAGAATGTTTGAGGTATGCAAGTGAAATGTAGCGTGCAAGAAAGTCCCGTGGGTTGGTAAGTAGGTCCATCATTCAGTTCATGTGTAAAACGCAGCAGTATGCATCATTACTTAACAGGAACTCGATGAGCCACAGTAGCAGAGTACGGTGTGGGGTGCAACGGAGATAAATGGCAATGAACATGCGGTCACATAAACTGGAAAACCGAAGACAGGAAAATGAAATGTTGCCTAATTTATACAGTTTCAAAGTGGGATGAGTTAAAATAATATTTCAGGCACCACCAAAGAGTAAATGGGCATCAAAAACTCTCCCAGACGGATCGACGGTACAGACGATGAACTGTGCTAAACAACATCGCCAAGACACAGAACTTGTGTATCAAAATCTAAGGAGAGACGTCAACTCCAACTCCCAAGGAGCATTTCAGATAACAGATGTTTTATATTTACTTTCCCAGCACAGATATCCCTGGATATGAACTGGCATCTCTCGAAGGAAGAATGTGTTTCTGTCCCCGAAGACTACTTGCATCCTCAATAATGGGAAGATGATATATTTACAAGCATCCATCTCTCAGTCCCTCAGCCCAAAATCGCTACGGAAAAAAAAAGTTTGTGGTCGTTGACTGTGTGTGTGTGTGTGTGTGTGCGCAAGGGGTGCGCATGGTCACTTACCATTTAGCCTCGCACCACTTTGAGTTAAATGAAAGGACGCAGCAGGGCTCTAATTGGTAGACTCCACAAAAGCCAAACAATAAAGTGCCTCTGGCTCAGAGACCGCTTGATCCCTATACACCAGAAGTGTATGAGAGTGTTTTCACTGTAAAACCTGCACAAAGTAATGAAACACCCTCTTGTTTTGTGTTAAACTTTACTGACACTTAGTTGTATGACAGTTTAAAAAAGAAAATATATATATTGTAGGCACAGTGATCAGTGCATGGAGGGAACGAACAGACAGTCTAATAGGAACACTGTTTGCATTTTTACTGCTCAACTCTGGGAAATGGGATGGGAAAGTCTTTTCCCTCCGATCCAATTTGCAATATTTTCCATCATGTTCATTTTCCATTATGAACGTATGTAGAAATCTATATAAAACATAAGTTAATGGCTTTGACTGGGTCTAAACCTTTTTGTTTCCACTCTCTCACTCTCCCTATTCTCTTCCAAATAGTCCATGCCTGATTCCCCCCTACCTTGTTTCTCACATGGTCGATTTTCTTCTTTTTCCACTGTTAAAATCGCATTTTCTCCCTCTTTCTCTCCTAGTGTTTTACCCTTCCCTCTCCCTTCCTCTCTCTCTCTCTCTCTCTCCAATTCCACCTTCATATAATCCTGTGTTCTTTGGCTCGCTTCATTAGCTGTAGCAATAAACACACAGGGCCACAGGATACCTTCAGAAAACTCCTCAACGTGATAACTGCAGAGTCAGGCTTACATGCCACATATAGGGAGTCTGTGAACATAATGTGTGTGTGTGTGTGTGTGTGTCTAAAAGGCTGAGGGGAGCAGAGACGGACAGAAACAGTGTTTTGTCTTTTGCAAACATGCAATCAATTTACAAAGTTGTATTATAACTAAGATTATTACAATGGGTGACCAGATGGTTCGGAATGAAAAGAAACATGCTGTATTTCATGTTTCTGTGTTGAAGATTTTAACTCAAATGTCGTATTTTCTCTGATCTTTCCATGTATGCCATCTAATAAAACAGAAACGTATAGAAAGTTTATAAGCGACTGCATGTTTATGACTGCATGACTCCCATTTGTTGCTAATGGGATGCGTTCCTACTTTTTCATAGTATTTGATGATTCTGATGACAGCCCTGCTACAACTCTACTTATTGCCTGCTGCTCGGTGTTCTCCGCGTTCCTCTGGTGACCTCTTACAGGAGTAGCTTGCGTGTTGTTTTGACAAGGGAAGTGCTGGCGACTCCCCCGTTTTCAATAGGCTCATTATTAAAGCAGCTCTGCCTGGACTCAACTCAGCCCATATTTCTACGACCACAACGGACTCATAAAAACACGTTGGCAAAGTCGGGAACCACACTGCAGCATGCGCACGAGTACGAGTGTGTGTTCTTTATGGCTCGAGTGTACAAGCCCTCGTCCACACATGAGAAACGTAAGACAGTACTTGGCTCTGTTGTGGCTGTGCATGAACCCATAAAAAAAAAAAAATGCGCA
The DNA here is from genome assembly GCF_050575085.1 of Anarhichas minor. Taxonomy (NCBI): domain Eukaryota; kingdom Metazoa; phylum Chordata; class Actinopteri; order Perciformes; family Anarhichadidae; genus Anarhichas; species Anarhichas minor. Next base: position 13,088,623 of record NW_027466463.1, read on the forward strand.
GTAAAGTGCCCATGTAGACACACTCGGCTTGCTATATAATATCTATCTAGCAATTATATCTTTCAAATATCTATATTTAAAAAGGTGCAATATACAGGTTTCTGAACATAATATAGCAGCAAAAAGGGGAAAAGCAGAGGGATTCATAATAACGCTCAGCTGTCGGCTTGTTAAGAGCAATAGAATTGCTCCCAATCTCATATATAGCGCATTTAATGTAGCTCCATACAGCGACACTTGCATGTGGCAAAAAAAGTTAGATAGAAAATACAATATTCTTCTTGGCATTACAATACGATAAACTTGGAATTGTGTAATTCTGTGGCTGTGTGCGTCTGTAAGGCACTGGGTTACGGTCTCCATGTGTTTTTACAGGAAGAGGAGGGAAAAGATAACTAAAACCAACAGCAGAGTATCCTGTGTGATGCTGCTGATCCTCAGGCGACACAGATTCTCAGAATGTTTGCACCTCTCAAGACCGAATGCCTGACTTATGACAGAATGACTTCTATTGAAAGATAGCAAAAAGCTGAATATTATCTGAAATGTGGTCAGCCAAGGCTGCTCCAGCTGAACAGCTCCTGTGAGATGTTCGTAAAAAAACACTCGCTCTTGCTTGGAAACTCGATATTAGCTCAGAAAACGTCCCGGGTCTCCACTCCGTCTCGCTCGGTCTCTTTTCCTCCATCCTCCATCTCTCTCTAACTTTCTCACTCTGTCTTGCTCATTTACCTTCTCTCAAGCAATTTCCATGGCTATAACTTTAATGTAGACGCCAACTCTGCTCAGTCCATTTACTCTCTCACACACACACACACACACACACACACACACACACAGAAGGCACAGTCATTCAGTCTGTCAGTAATATGGGGAGCAGGACTAACAGTGAATAAATCATTTTTCCGCAGCAGGGGCCTACCCTGAACAAAGAGCCTGTGTGTATGTGTTTTAGGGATGTGAATGTGTGTGTGTGTGTGTGAGTGTGTGTGTGTGTGTTGGTCTATTAACATATTCCTTGAACACATTATTCATCCTTCATGCATAACAGGCATAAGATTTCAACCCAAACAGAGGAAAGCAACAGCCAAGAACAATTTTTCAATCAAGTCATAAATACTCTTGCGCCACTGCAGCTGTGACATTTGCACTTTTTCTTGTGGCAGAGAAAAGACAGAGCAAACCACATTTAAACCCAAAGCCTGATCACCTGTGGCATATCCATGATTATCGTGCTGGTTAACATTGCAGACTTAGTTATAAATCATTTTGCCCTGGTGCAGTTCTCTCCTAACAGGAGTGTGTTAACAGCCAGAGCCTCAGTGTGAAAGATAAACTATCAAAGGCCTGAGAAGTTCACTGCATCGCCGTCTTGAAATCTACGTTTTCATAACCTTAACGGCCCATTTGAGTCCTGGAGTGCTTCTATAATGCATTTGGACGACTACAGTCTTGTGAAGTTTCTGTGTAGTCATTCTCTCACCTGCTGCAGCTTAACTCCAATGAAACGTAGCATCTCCCTGCAAACGCTGAATTCTTCTTTGACACCACCCATCACGGTTGGCCACACATTCTTCTTGCTGGGTTGCCACATCCTCTGATTAACAACCACCTCCCAGACCTCCTCTGAGATGCGTCCAGACGGCAGCGTCTTGACAATCGCTCTGGTTCCCGTACACACCGACTTGGTCACCTTATGGAGAGAAGAAAAGTGTTTCAGCACTAGCGAGGGTGATAAAAGCAAACTAATTTATATAAAAGAAATAAACACGTTCAAGATACCAACAGAAAAGGAATCTTGCATGGAAATACCTTTTGATTATTCTTGAAGAAGCGTCTGACCAGGACAGTGGAACGCTCTTTACGGTTCCTGATAAAGTCTGCGTTATCCGAGAGACCCTCTCCATCTCCTTCGTCACTGCTGCTGCCCCCGCTGCAGTTCCTGGTCGCAGCTGAGGGCGACCTCCCGTCGTTCCTCAGGGTCGTCCTCATGGTTTCCAAAGATGCTCTTCTCGGAAATAGTTTTCCCAGGGAGCATTTCTTAACCCTGGGCCTTCTGTTGAGCCTCTCTAAACTGGAGTAGCTGTCTTTGACACGGTGCCGGCGAATTTGTCCATTCTGGTGATGCTGGCGGTGTTTGGGAAAGGGGGAGCCAGAGGGAGACGACAGCAGAGAGCCCGGCTCACTCGATGGACTGCACTGAGATGAGAGGCAGGGTGATGTCTAGAAGCAGAAAACATGGTTAATGGCGTTTCTGTACAGCTGAACTAGCAGTGCCTCGAATACACAGTGTGGCGGCTAAATGTGTACAGATTGCAGATGTCATGGACGAGCGACGTCCTTCTTTATTACCTTGTGGAAAGCCAGCATTGACACAGGAAGGCTGCTGCGACGGATTTGTCTCCGGTTGGGCTGAGGGAGGCTCGGACTGTGAGCGGGGCTGGAGCCGGGGCTCGAACTGGATCTGGGACTGTGGCAGCAGTAGATGTTTGGACTCATGTTAAGGCTAGTCAGGGTGCAGGAGCATCGGTTGCTGCCAGTTCTGTTTCTGCCTGCATCCACGCCCTCTCCAGGGGTGTCCAGCTGGCACTGAGATCCCTCTGAACTTTTCCCAGGTATCTGAGTAACAGCGTGAGATATTCCTTCAATTTTCTTGCCAGCCGACGGCTCTGGATAACATTTCCCTTCGCTACTCAAGAGTTTGGAGCTGTAATCCAAACACTCGTATTCCTCGTCCAAAATTGTCCCTTTCCCACTGTCACACGACAGCTTCCTATAAAAGAGCAGGGACGGGCTGCTCCGCTGTTTTGGCGACCACAATTGGTCAGAGTACCGCCACACTTCCTGGCTGTCGCTTGCGTGTCTGGGTTCTCTGCTGGTTCTGCTCCCGGTGGATGGAGGTGAAGCACGCTGAGCCAGGACGACGGCCCCGACCGGAGACTGATTTTCTTCAGTAGCCATCGCGTTTCCCTGGAGCGGCCTGCTTTGTCCTTTGTTTAAGCTGCAGCTCTGAAAAATAAGCAACACGTTGCTGTTGATGCCAGTTAAGCAGGAGAAATCAAACAGCATTTAGAAGTCCTTTTAATCAACTAAAATTGGGAACATTAGTCCCAATCCGTGATGCAGATTCCTTAATTCTTTGTATGTGAGAAACGACATCTTCTATCTCAATTAGTGGCTCCATAGAGCAGCAAGAGGAAATGGAATTTGCAGAGGAAATTCAATTTGCTGACTTCAAAACCCATAGATTGTGTAAGATGACCACATTGTCATGTTTATAACTCAGATGGTCTCGATGACTAATGACAGTGAGTTTCCCCTGAATGGAGCTCGGGGAGGTTCAAGCACATTTCTCTGTTGCAGCTTCACCTTTCGATTGATTGACTCACACACTACCATCATCGGTGTACTTTCTGTATTTTAGTTGAGTTCAAACTACTCACTTATTATAATGAGAGAGATCCACTTCAGGTCATGTTACACAACAGTCTCAGGTCCTGCCATCATGGTCAGAGGCCCGTGGTCGGGCTTCCAGCTTCCAGTGACCTCTTGAGTGACTAAGACAACATGTCCATACAGAGTGCGCTCTGTGTGTGTGTGTGTGTTGTCGAGACAGAAGCTTGTGCAGCTGTACAAACCGCCAGATAGAGAACCCACGGACGTGACCCTGGAGGAAAGAGGAATTTCCTTGATAGTACGGTTCACGGTCACAGCTTACAAGGCGTGTGCGCTAACTCCGATTGGTCCGGACATGCATCTGGGGTATAGTTATCCACTTGCAGGCCCTGAGAGAGAAGAAACAAGAGAGGAAAACAGAGAGAACACAGACACACCAGTTATTATCTATTGACCTGGTTTTCACAACTAATTTCCACAATTCCCGAGCTTAAAAAGAGATATGGTAAAAAAAGAAACTGAAACACACATGAGAAACAGATTTTACTAACTTTCAAAGATTCAAGATTTCTCTTCAGTCCTTGTGTGCTCTCTTCATTCGCCACATCAGCTTTCTTATCTAGAACTATTCAACTAAATCAACGCACAGAGCGTGAGCCATTGTGACCGACACAACTGAAACAACAAATACTGAATTTCAGTGGGAAGGGAATAATGTGGGACGGAACAACTCATTTTACACCCATAAAGAAATACCAACTTTCTGGGGCAATTAGAATACAACTATAAACAGTACTATTATCTCCATTTCCTGAGATGATGTATGAGGAATAGTACATGTTATGGGGTTGTTATAATTGAAAAAGGTATAATATGGAACAATTTCCAATGCATAGGCCGATACAAAAACAATCCCTCTCAATCATCATGACTAGAAGTGTGTGGCGGTGTCTGTATCTCCTCTGCCTGTATTTGCTCTTTTCTTATTATTTTGCTGTGTTCTGGCCCGTTCTCATTCCCAAGAGAAACATTGCGGCTTTGTCCCGCCTTTTCCCGTAACGAGGCTCACAGACTGCACAGGCAGGCCACAGCAGGATGAAGCGTGCCTCGGGGCTACGTATATTCATCCAAAACTGGGCACCTTCCATCATCAGTCAATTTATTCTTCCGATTCACAAATTTGTTCTCACAGTCGTCCCTCTCTTCATTCCCCACTAGCTCCCTCGGCCAACGCTGCGCTCCCTTTTTCTAAAAATTGGATCCCGTATTTAGAGATCCCACAGTTATCTAAAATCATTTTGTAGATAATTAGACTGTGTTGGATTGGTGCAATGCAACCAGTATCTTTAAATGACAGTTTCAACGCCAGCTCCCCATGATGTCAATGTAAAATAACTTCAGAATAGGGGAACCCTGGTAGTTTAGGGGTTCAAGTGCTAACCATAAACTTAAGCGTCCCAGACTTACATCTGAACTGGAACTTTTTGTTGCATGTCATTCCAAACTAACATCAAAGAACTAGCGGTGATGAAGGCCGACTGTTGCGTCGCCTCATGTCGCCTGCGTCTTGGCCAAAAAGTTGCACCCGAACACACCACAAAGACTACAGCCAACTAATGCGCACATTCTGCGCCTGCATGAGAAGGGGAAAAAGTCCCCATGACAGCAGGTATTACATTTCTCTTCTCGTGCACTGATTGGCTAAAGCTGAACAGCCAATCAGAGTGATTGCTCTCACAAACGGACTCCGCCACCGACTCTGAATCAGCCAAAAAGCCACCGAAAAAGGGCAGATTAGTGTCAACGGTGCTGGACACACCGCAAAAACTAAGGCAACGGATGCTCACCGATGGCCTGTCAGGGCCTTTATTCAATACCTCAAAATATAGAACAATCCAGCACACTGGTAGACTGGTAGACTAGTTATGCACCCAGCTAGCATTAAATCCATTCATAACAGACACACTCAGCCACAACATGCACGCATACTAATCGTGCGGTTCTGGTATCGTCAATGGCGGCCAGTGATGTATGAATCCAAAAGACTAGTGCCCGAAACCTCATAATTAGAGCGACCTCAGCCCTAATTCCCTGCCCAAATGCGTGGGCCAGAGTAGGAATGTGGGACCGACCCAAAGAGGGAGGAGCCAGCTACACTTTTAGTACATGTGTGTGGGAGAGGAAGGAAAATACAAATAGGGAGGAAAGGGCTCAACTCATTGATCCTTGGTAAATCAAGCAGTCAAGGCATTCTCGGCCAAAAGTAGTCAGCGTGCCGTTTTGTATTATCATGTGCAACACACTGAACATGTCTGAGGAGATCAGACCCCTGATGGAACAGAAGCAGAGTGTGAATGGTAGTAGAAGAACCGAGGATGACAGATACAAGCTGAACTCCAAGGTTTTTCAGTTTCTGATCGCACCCAGGAGGGAAGAAGACCCAGGAGGGAAGAAGACCCAGGAGGGAAGAAGACCCAGGAGGACTCCACTTTTGAAAAAAGAAAAGAAAGGAAATTGCTAAAATGTATATTGACAAGGCACAATCCTTTCAGGAGAATGTTCTTTGGACAGATGAGTCAAAACTGGAGTTTTTTTAGCAAGTCACAGCGCTATGTGCACAGATGTTTAAAATAAAGCTTTCGAAGAAAAGATCACCATTCCTACAGTGAAACTTGGAGGAGGCTTGGTTATGTTTCGGGGGCCGCTTTGCTGCGCCTGGCACAGCGTGCCTTTGAATCCGTGCAGGGCACGAGGCCCAGCGTCAGAAAGCTCTGTCCCAGTCGCAAGACATGGGTCCTGCAAAAAGATAACAACCCAAAATACACATGCTAAAGGAACCTAAGAGTGGATGTGAACAAAACAGTGGACTATTCTAGTCCTGATCTGAATCCTATCAAACATCTATGTAAAGAGCTGACATTTGCATCCATCAAACCTGATACAGCTGGAACAGTTTTTTACCGGTTCACTTTTGTCAGTTTCAAGTTATTTTATTTTCCGTCGACGGGAACCAACGAATTTGAGCACGTCTGTATAATCACGGTGTCTATGTTGGATGTCTGCACCCTCTTTTCAAGGCTCGGTGCTACATCCACACAGACAGAAAGGGATGAAACAGACAAGTGCTTCATTCATGAGCTCGCAGTGACATCTCTCCTTCATATAGGACTTCCTCTAGCTTGCTGCTAAGCTGTAGCCTTTTGAAGACAACGATGGGACGTTTTGAGATGCCACTGCTTGATTAATGCTCGTTTTTTTTTTCACTGCAGAACATTGTTCCACAGATCTTCAAGGGCATTTTGAGTCAACTGAATCCAGCGCTACACTACAGGACCTGAACTGATAACTAGGTATCATTATTGTTATACTGGAGGGAGTTGCAGAGAGCGTTTTAAAAGTGTTAGCCACTCCTGCAATAAGGAATAAGAGACACGCCAAGATTCAGAATTTCCCAGAAGCCAATAAACGTCTAGTAAAAACAGAATTTTGGAGGCCAGAGAAGGTCTTTACATGAAGTTTTATTCAAAATGGGCTTTAATAATCAACTAAATAAATACAAATTACCTCATTGTGCATGGAAAACATGCAACACTACTAAAAGTAGGTTGCTAATTCTTTTACCAGATCCTGACTTCCCATTGAAAATGTAAAAATTTAAATTAATATCACCCATCACAATTTACACAACAGCACCGCAAAGTAAGGCTCGTGGAACTGCTTCTACCTTTAATAACCCGATGATCTGTCTTACATGGCAATAAAAAATAATTCATTGTCCCTTCCTGGTATTAATAATGTTTTTTCTTATTTAAGGAAATACAATTAATATCACAACATAACCCAAACATAAAAAAAAAAAAACATAAAGTATACTAGCCCAAATAATTTGGCTAACTACAATCTTCAAGGTTAGTATTGGATTTCAACTGCACAATATAAGCCGACCTCTGACTGAAACTGAAGCTGTGGGAGCAGCTTGCCTGGAGCTACACTGCTGATGAAAAGGAGACACCTAAGTGTTCTCACAACACCTCAGACAAAACAGGGACATTTTAACCTCCATTGTTGAACGATTGAGGGACAAATCTACACTTTGGCTGAGCTAAACAACATCAAGGAGGTTTTCAGAAGGCTTTATCAGCAAGTTATTAGCAATCATGTCATTTTTTTGAGCACTCTGATCTTCATTAGCGTAAGTGCCCACCCCTACCCATGACACGAAGAATCTCACCTGCATGTGTCACAGTCAAACAGGACCAACCAGATATAGCAAAAGTTGGCAAAGAATATGTTTAGCCACTACACGTGTTGTCATTCCTGCCAGATATGAAACACTAACCTTTTGGCTTCAAATCATAATTTCTTTCAACCACTGTTCTCTTATATTTTAAATAAGAATATATATATAACGAATACAATAATAATACATATTTGTGTGTAAATGCATATTCTCCCAATTGCCTGGAAGTAGTTATAAAAGAGAGATTAGAAACCGTGGCACAGATGAGTCAGCACTACAACAAATGGGGAGGAGAAACGGGAAACCAAAGCAGCTAAACTAAATGTGCCGACAAGATGCAATTAAAAAAAAAACATGGGAAACAACTGTGTTCTACTTGGGGAACCATCTGCGCTCAACATCCACTGCTTCAGGTCATGTTGTGGCTGCACAGATGTTGGGTGTCACATTAAGGCTGATGTCACTTGAGGACACACGCCGACACACTCCACATGTTGAGGCGTGAACCTGTCCAATTACGGGTCAGGAGGGCGAGACGAGCGTAACAATTTTACAACTCCAGGCAAGACGTTGCATACTGTAGCTTTAAATCCTGAAGCCATGTGCCGAGGGGCATGATAGACAGCTGTGCTTGCCATCAAAAATAATTCAGCAACACTCTGAAATTAGCAACAGGAAAAGCATTTCCACACTGTGGTTACTTGAAATAGAAGCATGTGGACTTAACGTAAGGTTGAGTTTGATTTTAGATGTGTTACAGCTGTTTACTTAGTCTGTATGATCCTAACTGTATCTCATTTATATATATATTACAGATATGACAAATTAGATGGCAAAAAGAAAGACAACAAAGGCACCCCCACCATAAGAAACGTGCTGTGTGATTATTTCAAAAGGTGAAATTGACAAACACACACCAGAGAGTAATTAAAAAGAATGATTCCATCCCTGCAGTTAGTTCAAAACAACCGCGCACACATGCTCAACACAGATCAAAGTATTGTTATCAGCTGAACTTTGACCCTGGCCGGGAAAGCAAATGGCTCTCTCAGGCTAAATCTCAGCCTTGGGCCAAAATTGCAGACACCCAACACGCGCACACACACACACACACACACACACACACACACACACACACACACACACACACACACACACACACACACACACACACACACACACACACACACACACACACACACACACACACACACACACACACACACACACACACACACACACACACACACACACACACACACACACACACACAGGAAACCAGGTCACACAGAGTGACAAGTGCACTGACCAAGAAAACCCTTGATTACTTCTACTTCACATGTATTGTATACAGTACTGTCCAGCACATGGCACTCATGATACCAGGCTTCTTTTCCTACATATATATATATACACATATATATATATATGTTATTAATAGCTATAATTTGCAAATTGGCAATACTTACATGAATGTAGGCAATAAGCCTTGTAAAAAGTCTTCTTTAAATCTAATGCTCCAGGTTTTCCAGGTGAATTCCTGCTCACTGTCCTGTTGTCAACTGAGTGAGACAGAGCGGGAGAGTGAAAGAGAGAGAGAGAGAGTGAAAGAGAGAGTGAGAGAGAGAGATTGGGAGAGAGAGAGAGAGAGAGAGAGAGAGAGAGCGAGAGAGAGACAGGGGGAGAGCGAGAGAGAGCGAGAGCGAGAGCGAGACAGGGAGAGAGAGACAGGGGGAGAGAGAGACAGGGGGAGAGAGAAAGAGAGAGAGAGACAGGGGAGAGAGAGAGAGGGAGAGAGGGAGAGAGAGAGAGGTTGAGAGAGGGAGAGAGACAAAGACGGTCACTGACATGAGGGATGGGCCTTCCAGTCAGTCTGAAGTTCAGCAGCCAATCAGAATGTGATGTTGATGTTTGTGGACAGAAATGTTTCACCTTGACAGGCATCTGACCGACAGTGACAGTGCAAAACAAAAGGACTGCAGTGAGACACACAGCTATTTTATATCGAGAAATATTTGTGAATGGTCTCTCCACTAAATGAGATACTATATATATCTATGATGGTATAAATACACCATTATTCCTCAGTATTATAGCAATAGTTTAACATTTTAGGAAATGCACTTACTGGTTTTCTTGGTGGGAGTAAAAGCCTTTACACGCCGCCTTCTTTCGTGCAATCACTTCGCACATCAATATATATTTCAAACTGTTTTGTCATCGTTCTTCCACCAAGAAAGATTAATATGTATGTGTTGCCCATGAAGCAATGGATACTTAAACTATAGCACACGGGCTCTTGGTTGCTTATGTAGACTAACCCAGAAAGGCTGGATTATCTCAACTTTCTTTATTTCTTTAGAAAATGGCAACATTTTGAGCACGGGCTTGTATATTGCTTTAAAGACTTTGCGTACTTCAATAGAAGCCAATGAAAGCTGTGCTCTCGGCTGCACCACTGGAGAAGCACTGATGGAATGAGGACAGACAGCTGTCGGCTCATCGTGCTTTAAGAAGAGAACTGCTCGGTGTACTACCAACATATTCCGAGCTGCAATAAAGTGTAACACATGTTGATGAAAGGGAAAGAGGATGATCTCAGCACCTCTGACAGCACTGAAGAAAAAAAAGATATATAGTAATCAGAATCAGATGGTTAACAACCAAATATTATTGTTTTGTATTTGCGGGTGTGTGTCAGTTGTTCCCTCATTTATCTCAAACGGGTATTTCCAAACTGCCAGACATGAATTAGAAAATGATGTCAGTATAAATGTTTTGGAGATTAAACCGTGCAATACTCATTTTACATGCATGTTACAGGAGTTCAATGTGGTGCAGCGTCACATCAGTGATCTCTCAAGTTTTACTGGTGAGGTTTTCGGTACATGTTAAGGGCATCTTACAGGCATGAAGTCAAATGATCAATGACTGTCACGTTATTAAAAATGATAACAAATGTGTTTTATAACCTTTGCTCTGTGGTGAAAGGCCGGTGCACTGACACTATTCCTGGCTTCACAAGCAGGAAAATATAACAACAATAAACTAAAATGAGACAAAATAAATGTCCATGTCGCTGTATTTTGATAAATGGAAGTATACAAGTTCCCCGCAGTTTGTTTTGGTGTTGAGACATCCAAACACTTACTGAAAGGATGAATTTTAACTCAAATTGTGTTTATAATAACCTTTTGTCTCCTGAGTAGTCAATCAAAATGAGTAACAATTTGTTTTAATGAGTCCGTGTCTCAGGACCCCTCAACAGGAGGCCTTCATGCTCACATAAAAGCCTTTTTTCTAATGTTCATTCATGGGGGATTATTACGCAACTCATCCAAATAATGACTCATGGCCTGGTATTTGATTCGGTCCAACTTCACACGGTAAAGCCGAGGTGGAAAGCAGCACCATGAATTACTGGCAGTAACTTTTACGTTTCATATTTAATAATATTTCGACGCTTACTTTGATGCTACACAGTCGGTGAATAAGGGAAGTAAGAGAGAGAGTAAATGATCTAAAAGTGTAAAGTGAGAGCTGTATTTCAAACTGAAATGCCTCTTATCCTCCTAAGCCTCCAAAATACTCCAGTAAATACTTCACGCTAGGATTCAGCATTGGATCTTTAGCATTCCGCCAGCATAATAAGCAGGTCAGGGAGAGAAGGAATCCCCTTTTCTGTTGTGCAGGGGCCACGAAAAAAAAAAAAAAAAAAAAAAAAAGACATGCCATGTGAGTACAATAGAGTGACGCTCCAACTGGTGTCACCCAAGTGCAAAGAAACAGTTGCGCAGTAAAAACACAGATTATCTTTTCAGTCACGAACGCTTTGAGATGCCAAAAAGGAGACTATTAACTGTCAAGAAAGCGCCAAAAATGACCTCATTTAAATTCCATTTATAATCTAAGTAAGAAGTGAGAAGTGAGTAAAGTAACGAGAAGAAGGGGAGAAAAGGGAAAAGATAAAATCACATGTTGGAGAATGTAATGCAACACTTTGCATTGCTATCAGTCCTAATCTTCCCAAAACCACCGGATTGGCTATTAGAAAAAAATCCAGTATATACCCCTAAAATATTATTGACAAGTATTCCCTGGAATATTATGAAACTACTCAATGAAACGTTACAATAAAGCCACAGTGAGTGGCAACATAACATAACAAGCCACAATGCACAGTGGTGGCTTATTAAGAGCACTGAATATGCTCAAGAACATTAAACTAGGCTGCATAAAGTAAGGATTCTCAGTGTTGGAAACCACACACTCTTCATGCAAAGGGACCCCCCCCCCCCCCTTACTTTAGCACAGGGGGTCAGAGAAGAAAAGACGCATCATATGACTACAATAGAATCACATTCCTTAAACTGGCCGCAGTTGAAAAGAAACTGACAAACGTTACCGTGCAGTGCGACGACCCAGATAGAAAGAGAGAGAGATCAGTGCAGCTGGGAAGAAAGGAAAAAATGGTGTGCTTTCGAATATGAGGGGGAAATCCTCTATTTCATGTGAATCTTTCGAATAGCAACACACTGTAGGAAAGTTGTATCTTAATTTGAATGTTTGTGTTGTGGGTAGCAGGGTTTTGATCTGGCTTTTCTGATAATTATACATTTTTACAACGGGTACATCTGAATCCTGACCTAATTGAAGCAATTTCAAGTACTCGAAACAGCCCCAAACCCAGTGGATCGAACCCAGCCAGCTTTGGGCAGAGAACCACAGCTCAAGTGGGTGACAACTGATGGAAAACTGCTCTCCATCCTCTGGTCTGTTTATTCCAGCAAAGAAAACTGAATCGAATCTTTACTTTATCCAAAAACAGATAAACAGGATGGCATCCCCTTACTAGAAGAATATGCATTACCCTACATTTGTGAGTATTACTACATTTTTGAGTCACATGCCAGTTTCTGGTGGGTCCCCCCACATAACAACAGTGCTGGTTATGTTTCTATTAGTCACATATTGGGTTTCTTAATCCCCTTTCACACATGCACTGCAACCCTGAACTTATCTCGACATTATCCCGAGGAGCGGGATGAGAACGCGAATGTCCAGATCAGTTAGACGGGACATTTAACAGACTTTACCCTGCCGACTCACTACTACAAAGTCAGAGCGATGTCCGATTGAGCAAATATGTGAATAGAGCGCTCATTGTCCGGAGAATTCACAGTGAGTGATCGGATGATATATTTCCTAGTGACTGGCGTGAAACTGGAAGAATACAAACATCCGAGGGTGAGGAAAGGGGGTAATTTCCGCAAAGACTGCAACGAAAATGTCTAACTGGACAGACGTCGTGATTCGGAGCCTCTGTCGGTAAGAGCCAACGCCGAAATTGTCAAAATCAAGCAACGGCAAGAGGCTCTGTTGTTTATGACCAAATTGCGAACCGGCGAGGTGACCGTGGTGTTCTTGCGTCATGTCCCGCCTATCGAATTGCCAGATTCTTGCAAGTACACAGCTCTACCTCCCAGGCGCCACCCCTTGTCCAAAGCAAACAACATATTTCCATCAGGTGAGAACGGCCCAGAAACACAAACTCCTCTTGTGTGCTACATGTGTGAAAAGGGAAACTCGGGACAATATCCGGACCTGATTCTCCAGACAATGTCCGTAGTTCATATGCGAACTTGGCTTTCGATTAATAAAGGAAAGATAGTTGATTAAGACAATACTGATGGCACAGGAGTCAAACAGACAGAAAAGGAAACGACAATAAAGTAAAAAGGATGGAACATCAACCTGCAATCCGCTGCAGGTATACCTTTGATTTCCAACACGGTGTCCCTCTCAGTAACGCAGTGAGAGGCTGCTTATAGTGCTGCAAACAGAACAGACCTTTCATGCGAGGGACCTGGAGAACATATGGCTTCGATTAGAGGGCAGGGCAGAGAGAGAGAGAGAGAGAGAGAGACGCCAGCGGAAAGTGCACAGAAACAGAGAGAGAGGGGAGGGGGGGGGGGGGGGGTTCTATGTGTGCGAGAGTATCTGTTTATACGCGTTTTAGTGTAACAACAGACGGAGAGGGCTGACTCGAGAAAGGGTGACTGTATCTTCTCGGCGGATGAGTGTGTGAATGGTAGTGTGCGTGTGTGTGTGTGTGTGTGTGTGTGCATGCGCTCGCTAACAAAGAGGGTAAAGAGATGACTCAAAAGGGGGGAGACTGCTGAACTGAAGAATAAAACGAGTGGCAGGGTTTGCAAATGTGTGTGTATGTGACGGTTAACCACAGAAAGCGTGTTGAGGCATAACAAAAGTGAATCAGGTCCATATCACACTGGTGCAGAGCCTTCTCTGACACCTTTGGCTATGAGTTGAAGTTTTTTCATCCTATTCGTTCAAATCTAATGGAACTGGTCCGTCACGTCTGCTCTGCGCAATCAGCCATTTCTTATTTCAAGATTTCAAGACATTTTAAACATTATGCAAGCATATGGCACTCGCAGACCGTAAGCCGTAGCCGAACCACAATCCAGATGTCAGTGAAGTTGTCATTCTCTTCAGCCACTTAGTTAATCAATCCCCAGTTGTTCCCCGGACAAGACCAAGTCAAAGTAAGTTCACATCAGAGGCTAGTTCAAGGGAAGGGAAACACTGAGGCTCCAAGACTCTGCTGCATGTCATCTTGGCTTAAATATCTAATTACATACAGTAATTGCTTTGTTGGGTGTTTTTTCCCCTTTGCCTAAAATCCAGCCTTGAGCTCCATTAATGCTGTTGGCAAATAGAGATGCAGCAGTTGCGATTTTCTTGTTGCACACAGGGACGGGCATAAAAACGTTTTCCTGCCACCGGTTTTCACGCTATTCTGCAGCTCGACAGTTGGTGGAGGTAAAAAGCAACTAAGCACAGCAAAGCATTACAAAAATCTCCATAGGGGCTCCTTTAATTTCTCTTCCAACACTAGAAAAAGGGTGATGTCATCAAGACAAAGTCTGGGGCTGCTCCACAGCTGAACAAATGGGAAGCACCTACTGTTTGTGGAAGTGAGGATGCACTAACAGAGCGTTCAACGAGTCCAACCAGTCTCCCATCCCCGTCTGCTGCAGATGTCTTTATTTCACCACACTTCCTCTCAAACTGCTGGGCAGAAATCAAAGTCTTAACATTAAAAAAAAATGATCCAGTCTGCAAAAAATAAAAAATACTGTGGATTTTGTCAACCACAGTATTCTGATAATATATTCTAAAGGAACGTGGAACCTTGTAAGTTGCATCTTTGTGTGTTGCCTCTGAACCAGAGACACAAAGCAACATTCCTGCTCTTCTGTTTATGAGAGCTGTATTTTCCCTTTCATTTGCAACATTAAGTTAGAGCAACTTTCGCGGCAACATCACTCACAAAGGAGTTAAAGGTCACATTGCTCTAGGGGGACTCTTCCTAAGTAAACAATAACCTGACCTGTCAAACTAAAATACTACCATGCGCCAGCGCGCAAACAACGTTTAAAGTGAATGACAGTGAACGCAGCTTAGGTTACAAAACAATCACGCTAAACGTATACGCAATGACAATAAACACAAACAAACTTTGTCAGCGCTAAACCCAGGTGAAGGCATGAACACTACTATTAGTTTGATATTTAGTGACTTTGGGGTTCTTTTACATACGTTTGGGAACCACTGACGCTGTGAGCAACTTCACAAACGCACCACACTCGCGACCACAAAACGCTCGTGCAACGCAACCCATGAAAAAGGTGTATTGACGTGAAGGTGCCGTGGCACACACTTACCCACCAACGTTGTCAGGTCGCGTGCGCACCCGTCTAAACTTTGCACACTGACTAGTTCAACACGTGTCCCGGTAACTTCTTCGTAGACTGGCTCGCTTCTTCAACAGCTCCCGCGGAGAGACAGTTGATGCAGAAACTCGTGCTGCGGTGGGAACCCGCTCTCTCACTCTGTTCTGATGCATTCAGGAACTCCTCGGAATACTGTACAGCAAATTCTGAACCAGGACTCTTTTTTTTGAAAATAGGGCAATTAGCATTTAGACCACAAAACCAAGCTGTAAATTTACAGTAGTTTGTGTGTGATGTCATAACATAGTAAAACAATGATTTTGACCTTGCATGTTTGAAGCCAATAACCACGAGATGGTAGTTTGTATTTTAAGACCATAATCATTTTAATATGTATTGCGTTCACGTGGTGCATCCCACAAAGACCACATAGTATCATTCAGCATAGGAGCATTGGTTGGTTCCTGAGCATATAGCTTCTGCAAATAATTTGTAGTGTGAACTGCACTGGATGGGAACTTGGAGGCAACAAGGTAGGTGCACAGAGGGTATGACATATGTCACTTACTGGCATACTATTGGTATGGAAGTTACAGCCACTGCAGTGATATATGCATTTAACTGTGCTCTTGTCATGAGTGTTTTATAAAATGTTAAGCGTAATGGTAAAACATCCAACGGTACTTGAATGCAGCATCTTCTTCTCTCCCCAGTAGCCCACAAAGCTGTGGACAGGCGGACAATAACTGCGGCTGTGGGTTACTTTGTGGTCCTGCGTGTGTGTGCGTGTGTGTGTGTGTGTGTGTGTGTGTGTGTGTGTGTGTGTGTGTCTATGCGTATGTGTCACCATATTGGAATGTCTGGCAAGAATTGCGCACCATATAGCCAGTCACAGACTTCATGCGGCGTGTCTCCTACACCGTTTCCCACACTATTTGTCCCCCCCCTCTTTTGAATATATAGTTTTGTAACAACTCACCACACACTCGACTATTGAATATTGTCTACAAAATACCTGCTTCCAGTGCATGCAAGCTATAGCCCGCCACATGATACTCACCTTATGCCATCCTCAATCAGTTACCGTGCTTGCCCATCATCTGCCAATCTGGAGCCAGATGTGCCTGACCTCAGCCAAATCAGCCACATTTATATCTGGGACAGGTTCATTCGGACGATGAATAATATTCGCAATACGTCTGGTAATAATTTGTTCACTGTGATCGGCAAAGACAGGTTTCGCACGCCGCAAATCAATGTGGTGTCCCTGCTCTACTTATAGATTGATTTTATTATAAGTGAATATAAATTAGGCTGCAATTTAACCTGTGGACTCCGTTCCCGCGGGACGGCGAAAGCACGTGCTTACGAGAGATGCCCTTCACAGCCTATAACTGCAATTTATTTCAACTTGGAAAAAGAGGCATTATTTTCCAATTCCCTCCCGCTCAACTGATGGGAAGTCTTATGCCATCCGTCAGGAATGTGCAACCCTTTCATTCCTGCAACTCTCCTCCACCCAGGAGCGCGCAAACCTTTGGGAATCCCCAGCTCCCTGATAAAAAGGGGGCGGAGGTTGTTTTTTTTTTTTTTCAATGTCCCAGCATATCTTTATTACAACCACGCCAACTTTATCCATCGCTTTGTAATCAAAAGTAAAAACAGAAAGTAACCTAGATAAATAATATACTGTAGATATAGTGATAACACAGAATCATGTTATCTACACACACCTTTGACGGTCAAAGGTGTGTGTAGATAACATGATTCTTTGACCTTATCTGATACTATCAGTACAAACGTGTTCTTCCAAAGCACGCCGGTTTACAGCAAACTGCACAATTAACTAACTACCGTCTACGTTGTTGTTGCTGTTGTTTTATAAAACATATAAATATGTATGGCTGAAAACAACTTAAATGACTCTGGCAAAAGAACAAACATGTTTTTTTAGTTCAGTTTATGACTGAAACACCACAACTATTAGAGTTGCCTTTATCACTGATGATGGAAAGTTGCGTTCAAGAGCAAATCCTTGTTTTGTGGATCCTGCCCTCTGCTGTCAGTGAAGGTTCACTACATGTGCAGGAAGCTGCTATTATACCACTGCTACTTCTGCTGAAATAATAATAATACTACTGATGATAATAGTATTGATCAAAGCAGACGCACCATCGCCACTGCGACTACTTATACTACATCAAATCAACAACATAGGCCCATGGAAAACTAAGTAGCTCTAAAGCTGTAGGGGTAAAATAAAGAACCTTTTCATTTTTATACGAGACATCTTTAGCATCAAGTTACTCCTAATTCTCCCCAACAACAATGAGCTACTCTGTTCTACTTCAGATTCTTCACACTCCGCTGAGCTCGGTGCTCAGCAGAAGAATTACCCTGCAGCCGTGCCTAGATCCAGCATAAGGTTTATGCCACCATCTGCATGCAGTTAGCCCTCTATGGACGGTACGAGCCTTTGTTAATAAGCAAGATATGGGTTATGATGCAACACAGCCATTCTGCATGAATTCACAGTGCCAACTGGGTATAAACAAAGGGGGAAATAAACAATGGTGTGTTGCTCAAAGAGACAAATAACCTGCATGCACGCGCACGCACAATGGCTGCAATCCACTCAGCCAGGTACTACTCTGATCTGAGCACTCCTGTCAACAGCTACCTGACTCAGTAGTTTGTACCATTGTACACCATGGTGACACTATAGGCCTCGGGACAATGATGCAAGTACAGGCAATGCCTCTACACGGGTTGGGTGTGTTCCACAAGCTCCAGGCATGTTAGAAAGACATAATAAAGCATGAATTCTCAAGTGCTTATGAAAAAGAAACCTGTCTGCACAAGTTTGACGGCAGAAAAGTAACACTCAACTCAAGACCACAGACATGCCTTTTAATATTCATATTTATTATCAAATCATAGTATACTAAATATAATCAATCACTATGCAGAAATATACACATCTTACAGAATATGTTGATGTAGTACATTACAGAAATAGTAAAATAAATTCTATTAAAGCATAGTTTAAAAACCCCAAAACAGCTTATTTTTTGTAAGGCTTACAGGTCCTGAAATATTTTTTTTGTTAACCATTTGATAGAAATACAACAGATTGTGCGTAGGCTACTAGCATTCAAGTCAATGAAATGAATATGCTGAGGTAAAACTCAACATCAAAGCAAATCAAGAAAGAAGAACGTAAAAGTCTCAACATCTTAAGTGAACATAACAGTCTACAGCACTACCAACAATGACTTCTTTCTTTTTAAATGTCACAGTGCCTTTACATTTCCTTCCTCCACACTAAAGTAGAATACTGCGAACATGTGTGATTTTATCAATTGCCCACTTTGAATGATGTCACTGCTCATCACATGACAGATTAATCATATCTCGTGTTGTACAATGAATCACATAACTACATTCAACTCTTTAAAACAAATAGGTGGGACCCGAATTTAACTAACTGATATACATTTGTATTCATAAGTATTGGTAATAAAATATAATATCAGTTGTAATCATAATAACCACAACAAATAAGTGCTCATAGGACGCTCTCCAGCAGAGAGACGTCCGTTGTTAATCTAAATATCCTTCTTGGAATCCTTGTTTTGAGAGACTAGAAACAACAAGATGTGAAAGGACGAAACCGCAGGATATTAAATAGCAGGCCAGCAGCACTATTGCCTTCCTTTTCTGGCTGTATTTCAGCCAATTAAACATTCCCACAACAGCGGACCGCCTGTTGTACTGCGAACTCCTTGCTAAATGCTAAAAAAACACAGGCTGCAGTGCTAGAAACCCACATCCCTTGAAATAAAAAAGGTATTTCTCTTTTTTTTCTGCAAATAACAACAAACTGATCACCTTTGATTCTCAATCCAGCTGAGGACAGTCATACACAAGGAGACATTTTAGTAACAAAGGACAAAACACAACAGTGTAGTTTATATAGTTTCGTCTCTCATTTTTCCTCTCTAGGAAGAGGAGGTTATCGTCGAGCAATCCTCGTTGGATGCTCACTTCATTTGTTGAATTATAGTGGCAGCTTACCCTCTAGCAGCGACAAAGTGCAAACAACAAGCCTCTTTGAGCCTCGTGGAAAACATATTTTTAGAATGCGGAGAACATTAATGAGACGACAGATAAGACATTAAGTGCCAGCCAACATGTGAAGAGTTCACTCCTCCTGAGATAATGAAGGAATCAGTGTGGGGATAACATTCATGCCTCAGGTGCCTCATTAAAAACTCTGTTAAGACTTGATCTTAAAAATCATGAGTTATTGAGTTGACTTTTTTTCAGAAGCATCCTACTTCATATTCATAACTATGCACAATCACACCTGAGAGCTGCCAGAACAAGTTGCTGGTAACTGAGCAGCTCCACTGAGGGAAGCTGGAGGTTAAAGGTCCTCCTGCTTATTAAGGCACTTCAAAGATGAGATAATAATGGATATTAGCTTATTATCTTGTTGTATAATAGAGGAGACGGGGGTGACAGAAGGAAAACTACATTTGTCATGGATTGGGGTGGATTTAGGTGCGATTCATATTTGGGCATTATTATATCATTATAAGCAGTTAGACGAGAGATCCCTGAGTGAATCATACAGCTGTTTTCAAGTAAAAGGTTGTTTTTTCTGAGTGATTTTGGGGATTTTATTTTCATCTTTTCTTGTTGTTGTTGTCTTTCTAATAAACATGTTTTGTTTGTTTGTAAAGTGCTAATACTGCTTTTTTTGGTCTGCTTTACATTTGCTTTTCTTAATAACAGAGTGATCCTAGTTGTATTGTCAGCATCATTAGTATTTTTTGCAGTCCATAGTGCCTAGTGCGTACCACAATAAAATAAAATATGTAGTATTCTTTTTTTTTTTTTTTTTTCCAGTATACCATTATTGCCAAGTAATGTAACACAGTAGGGGTGATCCCAATGCAGTAAACCTCTCTCTTTGGCTATTTTAAAGCAGACGTGAAATGGGACTGAGGATATCCTTCGTAAAACTGCCTCATTGTGGTGAAATTCCACCTTCAGTCCCATTTATGTTGTATACGTGTTATTGAGGAGAAAACAGGAAATCTGTGTTGAATAAGCGGTTCGTTAGCTGCTCAGGCTCCAGGGAGCGTGATATAGTTTGCGGGCAGCAACAGTTTTTCCTCCCTAGAACTCCTAACTGACCCCGCTAGATTATCCTCCTATATTTGTATTTTCAAACCTCCTCACAGGTTTCCATGTAGGTAACAACTAAAATACAGAATAACATATAATAATGAAAAAAGTATCAATATTAATACCAAATCATCCTTTGTTGCTTCTCATTCTCAGCTCTTGCGAGAGTTGCTGTACCACTTCTGAAATGCTACTCCACTAGTGCTCAGCACTACGCACAGCGCCCCTCCCAGGCTCCACATGGTCGGTGCGCGGTTGAAGAAAATAAATTGGAAAATGAACGCCAGCACCACATCGATGGTCCTCATCAGGGCCACGGGTCCGGCCTTCTCAATCTGCAGGGCCTTTGTGAGGAAGGTCTGGCCGGCGATGCCCAGGACAGCAATCAGCATCAGCAGCCAGCGATCGCGGCCACAGTACGGGATCTTCCACTCCCCAAGGATGGATAAAGTGATGACGCACTCGATGAAACCGATGACAGCGTAGTACCAGACAGAGAGGTAGTAATGGACGCTCTTCCCCATCTTGCGAAGGACAACAAATGTACAAGCAGCCCCAATAGCTCCTGTGATTAGATCAAAAAAAGAAGAGACTGAATGAGAACAGCGCACACAAGAATAATGAAAACCAATAAATAAAAGACATATAAGACTTAAAGGACAAATGTAATATATGTTCTAATCTACTGCTTTATGGCTTCATACATATTAAAGAAGTCCTTGTCGAAATATTTGAGTACAACTAAAACTAGGTTTCCTGGCAGAGTGTCAACTTTTGGTGCTTTCTAAACGTGAAAGAACCTTAAACGACACTCTTTCACATAGAGAGGAGCTTTTTGAGCACCATGACTGGATGGAGACCCTCCAATAGTGATGTCATGATTAACTGAGAAAGACTGTCTTTCCCAGGTAACCCTGGTGTGCCAGGAGATGTTACTCTATTGCATTGAACTCCCCGAGATGCCATGGTAATCCTGACTTTGTTAAGTGGTTAAAATAAACACTCTGACATTTCCTACAGAAGCTGTGTTTATCAATCGTATCACCTGCAAAGGCAGCGATAGTCCCCTTGATGTGGTTGCCGTAGTTGCCCTCAATGCCACGCCGATGCTCGCCAAAGAGGAATGGTGGTCGGGCGATGAGGAGGACTCCACTGATGGTGAAGACAGTGAAGACACAGTCCCAGATTGTGCACCTCTCCTTCAGGAAGATCCAGGCCAGGAGGGCAGTAAAGACCGGATTACTGAAACAGCATTAGTAAGAGAGAGGGATAAAGGTGAGAGCATGGGGGGGGGGAAAAAAGTAATAAATGTGGAGATGCAGTTTATAAACAGGCAAGTTGAGAGATGAGGTATCCCAGATCTTTAATCTTAAATGAATTACTGACAGATATTTGAGAGAGCGAGATAATTAAATTGGAATAAGCTATTTCTATTCGTATAATCTCCACCAATCCACAATCAATTAAGTTCCTACCTGAACATGATGACTGTGGCGTCCGCGAGCGGCATCTGCTGAACAGCATAGTAGAGCAGGATCATGGCATTGGAACCAATGAAACCCCGAAGCACCAGATAAATGCGTTTGTCTCTGGGACCAAGGAAGCCTGTCCTGGAGGATCAGAGATATGAGGATGATGGATGGATGAATGACTGGGTGGCTGGATGATTCGACTGACTGACAGAGGAAGTGATCAACTGAATTTTTAGACAGGGACGGACGGAGACAAATTGAGCCGAGAGAAGACGAATGACTTGATGGGTGGGTAAGTAATGTGGAGATGACAGTGATCGATGCACAGATGAACAGATGGGCCTGAAAGGAGAGGAGGAAAGTTGATCATGAAAAATGTAAAGACAAAGAAGAACGTAGAGGACGGATGGATGGATGGATGGATAGGTAAATGAATGAATCGAAATACTGGCGGCAGTCTTTGGGAATTACGTTTATTTCAAAGGTGAACTGGTTTTCCGTTCATCCGTGCAACAATGAAACAAGAGACAAGCTAGTGGAATAAATGGATAGAAAGCACAATTAATAATAGTCAGACGCGATATTTCCTTTCCCTTTATGTGCCATCTCTTGGTGGTTCACTTCTTTGGATTACTTGTGTTTTATATTCTTTGCTTGGCGGAGGGCCCGTTATTGTACACATCGTGACATGATAGTTGGGCATGGCTTGTGATAAACATTATGGATATTTAGATAGATATTTACTCTGCTGAGCTTCTGCCTCTGGTCAAAGAAACCTTGAGGTAATAATGGACAGCATATCTAAAACACGCACGTGTCTCTATTACAAGTGGTTTATTTAATGGATTTCATTTCTTTGCACTTAAGAACTGATAATCGGATAAACAGTGTTAGGTGAAAATGATACAATATGATATTATTGATACAGAAAGTTTGATAATGTATAACATTTATACAAAGCATATAACTTCATGTGGGAAGGCTTTAATAAAAACCATCCCAACACTTCTCTGCATAGGTTTCCATCAGCAGGGCTGAGGGGAATATGATATTAATAATTCATGTCTCTCACAGCTTTTTGACAACTTAAACTTGTTTGAGCAATGATTGTTGGTTAAGTCATGATACTTACCGATGAGGTGGGCGGCAAGGCATGAAAACAAACGGCAGGGATGTGTACTACCTCACTGCTGAGCTTATGCACTTACACTAATCACAATATATACATTGTTGGATTAAAATAAAGACCGTTACGGAGTAAATGCATGTGTAAATCTGAAACTCTAAAATCGTATTGAAGTGTTACTGTCCAAGTGTGGCAATCTAAATGTTTGAGTGTCTCCATCATGCTTACTTGTGGTAGATGAGTAGCGGCAAAGTAAAGAGCATCTGGAAGAAGCAGCGTATGGCGCTGATCTCTATGGCGTGGACTCCCTGGATGGATTTCACCAAGAGCGCAATGATGGAGAAGAAAACTGTGGACAGCAAAGCGTAGAACAAACCCAGACCTGGACATGTCTTTGGTTTCTCGGAGTCTGAGAAAGAGATGGGGAAAAAAAGAAAGGAAGAGAGAGTCAAAGAACAGGGAGTTACGGCTGGGAAGCAGGTAGGTTTAAGGGGGGAAATGACTATTTCACATTCCATCTTAAAAATATTGCTTATTTTTTAGACCCGTCACAATAATTACTCTCTCCACTCATTGTATATTATACAGACGTGATCTCAATCATTGTTGCTAAACTTGATATTGCCCGTTGTGTTTACATGTGTGTTTGTTTACATAAGAATGATAATTTTTAGCAACATGACGCCAGAATAAACATCAGGGTTTCCCCTACCGTTGTAACACTTTGGGCATTGCGCAGACTTAAAATATGTCTATCAACAGAGTCCACCAGTCCGTTTCTATTTACTGAGCATAGTTATTGGTTGTGTAGTTTTATTATATTTATGTTTTATATGTTTTAACATTTAAATATGTTTCTTCGCATTCCAAATTCCAATTTGGAATTTCCAAGTTCATTTTTTTTTTTAACAGGTGGACTTTTATTCTTATGCTATCATATGACCATTATATGAGAGGCATAAATCGTTTTTTTTAAATGACAATAATATTGTTTATCGCTATTATTTCTGGGAAAAATACATCGTCCAACTTAATCAGTTATGGTGACAGGCCTACTCATTTTGTGGTGCTTATGTTGATACAGTAATAGGCAAGGCAAGTTTATTTGTATCGCACATTTCAACATAGCAAGTTGAAAGTATGTTATTGAGCTCCATGTGGCCTGAGTACAACATTCAGTGGAAAAAAACCCTCCAACAAAGGGTCTGCAGAAGATAGCGGTGTAGTGTTTGCATACCCTGCCTGCAGAATAATAAACTGATATGCTGGTGGAGATTACATTCTGACCGCGGGTCGCTCAAACATCTTTCTTTCTATGTGTCCACAATGAGTGTCCTACTCTCCATTTCATCTATCATATACAGGATCACTTTTCTTAACCTTGCACCAAGCCAAAGACATCTCATTTGTTTATTCTTAGTGCCACTATAGTGCCTAGTCGACACAGATAGGATTGTTATTACAGTGTTACATTACTGTATTAGTATTACACTCGTTTTTTTACTTCTTGGAATCATTGACTTGGACAATATCGTTTCGGAAAACATTATATGATCATATCATCACTGTATTATTTCACTGAAAGTCTGTAAGCAATAATTCATGTCTATCTACACATGTATTGTCTAATAGGCTACTATACTGTCAGCCTTTCTTCAGCTCTGTGACGTGCCTCATGTTTCATAAAGGCATGTCCAGGGGCCTTGAGTGCATTTCCCACTTCCTTGTAAACTTTCAAACAAAGCCAAATCACCTATCTTCCTCGTACAAAGTTGCGCAGATGGGAATATCCTTCTACACTTAATTTTTTTGTGAGCAAAAGATATTCAGATCACCATTGTAGCCTTCGGTGATGGAAATCTTTTGATTTATCCTTTAAAAAAGGTCTGCGATATGCTTAAAGCCACAGGTATGGTGACACAGTAAAAGTGCACAGTCATCTTTCCTCTTTCAGGATGAGGCAAATGTTGAACTGGTTTTCAGCAGTTTATCTTTATCTGCATCATATTATAGTCATTATTAATTAAGCATACAATGTGTATCAAGAAATATGGACCACCTTATTTTTTTTACCATAAATAGATTCCCATTAATTAAAAATGATTTTTTTTATGCATGGCTCACATCATTAGGGCACACTTCTACTGTGACATAAAACGTATTATGAAATTACATAATTTGTGCCGCCCTTAAAGGAAAAGAAAGGGTCTTTGTGCTTTCTTTCAGCTACAGCCCTGCTAATAGGCTAATAGCCTCCACGTGATGTCATCATCACTGATAATACTGATACGTCACGTTGCACGGTTGTATAACGTCTAATAATTTATAACGTGGGGCTTCACAGGAAGCCATTGCTTCCGTGGCTCTATTTCCGACATCTTCTTTCCATCACTGACATGCGACGTGAGGATGGAGACACGTATCTCTTCGGTTTTAGATTGCCTGCTGAGCCGGCTAAGTGCGTGCGCGCGTTTGTTCTCTACCTTCACCCGCGTTTCCGTCTTGGGTAGCGAGCCTGCCTCTGACGCAAAACGCCGGCGGGCAAAGCGTTTTCTTCTCGCTGCCTTCCGGCGAATCCTCGCCCCCTCTCGCCTCCTCAGCATCGTCGCCGTGGTCACGCGACCCACGGCTGCAGTTACTCTGCAAGTGGATCCTCGCAGCCGTCCGCTCGTCATCGCCACTCTCGTCGTCGTCGTCGCTGCTGTTTGTGCCATGGCTGTCAACTCTGTGAAACACGACAGTCACGCCGTCCTCTACGCACGAAGCCCGCTCGTGTGCACAGTGGTTGCGATCGGCCATGGTAAGATGTGACGGCTGAGCGGCAGCATGCCTCGGACAGAGTGCTGTCCGCTTTCTTCGGTGCCCTGGGTGACTGGGAAGGCAAGGTTAATGACTAACCTTGGTGGTGGCAGACTAACTCCCATGCGGTGGTTACTTCACCCACCTGCAGGACAACTAAAACATTACCCAACGTTTACGCCCATAGCGGAGGGACTCAGTGGAGATTTGAACCAACCAAAACTCAGCGTACCCACATTTATGAAAAACATATATATAGGCTGATGTATTCAAGATGTATTAAAGCTGTCTTAGTGTTAGATGATTATGACTTTTTTGTTTTTCCAAAAGCTTCCAAAGATCATAATCATGTATGATTTAGTTGGAGTTGGCTTGGGGCAGATTTACTGTAAAAAAAAAAAAAAATCATTTATACTGGCGAATAAACAACAAAAACATAACTGCGTCTGTGATTTTACATTTTAGTATTTTATTACCACTGTGCTGTACAGAAAATACAATGAGCAAGATGACAGATGAATGGCTATTATCCTCTATCCTTGCCTAACTAGATTAGACTGACACAAGTACGCCTACACTGTCTTGCAGAAGTAGCATGTTACACAGCGTTTCAGGAGGTGACCCATGTCACTAAATTCTATATCTATGAAAAATAAAACACTCGAGTGTGGTCCCCTCTACATACAAAAGCAATATCACATAAAGTATTTTACACCGTACTGTAAAAACGTAAACATTATATTTGGCAAATCAGTGAAGTTGTTAATTGTTACCCAAATTCGGTTCCTTTTGTGTCAGAATAAGAGGACCGTGTGAAAGCACAGGTACCAGGTGCTGCCCAGTGGTTGGCTTTTTAGTCACGGAGTAAAGACAACAATGGTTTTGTCAATCAGGGAGAAAAGGGGCAAGAGTGCAGTGAAAGAGGGAGGGCTGGGGGGGGGACACAGTGGGATGCTTCTAGCGAGGCATTCATCAGGAATCAACACTGAGTGTCTGCATCATGCGGGCAGTCTTGCTTAACTGACGGTCGGAGAGTAGAAAGGACAGAGGAGGTGTTTTTCTCACAATGTTAAGTGGATTCATTTCATATATTAGGGTCACTTCTTTAAGTGGTAAGTAATTACAAAAGACGGATAGGTTGACTAGCTACCAAATTGGGCTGGAAGAATGTAC
This sequence comes from Anarhichas minor, assembly GCF_050575085.1. NCBI lineage: Eukaryota > Metazoa > Chordata > Actinopteri > Perciformes > Anarhichadidae > Anarhichas > Anarhichas minor. The sequence continues at coordinate 13,115,782 of NW_027466463.1, forward strand.
ATAATCCTCAACAAGTCGTTCAATTTTTACCCACTTTTGGTTTGGAAGCTTGTAGTATTTTCAAGCTCAAGTCTTATAGTAACAAACTGACTTTGCCAACCAGGTCGTTGCTGCTGTTACATTAGATTCCAATCCGAAAAAGATGTTTGCACATTGTCTATCTTCTACAAGCTACTAAACAACCCTGACTTTAAAACCGATGAGTCATATGACCCAGTGCTTGTAGACAACGTCCACATATGTTCCATTGTGAATAATCTCTTGTAATGCCGTTTTACTTTGAAGTAAGTTTTCCTGAAAGAAGACATAAATTAAGAAAAGTTCTCTTTTGTGTTTGTAGTTTTTCTAGACAAAACAAACACACACTTCAACCTGAACACCTCTCCCTCAAGAATGTTTCCCTATTGGCCTATTATTGCATGATTGTTAGCACTACCAAACCTAAATCTTTTCCTATCAAATCCCTACAATAGAAATACAAATGCACAGAGTTGAAATGAAGAAATATACTCTATGTCTACTAACTACAAGAACACCTGCATGGTTAAATAAAAGACAAAAGCAGTGTTTTCATAGCTTGTTTTTCCTGAAAGATAGTCAGTTCGCACTCTACGTTTTTTTCAAATGGAGATTAAGGCATTTCCAAATAGTGAGGAATCAAGATGAAGTAGTTGCAGCAGGTTTGCCAAACATAGGCATCAGGGACTGTGTAGAATGTATTTTCAGCGAAATAAACTCAGTGATCATAACAAATTAATTTCAACCACCTAATCTCAGCATAAAGGTCCTGAACTGTATTTGAAATATCTCTTTCGATGGTTTGAGCTTCTGCTTGAAACTTCCTTTTCTTTAAACTCAGGTGGGAATTGCTGGTGGATTCTAATGAGACCGATAAGTTCAACACGTTCACAGAAGAGAGCATTTGAATGGTATAGTGCACATCATTTATCCGAAATTAGACGAGGAGTTTAATTACTCAAATCGATCATGAGGTGCTCATATATCTGAGTTTTCCCCTTGAAGCTGGATGCGAGCAGGAACACGCGGTCGTCAATGGAAACCAAAGAAAATGCTCGAGGTGCCTGGATATTCAGCTCCTGAGACATGACAAACTGGCCCCTCTCGGCGTCCCATTGGTAGACCTGCGTCAGTGAATAATCGCTGCCCAAGATGGCATACTGCCAGTTGCCGATGGAGACCGGCTGGAACACCATGGAGCCACGGGACGGAAATGTCTGGACCTCCTTGAACATGGCACCATCCCAGCGCATCACCTTGGAGTCCCCGATGAATCTTGTCAAGCAAATGAACAGCTCACCTTTGAAAATATTTAATGGACTATTTAGTTTACACACACACACACACAGCTACTAAATGTGGATGTGAAATAGAAAAACTCACAAAGACAGTTCATGTAATTCCAAAAGAATTCATAGCATATCATTTATAGCTACTTAGCAAAGAGTCACGAGTAGATGAGCTGTCCCTTTACAAAGAAAGAAATACAGAGAATATTATACAGGCATGATTTATGGGCAGGTTTTATGGCAGTGGACTGGGACATTGCCCCTTACAATCGAATGATTATGAGCAATGAGAAACTTACGTGTAATAGATTACAGCTATTATTAAATTAACCACATCGAAGGAAATATTAAAGACCCCAAAGTCCGAAAATGACCTCCTAACGTCTATTCCTAACCACTTTTCCTTGACCTTTATGGAAAGCGTCATGGGGTCAAGGAAAGATGTGAAGGAGAATTCATGAGGAGTTAGGAAAAGACAACCGTGGTGTTTAGAGAATCCTACACTTTCCCTAAGCTACGGAATTATGATGCGACGGCGGATGTCACTGACGTAGGTCTGCCATGGTGAAGCTACAACAAAGAAGGACTGTAAAACGTGCAACGTAAAGGAGAGAAACCGGAGCTCCTTCCTTCCTGCTGCTGTCACACTTAATGATCAACACTGTCTCCGGTAGAAACTGACAATTCCCTTGTGCAATATCAATGAAACTGTTCAATATCAATATTTCCTTTGTGCAATAATGTGGATTCAATGGTTTGGTTATATTTAGCTTTTTAACAGTTTAATACATAGGCCTAGCTTTTTTTTTTTACTGATGCTTCTTATTATTGACAACTAGAATTTGTTCAATTATACTTTGCTATATTTACTCTTCATTTTATTTCGTATTCTTTCTTTTTTTAAACTTATTTATTACCTGTTTGAAGTAAATTGATACATATAAAATGAAACGAAAGGATTGTTACTCTCTATTCATATTCATCAACGTGAATCCCATTACTTTATGACTGTATGAGTATAATTGTTAAACCTGTGTTAGATAAGCATATCAGTTGTTTTCATGGACGGCCGAATGGTGCGTCACTTATCTACTTTCCTTTTGTAAAGGAAGGTCCAGTGTTTCCTATGCTGAAGGAGCTAATAAAGGAAGCATTTAAGCACCTCTCCTTAGCATTTAGAGAATTCTAACAGCTCTTATCATTGCGGTCACTTAGATTTTAGACTTCCGGGTCATTTCACTCAGTTAGGAACCTTCCTAAGCAAAAAGTACTATTCGACCGCAGCCATACACATGCTATTCAAGCTGCAGCTCTCACCTTTGACCCGGAAGTGTTTGACAGAGAAGACGTCCTCCATGTCTGGTATGTCAGTCCTGCGTTCAAACTGTTTCTGGTTCCTGTTCCACTGGTAGACAACGGGCCTCTGGGAGCTGCTGGACAAGATCAGGTGGGGTTTGTTGGAGATCTCCAGATATTCTACGTCTGTGTCGCGGAACCACGGGTGGAGCGACTGGTGGGAGTAGAAGCCATTGCCGTTCCATTTGTACACTGTTGTGGAGCCCGCCTATGAGAACAACGTGTAAAATGTCAGAATAGGTAAAACCTACACATAATTTGTGCTTAGTACAAGTATAAGGCTAACGATGTGTGTGCGCGCCTGTCTGTGTGTGCGCCTGAGTGTCCCCAAACATATGTGAGAGCATGTGCAAACATTTGGCAAGGCCAGGGTAATCAGCAGCAGCAGACTCAGACCGACATGCTTCTGCGAAGGACACCAGGGGGAAGGAGCAGTACGCATACAGGGGCTGGACATGATAACACACACACACACACCTGCACAATACAATGTAGTTACATCAAGTACTTTAGAATATTAGAGAAGCAACACTAGCCAACCTTAGAGCTGTCAGCGATGACAAAGAAAGACTCTCCGTCAATCATGAACGTCTCAATGTCGTTAGGTTTGCGAATCTTCAGGATGTCAATGTCCTGGATCTTGATGAACTTGTTGGCGGAGGTGTCGCGTTTGTAAATGTGCGAGCCCCCGAACAGCTGGGCCACGATGACAAAGAGGTGGTTGTCGATCACCATGGGCTTGCAAACCACAGTGGAGGTGCCTGAACAAGAAAAAGAGAAGACGCATCAAAATATTATTATTATTATAGGACAGATAACCTCTTTAACAATAGCAGATTTGCACAGGATTCCCCCATAACATCAGCTCACTTTCAATGGTGTCGTACGTTCTGAAGGTCATTTCCACGTGATCCCATTCCAGGAAGCTGCACGTCCCAGCAAACGGTTGGGCAAACACAACATACTGATCTTCTCCAAAGCCGAAGGCCCCCACCGAAATGGACTCAAACTTCAGCGACTGATAGGAGGCGAACTCTGAAAAGTATGACATGGCGATGAATTCCGACCTTTATCTTTAAATAATCCTTTCATATTGATACATTCCTTCATAAGCTGGTAGGATGAACACAGCCTAACATCTCAGCTTTATTCTCAGCACTTGTTGAGAAGAACAGGAAGGAAACGAGAGGGTGAGGCAGTTAACTGGTGACAGAAAGCTAATGTTAGTTTAATGCTCCTATGACAGAAGATAAAACCTGCTATGATGCAGTCGAAAGAGTGTGGCAGCAGGTCATTGATCTTCTTCCCCTGCTGAACGGGTGGACCACTGCAGTAGATCTGGTCCAGGGTGGCATTGGTGTGGTGCATCCACTCCACCAACCACTTGAGGTTGCAGTCGCAAATCAGGTTGTTGCCACGTAGATCCCTACACGTACGGACGGATCGTATGGGACATCAGTGGGTTTGTTAAGACATGACATCATAAATAAATACTGTTGAAACATGTATTTCAGGCTTTTTATTTCTAATCCCTGTTCAGTTTCTGCTTCCTGTCCCCCCCCCCCCCCCCCCCCATCTGTCTCTCCCCTACTTGGTTGCACTTTGGCTTCAAGCCAGGAAAGCCATAACAACAAGTGTCCTATCTCCTGAGTGTTCTCTGCTCGTCGCCCACTCAGTCTGAATTGCCGTTGACCTTGGATGTGTGTATTGAATTCATACGCACACACACACACACACACACACACACACACACTGTAGCCTGCATTATTCCAGCTGATTGTGGCCGTGTGACTAAAGCGAGGATCCAATTATTTTCTCTGTAATTTACTTATTTACTTCAACATTCTGGAATTTTAACCCAAGTTTTCTCCTTCTTTACCTTTTCCCATTGCAGCAGGGAATAGCTTCTCCTACAATTGCCTCACTCTGATTCTTCTTTCTTCTTTTACTCCTCATTGTGCTCTTTTTCCCCCAGATTCTTACTTTTACACCCTTATGGGGGATTTCCTCTCTTTTCCTTTTTGTCACATGACTGTATTTAATCCCACCGTTTAAAAAAAAAGAAGAAAAAGGAAGATTTTGCTCAACATTTGCCCTGCACCCCTACCAAAAAATATAATAGTTCTACTATCCTTCGGTACATTACTATTTCAGAATAAATACCAATCAAGACAACTCAATTGTTGATTACAAATCAAGTCAGAGTTGTTTCATGTATTAACTTTAACCGTACACAGAAATGGCTGTTACAGAACAAATCAATAAATAAGATTATAGGTTAATTAATTGTTTAGCACCCTGAGTGACAGACAGACCGAACTCACACTTTTGTCAAAGCGTCCATGCCCTTGAAGACATCTTTTGGCAACGTCTCTAGGTTGTTGTAAGCCAGACTTCTAAAGAACAAAGAGAAAAAAACAATACACACAGTGATTGAGTTATAGGGGTAGACTGTCCCCAAACACAATTACAAGCAACCAAATGTAATGTAGGCACAAGCTCTGACAATATTTATGGGACATAGTGCGATAATGTAACAGCTGACAAATAGTTATTAGATAGGAATATCCTTCTCGAATGCTGTCAAGTGAATGATATATCTTCTGGCTTAATGCCAACCATCAAAACCTGGCCCTTTAGAGACTTCATTTGTGAGCGAGAGACTGAACTCCAGAAACCAGAAAGAGAAGTGAATGAAATCAAATGTCAGCGTAATTCATGAACACTGCATTATTTATTTGAGAGTTGGTTTTCCCAGAGAGAGGGAGGCCATTTTACTTTGAGTTTGAGTAAGAATGCACTCTCCGAACAGACGGGGATGAAGCAGGATGGACAGGATTCCAGCCTGTGCCCTTTGATAATGTATTAACTGTATGTGACACATTTGTAATTTCTTACAAATCTTCCATTTTGTTAAAAATGTGAAAACGACACATTGTGGTTTTGCATGGCGTTATGTGCCGGGCTATTTCTTGGCCTGGGGCAGTGACTTCCTGGAGTCACAGCTGGTTGCCCCTTAAAACCCCAACTTGTTGTATTTTTTTCAAATATAAAAAAATGAGATATGTCATGTTGACTAGGAACATTACAAGTTTTTGTGTAGAATGTTAATACCAGCTTTTCTATAATTGCAGAAGAAATTGTATAATTAGGTCAGAATGTCTGCTTTCTCTCCAAGAGCCACTAGAGGGCTAACGTTTTCTCGTGTATTGATTATGCCCTAATTAATGGGATGTTTGCTGCAAAAAGTCATCAAGGCAAAATTTCCTCTGATGTGGATTTTGCTTCTATCGGACAAGTTGCTGTCAATACTATCAGCGCTCAAGGCATAATGAATGCAGACTGACAATCTTATGGCGTATGTTTGTGTGCAATGTGTGTAATTATGCTTTTGGTACAAGCATAAATGGAGGAACATTTCTATTGATGTGTTTATCTTTTTACTTTTGATCTATCCCAGTTTATGCAACTTATTTTTCTCTGATAGCCACTAATGTTGTAACTAACACCAATATTCACAGTTTCAATCATGCTGCTTTGTCTTATCATCAGAGCTATACATTCTCCCACCAAAAGCATGCATGAATAAATGCTAATAAACAGTTTTCCTTTCATATCTGAGTTATTTCCTCTACAGTACAACATTTCCTACCTTTGGAAATGTGATAGCAGAGAGTAAAAAGTCACCCTTACATGCATGCAGCAACAACAAGGAGGAACACAACCATTTGGCCGCACTGCATAAACTCAAAATGTGTTAGGAAGGACCTGTCAGATACTCTGGGCACAGATTATAGGTCAGTCAGTGTAAGGTTACAGTACAGTTATATTTAGTCTTGACCTACAGGTCACTCACGTTCTCATTTATATTTAGTTTTGGCAAGCTCCGCAGTTCAGACACATAGAATAGCTTTCCACTATACGACTATTTCCTGTATCAAGATTTTCATTACCATTAATTCTGTAAACAAGAGATGCCATCTTCCATAAATACCATGAACACAGATAGAGTGCATGCTATGCATTACTTATCACAATAACACAAGCTCAATAGACCAAGATAGATACCAGGGCACTGTTGGTCACATTAGTGAAGCACATCTAAAGTCACAAAATCATTCATCTTGCTATGCCAAAATATGTGTGAAGAACAACTCTGCTGATCCACTAAGGCAATGTGACATCCAGATCTGCCCTTCAGCAACCTGATCCAGCTGCACCTTCAGCCCTGGACATCACCACTGGCAACAGCACTTCTGCCTACCTTTGCATTTCAGACAGTGACAAAGTGATACAGAGAGGGAAACAGGAAATTGATGCACAGTTTATGTTAGAATAAGATGAATACTAATAATCCCTTACCTCTCCCGCAGAGAAATGACTGAAACAGTAAATGTGAAAGTGGCTGCTCTCGCTGTGAATCGTTAGGGGTAAAGATAAAGTTATGAATTATAAAAGGGGAGAAAGAAGGAACAGATACAATGAGGCAAGGTCCCGTCGGCAGGAACAAAGGATGAAGGATGTAGAGAAGGAAAGAAGGATGAAAGAAAGATCAAACATGTTTTCCAACATGGCCACCACAGAACCAAAATACTTACAGATGTATCAGCGTTTTCAGGCCCCGGAAAGCATTTGGGGATATCGATGCAATTTTGTTATTTTCAATAAATCTGTGAATGAGAAATATTTCATTAGCATTTTGATAGATTGCGGTTAACAGTATGACAGTAACCCTTCACAATTACCAAATATATTGTGACCCTGAAAACTGAAATTCTTTAACGTTTCTGCATGTCTTCTACCTTTGCGGTTGTGGGCGGCTGACAGCAGTAATGGAGGGTTGTGAGGACAACCCGAGCTCTACTTCTAAAGGCATACACTGTATACAAACCAAGTATCTAGTACCAGAAAAAACATGTCAGAATGAATTACTCTAAAGGCCCTACACAACCAAGCAGGCGTTTTCAATTAGGTTGGGCATTACATGAGGTCAGCAAACTTGTACTAATAAGAACCATAAATATGTAAATTACCCTCCCCTAGACAACATAAGTGATAACACCTGTGTGCAGGCTTTAAAATGCCAGCATGCATGCCAATATTGCTCAATTTTTGAATGTGTGTGTGTGTGTGTGTGGGGGGGGGGGGGGGGACTTGTTTGCTAGTTTCTACAATAAAGGTTTCAAATTAGAAGTTGGAAGTGTGTGTTTGACTGATGTTCACCAGTGTATGCTAGTATGATACAGACAGTATGCAACTGGGGAACTGTTTGTGTATTTTACATCCCTTCCCCACACAAATAGAAATGAACCCTTCATAAATTAAAGATAAATACTTACAGGTATTCAAGATGTGGTAAACCCAGGAACGCATCCTCATCAATTAGGTCCAATGAATTTGCTGTGAACAATCTGCGAAACAAAAACCCTGTAAGAATAGTAGTATTCAGTTTCCACAGCGCCCCTAAATCCCTAAATTGTTCATGTTTCATAACTCAAACGTCGACTGGTTTGAACTTGAAAACAATAACAGTCAGCAGGGAGGAAATGTTACGATGTTGAGAAACTGTTTGGTACTATAACAAAACTTGGCTTTTTTTTTTTTCTTTAAACTAATTTAATCATATTGATTTATTATTACCTAAACCAGTAGCTCTAAGTCCACGTCAGAGGATAAGAAGGATAGAGTTACTGTAACAGCAGACAACTCACTCATTCAGCATTTCTTCCCACAGTAGTCAATGAAATGAATAGAAGAGAAATGGCAGATCACTCCTACATGTTTTTCATGAAATGAATGAGAGAGAGTGGCCTCCTCCCACATGTTTCTGAGCCACACGGTAAACCAGTAATGTAAGAATAGTGTCCAACAAGAATATAGTGTGCACCTCATCCTCATTAAATCTACTCATTAAATCAGTTTTATGATAACTTATATTTAATGTTTTACGTCAAAGCGCTGTAAATCCAGAGAAGGAGTTTGGCCATAAGTTAAAACCTTATAATTCCAAGTTGTCACAATGTAGGAAATAGAACTCTTTGTGTTTATTTCTCACTGCACGCTCAGCAAACCAGTGACAGAGACATTTTACACTCACAATGTTGGCAACAGAGAAGCCCCATGCATTGATTAAGTAATACTATAATGGAGGTTAAGAGACTTTGGGTCACCTTGGCAGTAAATAATGACAGAGGGGACGATGACACTCGTTTATTTCCCCCAGTTACATCTACTCTCCTTCTGGTCACAAGCCTTCATGCACATCCAGGCTGATTAAGTGCCATCTGAGCATATGGAAGAAGTGATGCCAAGAAATATGTTTTGCGAAGACAAAGTGATGCTTGGTGACAGCATGCTGTTGTGTGCAATAAACTGAAGCAAGTGTGATTAGAGAGCACTGTTAAGTCTGACCTTGCTGTTAATTTGTGGATTTGCAATAACAAATTGCCCAATAAACTCTAGTCCTATCAAAATGTACAATAATAGATGTCATATGTCAAAGAAATGGCGAGATAAACTCCATAGTTAATTATGTATATATTGTTGTTCCTCTTTTTTTCTAAGTGCTGTCTTTTGGGGAAAAAAGAACATGTCCATTATTTATCTTTGCCTCTCTATATCTTCCAAAGACACACACACACACACACACACACACACACACACACACATAGCTCCTCTCTCCCCAGCCCCTGCTGTTAGTTGCTGTAGCCATGTGGTCTATTGCATAATCCTGACACCATTACAGAGAATCCCCCCTTTAAATCTGCATATCAGCCTCCACAGAAGTCCTCTGGGACCTACTGCCTCATTGTTTGATTCTGTAAAACACAGACAGACAGACAGATCTATCTACAGACAGATAGATAGATTCTAGATAGATAGACGGATAGATGGATGGGTAAATACTCACAGCAGTTGCAGGGCAGGGGTGTGAACAAAGCTTCCTCCTACGATCTCATTAAATCCAGACTTGACAAAAGATCTGAATGGATGGAGGATATATATGAAAAGGAAATTTATCTGAAAGTAAAATAAAGATGCAGAGATCCGGGTACACTTAAAGGAGTATTTCCGTAAGCTTTCCTGACAATTCACCATATGAACAATAGAATCAAGAGTATATTCAGGAGCAGGGCCACTTACAGTGAAACGACGTCGGACGGGAAAGTGTGAGGCACGGATCGGACATTCTCACACAGTGCATTGTCTTTGGTGCAGGTACATCCAGCGGGGCATCTGGCCGGTCTCACTCTCCGTCCCTCTGCAAAAACAAAGCTGACAGCGGCGACCCAAACCAGGAGCGTCCATCCTTTCCATCCTCTCACTGCTCTGCCCGGGTATCCCATTCCTTCTGTCCCGGTCGAGTATTATCACTCCTGCACATGCAACTTCTCGGCAAAAATCCTCCAGGATTTGTAACCCCCAGATTTGAAAAGTGTTTCTATTTGTTATATGCGCTTCTGTCTTGTTTGTTTTAATGATAGGAGCTGGCGGTGTTGCGCTCAGATGCAGGCTGGTGTCTATGCTTCTTGCGTCTCAATAGGAAGGCACCAGTCCAGCGGATTCGTTCTGCAAGGGCGCCGGATTACAAATGCGGGACAGACAGGACACGAGAAGAGAGAACAGTCTCAGATTCTTGTCATTGAAAAAGGAATCATCACAAATGATCGTAAAAACACGCTGCTGAAAATGTGGTTCTTATTAGTATGCTGCTTACAAATAAGTTGTAGGCTCAATGCTGCCGCCGTGAAAACAAATAAAAGCGTAAATTCCCGTGAGAGAGAAAGAGAAGAAAGAGATGGAGGAGGGGGGGGGGGGGGGGGGGGGGGGGGGCTGAGGCCCCAAGGTGTGCTTTTTTTTAATCAGCAGTGCCAGCTATTATTTATGCGCGCTTCAGAGCCGTGCATGGTTAATGGGAAACAGCTATTCATGAGGCACCTGCCTCACTCATTCACATGCTGCATCTTTTCTTCTCTGCCTTGGCATAATAATGACATTCACTGTGAAAAGAAGATTTGTGTAAGCCGCGTGCTTAAAAATAAACATGACATTTTAATTATGTGATATTGTGGAGTAAGGAATTATGACGTTTAAAGTTGTTGTTGTTTTTACTCCTACATCTTAAAACCCATATGAAGTTATGATAATTATGTGATGAAATAACATACGGATAACAGAGCACTGAATTTAATAAATAGATGTACTTTTAAAGAAAACACATTCCCGCAGTCACACATTGAGTCTTTTGTTGAGGGTTGTGGAAAAGTCATGAAACACTGGACTTCTATTCCCAGACTGGGGCGAACTTTCACCCCCGCCAACACTTATGATCCAAGTACTCACTTATAGCCTACACAAACATTCAAATAGCATAATACCCTCTTTTCCCCCCCATCTACAATTCAAACGCCCACATGCATCCTCTGTATTGTTCCTCCGCGGAAGCGATAAGATCCTCGAATTGCCAATTAATCAGTGTAATTGTGCCATTTGTCCAAACTGAAAGACATTTCAATAAAGTATTCATTGGAACATGTTGTATGATGACTTGCCCTCTAATCAATAGGCTTTGGAAAAAAATGGGTTTATGATGATGAATGAATGGGTGAATTAGTAGATTAGGTAAACGTGACAAACAAACCAACGTCTTCTTAGCCTAGAGATTGAACACATTTAGTTTTGAGCATCTTATTTTGAAATCACAAAGTGTCCCCGACGACTCCTGTATTAATATTTACGTCAGATTTATTTTCATCCCGTCTCGGCTCAGTCTCTCAGAATAATTTATGCCGTTACACTCAACGTCATCGCACCGCGATTCGCTGTGCCACGTCATCACATGGCGACGCGCTTTTCATTTTGTAAACACTTGTGAGCTGGGGACAAAAGTGAGGCATCTCATGGATAGTCTTGTGAAGGTGACGTGTCTTATAAAGCCGAAATCCGGTTTTTTTCCCCCACCCGCGATACAAACACGTTTAGAGGAACATTTAGTGCTTCGTGTGTTCGTCACTTGCCAGTTAGCATGAAACATTAGCATGAAGATAAGTTAGCCAGTTGCCCACAGGGTTGCCTGCTAACGTTACTCTCTTGATTCCTCACTGCGTTGCTGGCTGTACTTACGCTTTAAGCGCAAAGCAACATTTTACCACACATTAGCTGCACGTTTAGTCCAACGATTAATGCCAAACCAAAAATGGCACCTTACAGTTGTGCTCTGTGGCATCTAAAAGCAGATAATACGGGTTTGGCTGAAATGAGTTCCTGTGTTTCAGGTGCACGGAAGTGGCGGGTATGACTCGGACTTCAGCGATGACGATGGGCAGGGAGAGACCTCAGAGAGAGGCCTTAAAAGGTAAGCTTTTACAACTGTAGACTTCTACATAAGCTCGTTATTATTCATCAATTTATTCAATGATACGTATAAATACATGGGGTTTTGTCTGTGCTGTACAAACTGTTTAACAGTGTAGGAAGTCATGTCATTCAAAGTCTGATATCCTGTATTTTGGAGAAACTTGTGTCTCCAGTAGCTTACACATACACTGATGTGGGTGGACAGCCTCGTCCACTAACACGCTTTGTGTTTATTTGAATCTTTGTCAGGAAACACGAGGAAGAAATCTTACAGAAGCCATTCCAGAAAGATCGGCACTCCCAGAAAGCTCACCGGAGTTTCCACTCTAATGAACTGGACAGGTGGTACTGTACAATAGCAGTGAAATACAATGCATTCAGACCCCTTCACTTACATCGAGCTAAAATCCTTTCAATACTTTAGTGAAGCACCTTTGGTAGCGACACAGCTTCAAGTCTTCTCGGGTATAACGTGACAAGCGTCGAACGCCTGGATTTGGGGGATCTTCTGCCAGTCCTCAGGCCAGTTTAATTTCGGTTTCATCAGACCGGATATTCTTGTTTGTCACCGTCTTCTTTAGGTGCTTTCATGTGTTTCACGGAGGATAGGCTTGAGTCTGGCCACTCTACCCTAAAGCCCATGGTCACATCTTTTACCTGCTGGATTGCTCAGTTTGGCCAGCTCTAGAAAGAGTCCCGGTTCCCACTATGCTAGTGGGAACCTGTTTTTTTTTTTTTTTTTTTTTTTTGTAGCCTTACCCAGATCTGTGCCTCGACACAATCTTGTCTCTTGCAGGCAGTTCCTTCAACCTCAAGGCTTGGTTGTTTTTTTTTTTTGCACTGATGCAGATGAAGCTGTGAGACTTTATATAGACACCTTATATGCACAGGTGTGTGCCTTCCCAAATGATGTCCAATCAATTGAATCTACCACAGGTGGACTCCAATCAAGGTGTAGAAACATCTCAAAGCTGTGCTAAGTGTCAGAGCTAAGAGAAAACCCAGCTTTGGCTTGTTATTAAGGGGTATTGAGTGCAGATTGATGTAGTAAAAAATAATACAAACAATTTTAGCATAAGACTGCAATTCAACAACATGTTAAAAAAAAAGTTTAGGGGTCTGAATACTTGAATGAACTGTATACGAGTCATTTTATTTTACATGTTTGCTATCTATAATCATGGCAGAGCTTCCCGCTCACTTCTGTCATTTTAATAGCTCATCTCAAAATAATTGTTATTCTTTTCCAGTCACATGCACTTTACATGTTCACATTGCTACTAATGTCAGCTCTGATTTTACATGTGTGTGTGTGTGTATATATATATATATATAACTGCAGTCATTCAACATTGATTTACACTCCTGACGTATGCAGTGTCACAAACTATTTTCTTTACACCATACTTTGATGAAGATGAACAAAATATGCCGTCAACGTGATCTAATCCTTGTTTATCTTTTAGATAACTGTTCTAATTCTGTTTTCAGAGAGGAGGCCAGGAACAGAAGAGCCCACCTGATATCATTGAATGCTGTATCCTTTTATAATTTGGTGGTTTTTTTTCACGATGTTCCTTTTATAACGGTAACACAGATTGATAAAACTACAGACATTTTTCCATATACATATGTTCAAACAATCATATAACAATAATTATAAAATACATTTGATGGAGGTCAAGTGCTCAGTTCCCTTCATTGAAAACTAAATATTTTTTTGCAATTCAAAGTGAGCTGACCTTAAGCACTGTCTTCAGTTTGAGCGACATAAGAAGTTTGTCGGTGACTACATACTTTATTATGGAGGACAAATGGCCGACTTCAAGCGCTCTGCGTAAGTGTTAAGTCTCCCAGTCAAGCTTGACGATCAGTCGTCCGCTGTCACTCTAGGCTGAAACTAATGTGAATATGCTAACCGTTGGTATTGCGTTGTTTTCATTCGACAACATTTTTAATAACAATTCATACCAGTTTCTCCTCATCTGCCTTCTCATTGAATCTTTTCTTTCCCTCAGAGCCACGGACAAAACCGATCTGGATGTGCTGCGCGAGAATCATCGCTTCCTCTGGAGGGACGAGGACGAGGAGGAGATGACATGGTGATCACTCATCGCCAGCTCCCCACGCAGGCTGCTGTAATATTCAGTGTGCTTTTGATTAGTGCTCTGTTTCAGATGAGAATGTCTTATCTTCTGCATTACTTCTGTTCCAGGGAGAAAGATCTCGCCAAGAAGTATTACGACAAGCTGTTTAAAGAGTACTGCATAGCTGACCTCAGCAGATACAAGGAAAACAAGGTGGGATGAGTGATTCGTTAGCCAGCTGAAACGGAAATACAGCAGCAGTAGGCGTTTAGTCGACATCAAACAATTAGACGGCACATACAGTAGCAGGTGGCTCATGATGCCTGTCGATTAGGGACTATTTTGAATACAGCAGCTGTTGTCGCACCAGTAAAATGCTGGAATTAGAAGCCAGTTTCAGACAAGAAAGTAAAGGATGTTGTAGTTTTTAAATGTGGTTGACGGAATCCAAATGATGACATGCGTATGTATTATGTGCTTCATTAGGAGGCTGCTGTTAATCAACATACAGTGTTAAGTAATGGGACAAATACCTCTGGACACAAAATAGAAAAATCTTTCATTTTCTTGCACCTGTTTTGGTAATTCAAGTGTTGTTGTGGCTATAGCTAAGAATTATTATTATTATTATTATTATTATACCCACAAAATGTAGAGAAAGACAATAATAAAGCGAGCATAGACAGCTCAGCCATCCCAGACACTGCTCACTGCTGCCAGGACTCGGCAAGCTGATCCAAAATCACAGAATGAGCAAAGGCTAACATTCTATAACTCAGACAAAACCTTCCACCACCACTGAGCCATTTTAGATAAATGTTCACGGTTATGATGCGTTTTGGCACCTCTAGTGTCCACTGGGCCATTCTGGTTTGAGGCCAGGCTTTAAAACTGATTTGTTGAACCCGGGGGCTGTGTGCTTACGGCTCCGTAGCGGCACGGTTTGGTCTATTGATGCTGCGCTCCAATGTGTGACTGTGAAGTTGCCAAATCTCAGATAGGTGACATACTTGTATAATACATTATTCCCCAATTGACCGATAATGATAATTAGAGGCACTATAGTTTTTTTACTTATTATTATTATTATTATTATTATTATTATTGATGCAAAAGGGCAGAACGAAAAGCAGTGATAATAACATAAAATACATAGGAATAGATTGAAACTAACAAAACAAAGCAAAAGAAACCAAAATGCAAAATCAGAAACAAACAACAGATATAACAACATTATTGTTATTACAAATCTAGAAGCTAAAGGCGGTTATGTGGGACACGTGTTTATGTGTACGAGTGCATGTATTTTTTTTAATTGATAGAAAAGAGACAGAAGAAGAGGGAAGTCTCAGCAAATAATAATAAGAATAGTAATAATATAATAAATGCATTAATAAATAAATACAAAAACAAGCTGAGGCACTAAAGTTCAAACTGACACCATCAGTCCAGTTGACTCAAAACTACATAATTCAGATTCCCTCACACATTCATATTTGTTACTGATTCCAAATGCAGCGATGAGTTGATGAGCATCATTCACACACAAGTGTAGTCGCATATTGATCGGTGGTGTTGGCTGAATGAGGAGTGACAGCATGCAGATGAATCACAGAGCGTGCTGTGAGAGCGAACAGGCAGGAACACTAACGACTGTATCATCTGTTCGTTGATGCTCGTGTACATACTGTACATACTGTACACGCTGTACATACTGTACATGATGTACATACTGTACATACGGTACATACTGTACATACTGTACATGCTGTACATGATGTACATACTGTACATACGGTACATACTGTACATACTGTACATACTGTACATGCTGTACATACTGTACATACTGTACATACCAGCCCTATAGCGCTGTGCACTTAAAGTCTGCTTCAGAGGAGCTTGAACGACTCATCTGCTGTATGGTTCCAAGTTACATTGTTTGTTTTTAGGCGTTTTTTATTTCTGCTGCAGCACAAATTGCCCACTAGGGACACATAATGAAATGACTTGACTACAGAATTGTATTTACAGTACAGACTCACATTTACAGCAAGATGTAAAAGTGAATGCAAAGTATCCTTCCACTAGAAAACATTCTCAAAAACAATATTTACATAAAGATATGCATTGAAGCTGTTCAAATCCTCTAAAAAGGTTTTACATTTGGCCAATAAGATTTTTATTTCTGTAGCTCAGATTTCAGACTGTAACACAATTAATTCTTCCACTTAAACAAATGTGATTAAATGCTAATGACTCTTCTGGTTAAATTAAATTATGGTGGGATTCCTTCAATTAAGCTTATTGTGCTTGATTTAAGATTCATGAGGTAAGACTATTATTTATGCGCTCTGTGTCTGTCTTATTCAATTTGTGCCCGACAGTTTGGATTTCGTTGGCGGACTGAGAATGAAGTGGTTTCTGGCAAAGGTAGGACATTATCCTAATTTTGAGTTTATTCACATTTCTTTCCATTATTTTGTGCACTATGCAATATAATATTTACATTCTGTAGTTGTCTTACTCACAGGAACTCTGAAAACATTCTCGTTAACTAAACAGTCACCTTTACTTAACGAAGGTATTTACAAATCCATACATACAGTATGTACTGTATTCCTGTTGCTTAATTTACTGTTCGTACAAAGCAGGTAAGTATGCAGATTTTTTTTTTTGTATCCCAACTTTTAAAACAGTGTTCCATGACGATCAGTGTGTAGTACATCCTGTATAGAAATAGTATGTAGAATGGATTTAGGACACATCTAAGGTTTCTCCTGCCAACTTGCCCTTAAAACAGTTCACAGCCGTCTCCACTAGATGGCGACAGAGATTTATCGAGCAGTACAAAACATTCAGAGGATACATCCCAACACAACACTCTCGAGGCTCGTTTCATTTTCCTTTGACTCGTTGCCTTTCGCTTGAGTTGTTCGTTTTTGTTTTTGGGAACACTCTCCGCCAATCAGTTATCGATGGATCAGTTCATTCACACAGACGGTCCCCCAAAAGCTAATACTGTTGGTTTATTATGTCTCACAGCGAAAGAGAAACCTCATTCTACCTCTGCACTGGTGACGGAGCCTACTTTGACAGATTGGCAGCGCTTTGATGATTAATTGTTCAGGATTAGTACAACACCTCTCTGTCTACCGCTCCTTCGTGTGACAGTGCCAGATATTTATAGGTTTACCTGGAGGCACAATATCAGCCGAGGATAAACCTGCCTCTGCAACTCACTGGTATGCCGTGAGACACGCACGCACACACTTTTACATTTTAATAATTTGCTTATGTTTACATCAATACAGCCTCACAAGCATACACAGTATTTCTGAGAAAGCTGACTAAGCCAATATATTGTTCCAGATTAAGACTGTGTAATCCTGGTCTCTGACAGTTCACCCCCTGTAGTAATACTGTACAGGAAGTGGGATTAGATCAGGTCAGAGGCACTTCACTTCAACTGTCACGTCTGTGATTTGTTTACATTAATGATTCCCACAGAAATACTTCTTAAGCAGTATTTAGCGCACGGACACTGAACTCTCCAGTGAAATCAATACTAATCTAATCCTGTAAAGTAGACCTAAGGTCCACAATCAGATGGCGAGAAAAAGCTTGTGCTAACTGAAAGTCAAAAGTGTTAATGTTGCAAGTTAAAGGTGTAAGAAGTGTTTATCGCATCACCCAGAAGGCTTTATTGTTCAATTAGTTCCACCTGGATTAAATGTTGTTAGTCCAGGTTCAGGTGTGGTGTTTGTCATTAAACCACGATCCACCTTTTGATTACAGATAAATTAAACACTAAACAGTGCTTTTTTCTCCCAATTAAACTGAGCCTGCGTCTCCTGATAAAGGGGCACTGCACTTCAGCTCTGACACAGGCGCCTTTTTCGGAAATCATCCACTAATCATTTCCTGCTATCTGTGCACCTCGGGTCATGTTGGTATTAGGGACGGCTGTCTACTCTTCACCCAATCAGGTGGATTACAAAGACCGCTGACCTTTCTTTTCATGGCCACGGTGTGATATGGGATGAAGGAAGATGCAGCACTGAAAGGTTTCCTTCTTTCTAAATGTTTTGTTCTTGAACATGAAGGAGAACTGGAAGAAAAAGATTGTGTTCTTGAATCAAGTACATTAGATAATAATCAAATATCCTCCCCCAGAAGGCCCTGTATCTCAAGGAATCCTTAAAGAAAGAGATTTACTCTTACTTCATGCTCACCCTCTTCCCTTTCTGTGTGTGGTCCAGAAAGAGAATTAAGTCTTTGAGCTATAAAAGAGACACCTCTAAACACACCTTAAAATGTGCCTGCTGGAGCCTTTTTTTGTAAACAAACTGAAGTTACGATTAAAATCTGTTTTTTTACCCAAACGCATTCTGTGTATTCTCGAGGTCTAACAAACACGTTGAATGTATATTTCTTCCTCATAGAATATTTGCATTGAATACTGTAAATCCACTACAAATCGGGGACAAAAACATTGCTCTATGGCGCTACTAGTGGTCAAAAACTCCCATTGTATCTCGCTGTTGGGCTTATTTTCTGCAACCATCAAACATCAAAGCATGACAGAATTAGCAAGTTAAGTCGAGCACGGCTGGCTACTTAGCTAGCTTGCTGATTTCACCATGCTTTCATGCAACACTGGTTTCAGAAAATGAGCCAAACAAAGTTTAACTTATCTGGCGATAGCAATGTGCTTTTCTGCGCTGATAAGAGTGCGTGGATGGAGCATTACGTTTTTTGAATTTACTCATTTAGCAAAATGGGTAAAATTAGCTATGTCCACCATGCTTTCATGCTAGAATTATCCTCTATGGGTCTATGGTCCCTCTGCCTCCCTCCTCACCAGGGGGAGAGGGCCGGTGGAAGCTCCAGAGACTAGCTAGCTAACTAGCCCGCTCTGGAGATGGACAAGCTAGCTAACTAACTAGCGAGCCGTCCTCTCTGGAGCTCCCGTCTGAACCCTTCTCCTAGCGAAGTAGACTGCCAGTGGCGTAGGGCTCAGCTAGTATGGTCCCAGTGGTTAACGTTAACTTCCTCAAGTAACACTAGCGGTCCTGCAGAGAGTGAGTGACTGTAAATACTGAGAGGAACTCTAATGTTATGAAAAACTAACATGTTCAGTGAATTATTCTGCTTTCACCTATGCTCCGCCCACAAAACAAACAGAAAAGGGGCCTATGATTTCCGTAATCGGAGAAATCCCTCACTGAATGAGCACATTGAATATTCAAATGTGTCTTTAGTGTCTTGTAGGGGTGCAGGACACGCTTCATTCCATGTTGTTTTTCTGTGCGTTTCCCTTCTGCGCTTTAGTCCTGCTGTTCAAAGGGGGTCAAAGGCCAAAAGCAGTTTTTGTTAGGCCTTCTGTCAAAGAACATTTACTTGACTTGAAATGTCCTGTCTTTAAAACATGGTTTTAACATGCTGTGCAGCACACGCTCACTGGCGGTGCAGGAATCAGATGTGACCCGCCTCTGCTGCCATTGCCTTTATGAGGCAACTTTAAAACCGCACTGTGACATTATAGTTTTATAAGTTATTGACTCGCTGACCTTAGAGGTCATTTTGTTTTCTTTTATAACCCGTGTATTTATTTATTTTTTGCATTTTTTTTATTATTATTCCTACCTCTGCTCCATCCATAGATGTCAGGTTCATATACTGCAGTTAGTCTGCTAACAAATGGTTGAGTTTAAATTTTGTCACCAGTTTCCCTGACTTTCCCTGTTTTTGAATAAAAATGGAAGCGATCGCCCAATTTGAAGGTGAGATCCTCTAAAGTGGCTTTAAACAATCGCTTCAGCGCGGCCTGGGTTCCGATGTAGACAGGATTTGTATTTTGTAAGGAAATCCTGGGCTTTGTTGTCCCAGACGAAATAAATCAGCCTCTGAACAGTAACTGAGTGTATTTTAAGTGTTCGAAGTGATGGCTCATTAGCCCATAGCCCACAAAGCTTACAGAGTTTGCCAGTCTAACAATAGAGACTGCCAGCATCTCTGTTCTTATTGTTTTAATGAGTTTATCTGTGACCGTGTTGCTCTTTAAAATATATCAGTATTTCTCAATAGTAGTGGCAATGCAGGTCTTTGGACACAAACCCTATGAAACATAATCTTAGTAGTATGTAATGCTCTTTAGTCTACTTTGTTAACA
This sequence comes from Anarhichas minor, assembly GCF_050575085.1. Classification (NCBI taxonomy): domain Eukaryota; kingdom Metazoa; phylum Chordata; class Actinopteri; order Perciformes; family Anarhichadidae; genus Anarhichas; species Anarhichas minor. The sequence goes on from NW_027466463.1 coordinate 13,136,064, forward strand.
GGATGCCGGGAAGTGAATACAAGTTGCAAAATAGAAAAGAGTAGTGAACTTCAGGCCAGTCGTCTGAACTGCTTGCCAATGGGGAAAGATGGACATAAAAAGGCTAAATCTGATCCAGAGTCAGAGGTGGGACTTTGTGGTTGGAGAGAGTATCAGACTTTTGGATGCCAGTTGCTTCCCCCTTGTTTGAAAGATCTGCCTGGGGGCAGTTAGTGTGGATTGTTCAGTGTTTCCCACAGGCTGAGAATTTATTGAAGGTGGTCGACCCCGAGGTGGGAGGGGGAGTATCAAGAGATGACTGCAAAACAGCACTGAATTCTCCAGCTCAATGGCACAACTATTCCACATGAATGCAGCTTTCTAACAGATCTTTGAGTCTGCACTTAAAGGACACAAGAAATAGTTCTGGGTTTCTATTTTACTCTGAATAGGATCATAATTTACTGAATGAACATCATGCTGTATTGAAGAAGACTTGGAACTAGCGAGTGAAAAGCTCATGTTTACCATGTTTACTGAGGTAATAAATCAAGTGAAAGTAGTTATTCTCTCATAGACTTCTATACAATCGGACTTCTTGTTGCAACCAGAGGAGTCGCCCCCTGCTGGCCAGTAGAGAGAACGCACATTTTAAGACACTTCCGCATCGGCTTCACTCGTCAGAACCGGAGATCGCCGCCTGGTTTATGCAGCGGATTTTGTTACTTTTTGTCTATTTCCCCCCAGTTCCAGCCTTTATGCTAAGCTAAGCTAACTGACTTCCTGGGTGTAGCTACCTAAAGAACAGACATGTGTATGGTATTAAAGGTATTAATATTGTCTTAACTCTCAGCAAAAAAACAACTTAGTGTGTTTCCAAAAAAATGTCAAATCATTCCTTTTAAATAACATTATTTTTCCAAGTCAACTGGTGTCATGTAACAAATACATCCACAGTGTTTGCAATCAACTTGACTTAAGAGTGAATGCGTAGTGAGAGCGACGGCTCAGGTGGTGACTGCTCTCTGACATCATCCAGCGAATGTTAATCAAGTAGCCATCTGGTGGCATTAGCCACCATTGACGTAGGACAGTAGTTTCCTTTCTTAATGAGTTTACTCAGCCACGCTGGTGCCAGCTCTTTTCAATGGCGCACGTGAGGATCACCTGATGTGTGAGGAGGATTCCCCATCCTCCTGAACCAAACAGTGGCGATCATAACAGAGACCCCCCCCGTACAGGGGGCTTTGTTGTAACGCCAATTGTTTTTATTGTAGTGACGTGTGGCTCTGTCTTCATAGAACAGCTTATTAGCATTCATGTGGGACCAGGAGTCAGAAACTCTATCCTGACCTTGATTGTATTCAGTTCTTGACATTTATTTCGACAAAGAAGTTTCCTAGAAACACATTTCTGTCGACTGCACAATACAGTATATCTTATTCTTTTATAATCGACTCTGAGCTGCTTCTCTGCAGCAACGAAGGGAGTCAGTGTCTCACTCCAGGCTTTTACCTCCTCTCTTTACAGATAAAAGCTGGTGTCTGTAAGAATATCAGAGGTATTTAGTTTAATTTCTTATGTGATGCAGAGAGTTAGATGTCACTTCGAACTTTTTTGTGAGTTCATATTGCTGAATATCTCAACAACCATTGGATGGACTGCCATGACATTTTGGACAGACACTCATGGTCTCTATATATTATAATTATCTCCGTAGCCCCACCACGACGTTGACATTTTCGTGGTTTTGAGTGAAATAACTAAAAAAATATTCAATTCTATTACCATCAAATTTGGTAGAGACATTCATGTTGAAAGTAAGCCACATGGTGTCATTTAGTCCAGAACAATAAGTACAAGTACAGCTCAATATTCTGCTTTAGAGGTGCACTGGAATATTTATTCAATATAATTTCAAAGATAAACACATTTGTTCAGATTATTTTACTTAATAGAGTTTCAGGCCCTCCAAAATAATCTCAGTCAACCTAATCACAGCCAAGGACTTGAGCCGGGAGTGTCTTTATTTAGCTGACGTCATAGTCTAATGACGCATGCGAGGAGAAAGTCTGCCGTATGGCCCAAGTGGCCCAAAGCCACGGAGTGACGCAGACCGCCATCAGTGCCACGTCACCTGGATGTTATCACAGTCTCCATCCCAGGCAGGTGACGGAAGGCATCCTTTCCACTCGCCCGAGTAAGGAGCATTTCTCGCTCCTGCGCCAAGAATGGACTGTGCTGACGCACTCGCTCTGTTACTCTGAGGGAACCCCAGAGACCAGATCAACGCCACCTTAAGCTCCTCTCGGGATAAGAGGCAGGCTGTGCAGCGGCTGGAGGGGAGGCCTGAGGGGATGAGGTGAGGCAAAGAAAGGGGGATGAGAAGGAGCGGAGGGGGAGAAGGGGAAGGGGTGTGGAGATAGACACAGAGGGAGACGAAGGAGAGCAGCGGGGTTTCAAGGTTGCCTGACAGAATCGGAAGCCTTTGGAGATTTAAAGTCTGCATCTCTCAATCCTAAAATAAAACATTTGCCTTTTCTGCTATACCATTTTGTTCTACTTGCATATTTTCTTTCTTTTTTTCTATACCATACACAATAATTCTTTAAACACAATAATATATATATATATATATATATATATATATATATATATATATATATTAAATAAATATATTTGTACACTCACTGTCAGGGTTCTGTGGCTTGTCTGATCGTAAACCTTTTACTTATTGATTAACAACAAATACGAAATCTATTCGCTTGCGTACATTGTAAATTGGTGTAAATAACTAGATGGCTAAAATGTGAATGTCATTCAAATATACGCATATCTGTATATGGCACATGTGCTCTTTTGTCTTCCAGGTCAGTTCCAGTGTGGAAATAAACGCTGCGAGAAGCAGGAAGGCCTCAAGAGCTGGGAGGTGAACTTTGCCTACGTGGAACACGGCGAGAAGAAAAATGCGTTGGTCAAACTCAGTAAGCTAAAACACACATTGGTTTGTTTTCACTATCTCTGCTCGTGCTTTCTTAAAGGTGTGCGTGTCTGTGTGGCTGGAGCCTAGTGGGGGTTTTAAGACCCGGCTCATAATAATCCTGCTTCAGGTATCATACTGCAGAAAATCCTGTTGGAATAATTACCGTAATTGGAGGACCCAGCAGTCATCGTGAGCTCAGTGAGGCAGGAAATGACAAAGCTCTTTGAATAAGCTAGTGTAACAGGTGATATCCAGACATTTTGGAAAATTACATTAATATGAAGAAGAAGAAGAAGTCACATTTTTTTATCAGTCCCATATGTTGTGACAGTGATGAAACATAATCTGGTGAATTTAAAGCACATCTGAGAAATGTAATGGATAGGGATGATGTTGCACTGTTGTGATTTAATGAATACATTTCTCAAAACAGCTAAGCATTTGAATTCTACAAAGTTTCATACCTCAGTGTCGTATTATAAATGTCATTATAAAGGGTCATCTTTGTGACAAAGTAACACAGGAGCTCCACAGGGTTATGTCCTCGGACCTCTTCGCTTTAGTTTTAATTAGGAATTATTTACCAGAATTACATCATGGAGGAGGTTTCCATATATAAAAGCAGGTTTTCTTGAGTAAAATGTCTACACACATTTATATACATGTATATATATGTCCACTCTAAAAATACACGTTTTTTTTCACATTTCTTACCAAATTCATCTTATAATAGAGGATGAAAAAGTATAAAACGTGCAAGAATTAATCTCACAGCAGCCTTATAATTACTGTAAAAATAATTAATAATAATAATTACATTAAAAACAATTAAAACTTTTCCACAAACACTATTATATTTGAGTTGCTATTGATGATGCCGTGTTGTTTCTATTGTAGGATTATGTCCTGAATGCTCGTTCAAACTCAATTACCACCACAAGTAAGTACTTCTCAATGTTTAGACATTTTTATATTAAAAAATTGATCTTTTTTAATGAGTGATTTTAAAGATTGTGGACAATCTTTAAAATTGTGGATGCGCTGGTCTGCAGTAAGCAGGGCAGGTCACCACATACAGACAGCCCAACTTACATTATTTTGTAGCATGCAGGGGTTTAGGATTGAAATCTGTATTAATGTCTCCTGTTTGACCTTCTTGCCAGTTATTATTATTATATATCACATTTTCAATTATAAGTGGAATCCTGACACATCTGACTGTGATGATGCAGCTTGAACATCTGAATAGAGATGACCGTAATCTGCAAAGGTCTGGCATTAGATATGTGATGGCAAGGCCTTTCACAGCTAGTTTTAAACGTCCCTTTGAGTGTTCCAGCAGACGTCGTAACAGAGTGTATGGAAAGCCTTCATCGGTATAAAAACTCAAGCCAAGATCCATTCATGCGCCTCTGGAAGTGCCTTTGGTCCTGAAGGTTTTAGCTTGCCTTACAAATAAGCGCTGTAATTAGCTGCTTTTGTATTCTGAATGCTGTTTGTTCAAAGTGTGGGTCTGTTTGTAGGAGGAAGGAGGTGAAAGCAAAGACTAAAAAGGTGTCTGATGAGAACCAGGAGCCACCGCAGAAGATGAAGAAGGAGAAGAAGAGGAAGAGGTCGTCTTCACACTCCAGAAAGCACAAACGCAAGAGACGCAGAAGTAAAACCCCCGTCCTCTTCTCGCCAAATAAAGTGTCCCATTAATTAGGGCAGTAATCTCATCAGATGAGAACAGCCTGTGGGAGCAGCCTTGTTTATGTTTTGTTCTTGGAAATTACATCATTTTTCTTTTGCATTTGACGTGATTATTTTATAACGACTCCCTTTTGAGTAAAACATATGTTATTCTGTAACTCTCTGTTTCTATTCCAGATCCCTCCGGCTCTTCTAGCAGCTCAGAGGAGTTGAAGGACTCGGACAAAGGTAGCGTTCATAACTCTCTCTCTCTCTCTCTCTCTCACACACACACACACACACACACACACACACACACACACACACACACGTACCTCCCCCATATAAAAAAGACAAACACATTGGGCAGTTGATCTACTCCCCAGGCTTCTGGGCCGGGGACACTCTACTAAACTTGAGTAAAAACACCTTGACAACCCTTTGTGAAAACACATCCATTAGCCCTGTAGGTAATAGTAATAGACAGCAGGTCTGCTTTTTTTCTTTCTTTCCCCCATTCCTCTGGACGTGTTTTTTCTTTTTTCCATGTCATTTTGCCCTTCACTTTGAGCAGAGTGAAATGAAATATGTCTTTTACCCCGTGTCCCTGTTCTGTTTATACCAGGATCTGGATGGATGGATGGATGGGTTGGCGGGGGGGCGGGCGGGTGGTGGTGTACACAAAAACAAACTTTCTCTGTCCAGGGTCATTGAGGTCAACATGCTTGGAATCCATTCTCAAACACTTACTTACTGACTTTCCTTCTTTGTGAGCGATACGTGCAGGGGAGGTTCGGAATTTTAAGGTGATGGAAGGGAACTTTATATTAGGGCCACATCTAGGGGGGGGCCGACGAAGCTAATCTATCATTTATAAATGATTCAAATCGTAATTGGTTAATTCAAGACTTTAATTTCTAAGAAAAAACTGAGCTGGTCAATAGAATTCCCGCTGTGTGAGGCTGAAAGTGAAGACCTGGATGAACAATTGCTATTGTTCGCCCGAGTTTTTCCTTCCTCAAAGTGGGACTGACAGCTCTCTGAATCTCACACTACTAGACTCTGAAGCTGGGGATGAACCACGGGGCCAATCGGATGGCGACCACTGGCGAGGACCCGCCCCTGCAGTAGAGGAGAAGTCAAGGTGAGGTTACCAGCCAATGTGCATATTAAATCTCACCCAGTAAGCTGCTGTAAAACCACCACAGACAGTCTTTACCACTTAGCCTACATATGTTACTGATCTTAATTATAGCACAAAGGTAGACCTGAGATACTCTACACAAAGCAGTTCTGAACTGAAAGTCACTTAACTTTTAACCTGCTAACCTGTTAAGCTTCTTCTGACATGGGAATTGCTAGAAAGATATATCACTGAAAGTTTTCATTTACTATATGAACAAAACTCATGCACCGACACATCCAGTTAGTCAGGGGCCACACGTACAATGTATTCAACAGTCCGTGTCAGCACTGTGCATGGAAGGAACTAACATTTCTCTCTCATTTTGTTTGTCATTTCTAGGGAGGAGGAGTTTGATGATTACTTTGAAGACATGTTTCTTTGACTCTGCCGGTATCAGCGGGAGCCCTGCTGTGACTACACTTCCTCCTGCGGGCCACTGACATCATGTTCTGTGTCGAGTCTTGTGTACTTGTTGCTTTATTTGATTATATGTTTAAGGACTGCTGCAGAAATAAACACGAGGTTTACCCTGCATACGCCTTTGGTTCTACGTGTCTGTCAATCCCACCGCTATCACGGAGAAAAATGATTGAAAATAGTTTCATCGTTAGATTCATTATTTACACCTGCGCTTAAAAATAGCCTCTGGGAATAGTTTCTTGACATTCCCATCAGCCTCAGCTGTACATTTAGTATTTGTCAAAGTTTAGATGCCAACATGCTGATGGGAACATGGCAAACCTTATGCCTGTTTTAAAATCAGCATGTTATCGATGTCATTGTGAGCATGACATCAGCATTTTAGCTCAACGCAGAGCCATTCGTCACAACTTTGTTTAGGGAACGTGACGAGGAGCGAGTCCATGCAAGGTTATAATTAAAACGAGTAAATAATCAAAACAAAGGTCATCACAAATGAGCAATTGAGTTTGCGCAGCAGCCAATGAAAGTGCAGACCGAAATGAAGCGATGCAGCTTACAATGTAAGCTGTGGGAAGGGAGAAACGGAGAGCAAAAGGGCCCGGTTGCATAGCCTAAAGCCCAGGTGAGGTCAGTCAGCTGATGACCCTCCTATGTCAGCCTCCAAGAACGTTGGAGGGACGTCACACTTGGCTGCTAGTCTTGTTTTAATATGTTAGAATTGCCTAAACTTTCAGTTTTCTCTTGTCAATTGAATCTGCACTTGGTATATTTTGCAGAGTACTTTCCTGTGCAAGGGAAAAAAAGAATTGAAATAGCCTTATCTTTAGTAATAGTAAAGAGTCCAGCACTCTGCTGTTACAGGGATTAGCTCAAGATGTCCCTCTGCCCAAGGGCAGATTGCTGCCTCAACTTCAACTGGCAGAGAAGGAAACTGCGTGAGGTTGCTGGGAGATTATAGACCTATAGGCTTAAATAGTGACAGTATCTTGACTTCTTTCTGCTCTGTCGGTCTTGTTTTAACTTCTCTGCTTTCTCAGGAGAAATGATTCATGGCAGTGTTTAGCCAACAGGTGGTCAAGTGTAGTAAATTGTACATTGAGTAATAACGGTCGGTTGTTTTCGAGTGGCGGTGGGATGTGATTTGGCCCCTTTGGCTATACTTGTACACCTGGATGCATTTACAGTTGATCGATTGTGCTGTCAACATCTGTTTTCCCGGTTAAAGATTCTTGCCTTCACATGGCACCCATTTAGGGCCCTTGTGAATGTCCTGGGAGGAATTTATAAATCCCAAAAGAACAACTTTTTAAAATGCAAAGCTCCTCTTCCTGCCACGTTTTAAGACATTTGTTTCTTATGTGGCTTTTCAAAAGAAAAAGGTAGAATTAGTCAGTTTAAAATTCTTAAAATTAAATCTACTCTCTCTCATTGAAAATTCAGAATCTTTGAATATGTAGATATGTAAATAAGTTGAGCGTCTTTAGTTTAGTTTGTGAAGAAAGGTGTTAGGGGGGAGGGGGGGGGGGGGGGGTGCAGCCTAGACGACAGGCATGTTGATGCAGGGGTTTGAGGAATGATAGATCATCGACTTGTTGTCTGTCCTTTCGTGAAACGTTCCATCTTGTCAGCAGAAACCTCTGAAGCATCCTGCACTCAAACTACACACACACACACACACACACACACTCACACACACACTGGATTGCACTGCTGCAGCATTGTTGCTCTTCATTTCTTACTCCGTCTTCTAAACGATCGTATACATGTTGAAACGATGACATGAACACCACAGTTTTCTGCAGACGGGCAGGACGTTGAAGGAAATAGCCAGACAACATTGTATCGAGCAGGGATCAGAACCAATCCACTGATCCTCTTTCCCCCAGAGGCTCATCCAGCTTTGGAGCCTGTAAGATCCCTGCACGATATATGACTAAGAACGAGCGCTGTAGCGGCTAAGCCCAAGGTTTCTTAAGTTCATTCTAATAAGAGACAAAGTATCACCTATTTCCATGTTGAGAAAAAGTGATTCCCTCTATTCTTACTCTTCCATAAATTCCTTTATTTGCTTACACATATTATATTTCATGACACATACATACAGTAGAGGTCGCCTCATATGTCAAATGATAGATTTCTAATTTGTAAAAGACAGTTGATGGGATAAGTGGAGCGTTATTTGGTATCTCACAAAGGATCCTTAAAAGGTAAAGCGAGGGGCTATTTGGAGAAAGACTGTGTGCAGCAGGAACAATGAGGTAAATGCATGGTTAAATAGTGAAAACGTATTGCTTTCAGTGAATGCTTCTGCACAGGTCTCCAGTGACCACAACAGCTCCTCGCTTCACCTCCAGCAGCAGAAAAGGAGTTTCCAGGTAGTCCCAAAGCCCTTCTGATAGGATTAAGTGCCTTTGATTGATGCCCGGTTGATTAGAGGAGAAGACATTGTGCAACAGGAAGTCGAGAGGCGCAACTTGCCTTTGCTCCGGGGTGGCTCATTTCTAAAAGTGCTTCAGGAGGCGCACTGGGGGGGGGGGGGGAGGCGCTGCCAACTCAGATGCCTGACCAGATCAAGTTCAATACAGCTTTACAGGGAAATTCACACTGACTTGACATCAAACGGCAGCTATTGCGCGATTCATCACACTGTTGCATCAAGTGAAGACAGAAACAGAGGACTTTGGCCTGTACCACCATACAATCAATGACGCTATGGATCTGCATCTGCCACATTTTAAACACAAATTGTCTGCACATGCATACAAGGCTTTGGTAGCCTGCTTTCCTCCTCTGTAAGAAGGGTATTTAAAGTCTAAAGCTGTGTGGATCTCAAACGCTGGCTGGGAATCAAATCAAATCCTATCCAATCTTCTTACAGGAGAGGCAGATCTACGGTGCCCTGTTTGACTGACTTTGACTCTTGCCTCCTTAGAAGAAAGGTTGCTTTTTTTTTTAGTACATACTTTCGAATTAGTTTTACACTTCAGTTATTCTTAAGTTTACATCATTTATATTTTACAATTGCTATGTAATTGACTATATACATGTGAAATCGTGCACATTTAAAAAGGAAGTTTTGAATCGATGTGGCTCTAAACGCTGGTTTTAAATATCATGCATGTTAAGTTTGTTGTTGTTATTTTTCCACGCCGTTGGACATAAAGGATAACAGCTTACAGGTGTTTTTCAAAGCTGACAATAAAAGTTGCACAAAGTCAATACATTTGCTAGAGGCCTGAAATGTGATTTTTTAGCGTGCGTTTGCTCACAAATTCAGAACGCCCAGTTCGCAAAACTCATCTCAAACTCTCCATGCGTGAAGACAGCTCAAGTACAAAATGGTCAGACAAAGAATCCAAAAAAATATATGTATATAGATAGATTGCATATTAAAATAAACACACCCTCACACAGCTCATCAGCGCCTTTTGAGGTAAGAGAACATCAGCCCTTGTTGAATGCACGCCGTCACTCGCTGTACCTGAGCTTCGAGGTTTTGTTATACAGCACTAAAAGTTCCTTCGGATTGCAGATTTTCTGTTCTCAAGTGTTCGAGGAATTAATTCCACAACTCATGCTACTTTAAATATTAACCAAAAAACAGAATATTAAACCCATTCCTCTGATCCCAGTGAGTATAAAGTGATGAGGTCATTTGAACCTGCCTGCCCACCCGCCCTCCACTCATGGCCTGCCACTGCCAAAACAGCAGCAGCTAAGTGCATTGTGCAACCTACAGTACTACTGAACCGACTGCCAATGGGAACGCTGTGTGAAAACTATTGCTTTGGCATGCATACACACACACCACGTACAGCACATGCTGTCCCCTAGTTTAGCTATTTATACCGAAGAGTTTGACTTGGAACATTGTCTTACAGCTTCTGAACTTATCCAACCATGGTTTCAAACCATACGTGTCAGGAATGTTTTGATTATTGCTATCGATTATATTAAAAAGGGAAATATACGTTGTCCATGTATATATATTTTTGTTAAGTTCTTGGTTGCCTGAAGGAGGAAGTTTCAAATACATCACATCTTCTGAGTCAAACAGGCTTCTCTCGCAGTCCCAACATTACTTCTTGGTGATGCTGCTGACTCTTCCCTCCTTGGAGAATAGTAAGGCTGACTGCACACGGGACTGCAGACCAGACCTGAATACACTAGACTAAAGTAGGCTACACTGAACCAGACCAGACCAAATAGGGCTGGACTAGACCGCACCAGAGCGGACAGCACCTAACCAGAGAGAACTACTCTGGTGTAGATCAGACCAGACCAAGCTGGCCTAGTCAAGCTCCGACTAGACTAGTTGTCAGACCAGAATAGGCTAGATTAGTCCTAACCGGACCGCGTCAGTCCAGATCCAAGCACCGTAGGAACTTAGCAGACGGTGCAGGTCTTTGACTTTGCATCTCCACCGGCTAGATAAACACACACAAATAGAAAGAAGTATTAAAACAGGATCTTGATCTTCTATCAGGCCATCAACTGGACCAATTCGCACAGATTTTTCTTTTATACCTTTCTTGGCTTCATCTTCTTCCAGTTTCTTCTTCTGATCCTCAATGACCTTCATCTTTGCATTGTAAACCTCAGCCTGCCCGTTCCATTGTGCCCTGTTGTTCTTCAGACCATCAAACATGGGCGTGATCTCTTTGTGGAACCTGGAGAACTCCTGGTAAAGAATACACTGGGTGTAAATATGTTGTCCACATTGAGGGAGAAGAACTTAAAAGGAAGGGAAATGGTTGGTGTTGCAAATACATCATTTCCCTTTTAGAGCAGAAGTCCGCAGGGACGACTGACACATCTTGATTTATATGGATGTGTGTCTTCTTGTCCAGATACCATCCTGAAAAACAGCGAGCTGACATTCCTCTTGGGGCCAGCTGGGTTCAACAGGTTCTTTGCTCTACATCCTGTGATCCAACCTAAGGTGGTTGAAGCTACAACAACACCTCTGTAAAGTTATAAAATAGTGTGAGAAATGATTTCACTCTCTGGTAATTTTCTCCTATTATAGATCTGGCGTGCATGCTGCTTTCTGTTCCCGTCTACAAAGTGCTCTATTACCACTGAGTTGAATCCACACCTCTCTGTCTTTTCAACAATGTATCATCCGCAGCAGGCTTTACAGTTTGCACAGTCGGAGGTGAGCTTGGAAATAAATGTTATAGCCTTGGAAAATAGAAGTCACACTTCAAACTAGGGCCTCAGGGTGAGGTTAATGACTTGAGTTAGTTACTTTTATATTTTACATTTGTAGAGCTTGCGCTCTTTGAAAGTATAAAAATGTATTGGATTGAAACTGAATCAAAACAACTCGTGGGCAAAATATGTTTTTTATGGTGCTTTGCTGGAAATCAAAATCAGATAGTAGCTGGATTAAATTGTTATGCCCCTCTTGGCCTGTGGCTGTGTTTAAATTCCAGCAGTTACAGATAATGTGTTGCAACACAGAGCACAGGCCAGACTCCCTTCTTGCAAAACCCATGTGTCTTTTTCTCGCCTTGAGATCCATCTTGAAACCATCACCTCCCTTTCAGTGTGTGTAATAATCATACTCCTCATTTTTCTGTTGCGCAAACGTAAAAAGCTGTTTCTTACCTTGTACACAAATGAGCATACGAAGTCGATGAAACCACACTGCATCTTGGGTAGCTGTTCGGAACAGTTTCTGTCCATCATGGGCTGAGAGAGACAGAGGGGAGAGTTTGAAAAGAAGAGCAATCCTGAGAAACCTAAAAGAAAATAGTAATGTGAAAGGAAGAGAAGGCACAAGAGGGGTATGAACCTTACAATTGGTTGTTGGTCCAAAACAGATCTCTCCAAATCTCCTTGTTCCCAAAATTCAGCAGCTACCATCAGAGCAACCTGTAGGGAAACAGACAAGAGGAACAAAGAATGATACAAGGGAATTAAGGATAAACGTTGGGAGGAAATGATTGCAAATGAGAAGCAAACATGAACAAGGACATTCTTTTATCTTGTGTTATCTTCTTCTACACTTGTTCTAATATTATTTTCAAAAGGAAAACTAGAATTACCGCCTTGTGGTTGTATGCCTCTACCAATCAGTCATGTTGCAGTTTACGTCCATGTCTGTCCAAAATGTCAATAGCTATCCCATTAGACAAGATGTGTTTGGAATTGTCATAATCATCGTATGAATTCTTGAGTTATGGCCAAAAAACTTGTGTTTGGTGATCACGGTGACCGTTAAACACCAAATTATGATAGTTAATCCTTAAGTCCAAGTGGATGATTGTGCCAAATTTGAAGAAAATTAGATCACGGTGTTCCTGAGATATCACAAAAAAATGGAAGACCTTGACCTTTGACCTCCAAAATCAGTTAATCCTTGAGTCCAAGTGGATGTTTGCGCCGAATTTAAAGAGATATCTCGTTTACAAAAATGGACCCAAATGGACGGACAACCCAAAAAACATACAGCCTAATAACTGCAGCCTTATTATATTTTCCGGAACGTAATAAATCTAAAGTAATGGAGCTAAAAACCAAACATATTTCAAGCTCAGTTGGTCTGAGCAGAACAAAGTTACATGAATAATGTCACTCTATATAGATTTTTCAATCAGCAGATGTGAAGGCTGTGAAGGCCACCCACCTTGCTCTGTACCTCCCAGGGTTTGGTGATAGCTGACAAGTCGCAACCTGTCATCATCATGGCCCTGGAGGTGATAGAGAGACAGACAGTCAGGTAGGGCAATAGGACACCCTGCTGCTGATGATGCAAGGGTCTTCTGTTTCACAAATCTTCCCGCAAATACATTTTGTTAGCTGTATTATCTTGGGCTTGAATCAGGTACATACATCACGATTTCCTTCCTGGTGCTGTTGTTGGAAATGTAGTCAATGGCCTCTTTTTCTTCTGGCATTGGCTCTGTGGCATTTACAATGTTTTGGAACATGGTTCTCTTTCTGCGTGATGAGATATAGCAGATAAACAATCAGTCAGACCAACTGCACTAAGCAAACACACACATTGGTTCCATGAAACCTACAGAGTCAGTCAAAAGGAAAACACGCGCGTAGACGGATGAACATAGACCGGCGGCAGCTAAAACCTTTGAGCAACATCAGCTTTAATAAGCCAGTCTGAGTATTTCAAAGAACTTACTTGAAGTAAAGGGCCAGATCAGTGGCGATGATGCAGACATCAAACAAGTGCTGCACGTTCTTAAACTGCTGCTTCTGGAGGTTGCAGAAGATGTTCAAGCTCTGCGAGAGACGACGAAAGAGCGGTGAGAAAATGTGTGTGCCACCTCTGAAGTCTGCCATTTTTACATTTATTGTCCGTGTAATTTGTCGTACCTCTTCACCCATGAGCGTCTTGCTGTACTCCAAATGGTGCCTCTCCATGATGGAGGAGCCATGAAGTTTAGCCAGAGGAGACGAACTCCTAAAGAAAATAAAAAGAAAAGCACCCAGGTCACACACATGCCCATGCTTCCAAAGCACAGATACAGAACTATATTACAGTTTTGACTTGCTTTGTCTGGTAGAGGTTGTTGGTTCCTCTGTGGTCGATATCGTGGCAGAAAGCAGCAGACACCATGGCAAAGGCATCTAGATCAGAGTAGTACTTCCTCAGCCTCCCTGTCTGTAGGCAGAAGAGATACATCATGGATTATCATGTGCAGGTGTTTGGGGGAGTGGCTATAGATTGTAACCAAAGTACACAAACGGTTCAGTCATGCTGGTGATGCTGTCTTGCAGACAGCATCACCTGCTGTCTGCAAGAGACGGACAAGTTGTGAAGCGGAGAAAGAAAAGACACGAGACGACTCATTTTTGTGAGCTGTTGGGTTTAATGTCGATTCTGCAGATGTCGTGCAGGGCCTTACCTGCAGCAGGCAGAACATGGTGTGGCCTACGTTGAAGCCGTGCCTCCAGTTGTGGTAGGTGATGCTACGGTAACCCTTCCTCACTGTGTACATCCACTTGACCAGCGTCTGAGAGGGAGAGAGGGAGGGTGGGAGGGAGGGAGGGAGAAGTGATTCACATGGTTTATATGTTTGCATTTCAAATTTCTTTAAGAAAATCTGATTTTATCGATTGCTCACTTTTTTTTATATGCATTTTCAAATAAATACTATTAAAATCCCCAGTCTGGATGAAACAAAAGACAGCTGGACAATGAGCAGCATCTCGCAATACTATGCCGTACGCACCGCCAGAAACCAGGAAGAGAATCCTGTGAGGGGCAGACAGATGGAAGTAAGCGCCTGCGACTACGTGACTCACCTCTGCGGGAACTTTAAACTTTTCAACAACTCCGAGCTCAAAGAACATGCGAATGCCGGCTTTGATGAGGTCGAACTCTGAGACGGGGAAGTCACTGAAGGAGAACAGGTACAGATTCTCTCCGTTGACGTTGTCAGCTGGTGGGCAGGTTGCTCTCTGAAACAAAAAACACCCATGAACCATTCAATACTCAAAAAGTACCGATGACCACAACGTCAGTCTCACGGCAGTTAAACAGTCAAGAACATTTTTTTTTTAGAATATTTTACATTTTGAAATCAAATTTAATTTGATTGAAAATAAATGAAGCTTTCCAAAATCCATTCCTAAGATCCTGAATAATGCTGATATGAATTAATTAAGTGAATCAATATGCAAATTCATAGTCTTATTCATACATTTAAGCTTTGATAAGTGAGTAATAATCGTATGTGTCACAGCGTTTCATTTCATTGGAGTGTTGTTTTTGTCGTCAAGGTTCAAACAGAACATACCAACAGTTTGTACATATCTTTCTGTTCGCAGTCTTCAGGCTCTGCGTCGAACTTCTCGTTGGTGTTCTGGTTAAAAAAAAGATAGAACAAGAAGTTATAATGGCATTTACGTTGAACCCATGAACCCATCACCCACAGGTATTTACAGCTGGAATTTCAGACAAGGGCTCTAAGCAGTAACTGCTGTGTCATTGTCTCCATCGGACCTTTTATTAGCCCTCCAATAGGTCATTATGGAGGAATGCTACTCAAATAGCTATTCATGGCACAATAACCTTTGACTATTTCTAATCCCTTGCCCGAGTCTCCTCTTGATCAAATGCTGAGCGATCAAAGGTTAGGCTTCTGGAGAGAAAACGTGGAGGAAAGACACGGGTTTGATACTGACCAGAATGGACTGTATCTCAGCTTTGGTGCACATGGTCTGGCACAAGAGCATCTCCTGGGCGATGTCTTTCCTGTACTCCATGCGGTTCAGCTTGTCATATGTGTCGCAATTCAGCACTGACCAACCCAAGAACTGTGTCAGGGCCTGGAGGAAACAACGAGAGTGAGAAGGGAATGAGAGAAAAGATAGACAACCAAGCAAGAAGCAACTTTTCTCTTCATTTACATGCCAATGTATGTGTCCGCACGCAAGACAGACGTGATATCCGAAGGATGGCGACAGAAAATATAAAGAGAGAGAGAGAATGCACGGCGCTGACCTCAGTGATCTGTTCGTCGTGTTCATCAAATGGCTTGCCGTCTTTCCTGTTGAAGAAAGTGGCGATGCCCACAATTTCTTCCTTCTTGTTGACGATGGGCAGCGACAAAACGTTCTTGATGACAAAACCCGTGTCGTCCACAGCCTCTTTCTGAAAGACGTTAAAATGAAAATATTTAGACCTCGCGATTCGTTTTTAAACCATTCTTCCTGAATACGAGCATAACACACAACAGGATATAGAAAATATATGAAACTGCATATTGTAAAGGGAAGGGTCTTAATGTGAGAAAGTGTGTCATAACCGACGCTGGTGTGTGTTGCTGCGTGCATCCTTTATGTGGGTGGAGAGTAGAAGTCTCCTCACCTGGAAATTGAAGAAGTCATCTGCAGCCACGTTCATCATGTTGCAAATCTGCAGGAAGACACACGACACAACAATGTTAAAGTCTGGCACTTTGTCAATATTACTCACAGCTGCTGTTTCTGATCAATCTTTTGTCTAAATAATAAAAGAATATTTGTCTGTTTAATTATTATAAATCATGTTTTATTTACTTGGTATTTTAGTATGTTTGTCGCAATATGTTAAACTTTCTACGACAGCAGAAACAATTGGAATTTAATAAATGAAAATGATTAAATTCAGTTTTTTATCTAAGCTGTGTTGATTACTGTATTCAGTGCCATAAATTGACTCATAACTGCACCAAGTCACTCTATGCACAGCATTCCTACTGAAGTGTCATTTCCCTGTTGTTTGTAACATTGCACTAAATGTGTTCCTGCGCCCTTTGTTTCACTACTTTCCTATGTTGCTATATTACATATGTAGATATGCTTTTTTTATGCTTTTATAATTCAAGTCATTCTCATAATAAACTGCCCTGCAGCAACAGTGAGAGACTTACGAAGCCATTCTCTGCAACATATGTCGGTAGGCCGCTAACTAGAGCCCAGTGATCTGCAGGCGGACCACTGAAAAAGCATGAAAGGGAGAAAAATACAGAGTTATTCTCTGAGAAGCAAGTTCAACAATGCTGACTCTCATTATGCATTATGTTGCCTCTACAGAAACCATACCCAAATAACAGAAACCCTCATTTGTCTGCAGACAAGCATGAATGCTTCACGTATTTATATTTTTGTTAATTTGAGTGGAAGATCAGATTTGTATTGATACTGAGTTAGAACTTTTATTTTAAAATAAGACATTTAAAAAATGTGAACATTGGTCTTTGATTATAATTTTTTTATCCCAAGTGACTGAATTTCATCTGTTTTTTTTAATGCTGTATTTCGTTTGAGTGGATGCTCACGGTATGACTTTGATTTCTTCTTTGGCTTCCAGGAGGTAGTCAATGATCTTGTAAAAGATGATTTCCTGTGTAAAAAAAGCAGAAGCCTGTTAGAAATGATTGATTCATCTTCAGCTTAGACAATAAAAAGATGAAGCGAGTCAGATTTAAAGTGCGACACGTCACAAAAACTGAATTTTAAAAAAGAGAAAAACGTTAGTTTGTTACCCTGCCATCTGGCGTTTTGGGTCCTTTATAGGGTTCCACGTCTCCCAGTTTCACCGGCCATTCATCATAGAATTCCTGCAGGAAAAAAACCCCACATGCAATAAAAGTTATTTAGGCCCGTAGCCATGAACGCTACCTATTCAATCCTGTGAACGAAACTGAATCAGATTCTGCAAGACCAACCTTCTCTTTGGTCATGTCCAACAGGCCCACTGAGTATCGTTCGCATTGTAGATAGACCCTTACAGTGTAGAGCGCTTTGTGGAACTGTCTCTCAATGTCTGTCAACTCCTCAAACACTTTACTGGCCGACCAGAGAAGCACCTACGAGAGAAAGAACAAGCAATGCATGTGGGTGATTAAATGTTTAGCTGTGGCATGTAGTATGAGCTCTGTTCGGTGCATCAGAAACACCAACAGGTAAATAACAGGGACAAGAGTATTCATCGATGCCTAGTGGTGGGAGATTCACTTTACCTGACTCCTTCTGGACTCCACGTTGAACATGTAGGATGTGTAATGCTGCAGGCTGATGACTTGGGCAAAGTTCATGTACTTGTGGAAGAGCTAATGACCAGATGAGATTAGAGGTTTCATCAATACACAACAGCAGATTAAAGATTGCTGGAAGAAGCATGGTTCCATATGGCTACATTTCCCACAGCAAAGTTGGGATTTGTCATTAACAGTGAACTGTAAACTGTAAAATAGCATGTTGGGCGTTTAGAGTATCCTGAGAATTACATTTTTAATTTGATGGATTCAATAAAACATTGACATAAACACAACTCTTTCTTGCAAGTCAAACTTCATACCGTCTTTTAGGTCCACTTTTGGCTGATCTTTACGCAAATTACACAAATATTTGTGTTTTTCTTAAAGGTTTTTGGAGATAATATGTAAAGAGAAAGAGAAGTATAAACCTAGACACAAAGAACACCGAAGTTTCAGCCGTTTTGCACCTTAGCTGTTAAAGCATTTGCATCATTTCTGCCTCTCTTTAGATCCTTTCTCTCTTTTTCAGTTGCTTTGATTCACATTATAACCTCAAGAGTCGGTGAAAACATCATTTCCATCTGTCCCAGTTTATCCTTTGCCCCGGTGGGAGTTTACTGATTCTAAATAACCGTCTATGAATGTTTTCCTTTATATTCTAAAGAGATAACATATTCACAGTTATCTCATTACACCTTTATTCAAGTTGAATGTTCAAAAGCAGCCAAATCAGTTCACTCAGGTCTGATTGGCTCCCACTGACATAATTGGAGGGTTTTACACCCTACTGGTGAGATGTAATTGCAGCAATCTTTTATTTGCAAATTTCAAATGGCAGACGCAGGCTTTTTAAAGTGGCATACATTCCTAAAAAAACATGGTGTTCTTTAGCTGCTCAAATTCAAGTTAATTTATAACTGAAAGAGTGTCTAAAACACAACCCTGTTCCAGCTCACTCAGTAAATCACTGCGGATAAGAGTGACTGTCTGAGTGTATATTCTCTTACCTTCTCATCCTCCGCAGAGAACGAGTCAGCTCCTATTTTGTTTAGTGCCACGATGACTCCAAGGCACTCTTTTTCAGCCATCAGAGGGAAAGTGATCATGCATTTGGTCTGGTATCCAGTCTGTTTGTCCACAAAGTCGCAGAACTTTGGATTCTGTTTTGGGGAAAAAAAAGAAAAACTTCCAAGTCAGGTTTGGTTGAATCCAGGTGGATATTAAACACTTATGTAAAACAGCAGGATTACACTATTCTATACAGTTAAATGGCTTCATACGCTCATTAATCGCATGTATCTAACATACACATAATAGAGGGCAGCATGTTATCTGATCTTACTTTTAAATAAATAAACTAAGATTATTCAGTCATCAGTATTTGAGTATTGGCCACACTTGGAAGCAGAAGACATTCATGCTGCATTCAAGATGGGTAAGTAGTATATCTTAATATTCTTCAGCTAACTACTCTGACAGTCCAATTGATGCCTAAAAGGGCTGGTATTAATGAATTCAAACATAATTCTAATATTTTCTGTGAGTTTCTGTGAATCTTGAAGCTAAAACTGATGCTTATAATAAAAACAAGTCATAAAACTACAGGAACATGTAGAAGTAAGATAAAACCCTTGCCCTCAATGTGTTTTATCACTAATCATTGCATCACAGTTGTGTATCACAAATATATTTAAATATCAGTATTTGAAGCTATTTATCGTCAAAGCAACAACAGCAAGGAACTCATCATGTATGTCAGGCTACAAATAAACATAAGTCGACCAAAATGCAAAATGGTGTCCATGATTCCACAGTGAATACAAACAAGTGTGGTGGTAATTTAACTACAGGCAACTACTTTACGGACAACATCTTGTGTAGCCTTCACTCTAGCAAACAACCATCAGCTAACAATTAATCAAGCACATAAAGAAGATTTGTTTTTAAAGACCCACCGATACTATAGGGGCAATTTTCACCAATAACATCGCAGAAACAAGGAACACATCTCCACTTAATGTTTGACAGCTTCAGAGTCACGCACACACAACTTTCTTGGAGAGCGCGCGCTCTACGGAGCTCGGGCATGGCCTAACTTCTCACCTTTGAGACATCAGGTACGTTTAGTGGCTTTTTGTAAGTCGCAGTTAATCCGATGATGCCCATATCGAGAGGGAACACGATTTCACTCTGCGGATTCACCATGTTTATCTCAAATTTGGATGTTGGCGTCACGTCAAAGAGGCAAGAGGAGAGCTCGGGTATTCCGTTTCTCGCTCGGTTGATGTAAAAACCGACCCTGTCGGCCTGTAAGATCAGGGCAACTCTTTGCATCACTTTGTGAAGGGACTCCTCCATCTTTCCCTGTTTCTGCAACTCCTGGACCAGCTCGAAGATGATGGCGGCCTCCTGCACAGAGTTAACATCCTTGAAGGAAGCGGTGTCTTTGATGTCGAGAGTCGCAGTAAAGGCGACGGCCAGGGCTTCAGCGCGCAACTTCTTATCGAAGTATTCTTTGGCGAACTGCGGGTTGTTCTCCAAGTATTTCTCCACGCTGTCCTTGTCTGCCATTTTGAACTCGAGTAGTGTTGTATATTCCCGTTCTCTTTTTCACAAAAGCATCACCTGCGGGGGCAAGTCAAAATGGAGAGGGAAAGCTGTGCTGTGGCCTACAGGGTTGGGTGGATCAGTAGCATTCTCCTCCACGGTCCCCGAGGGAGTCAGTGACACATCCCGTGTCCACCGACAGACAGAATAAGACAGAGCGCGGCTTAGAGGCTGAAAGGATCAGAGTGGCCGCTAATTAATGTGACGTCATGACATTAAAACCTCTGCTCTAAGCGTCCTTAACCCGCAAATCCCAACGCAGATCATTTTATATCGGGCGACAAGTGAGAGAGTTGGGCTGCCCTCAGGTGAAATGTCGGGTTGCCTACACCAGGAGAGGGTGTGAAAGGATGCTCAAGACCAACGACGTCTTTGGTCCCCAAATCCCCACAAACATGTGGACACAACACTGAAGAAACAACAGTGGCAACAATAGACTACCTCAGTGGTTCAGGTTGGTTTCACCAATCCACTTAGTTATCTCTATACATGACACTGGGACACCTTAGCAATACTTAACTCCAACCACTAGCCCAGGTACTGGACTTACACCAGTAGCCTTCTGTTCCAATTAGTCAAATATCCAATGTGGTATCCCAACACGTATTGATGAGCAATTTCAGCAAGCAGGAGACATTATATCCGGTTTCCTTTGCCTCAGGTAGCCTAACTTCCTAGTGTTAGGTATGACCACTGCTCGATCCTTGTTGTTGTTGTTGTTGCTACGGAGGAGGATGTACCGAAATAATGTCAGCCACTGGCAGCGGTGGAGTTCAGAGCCATAATGGCACTGGTAAATGTGTGAGCAGCCGTTACCTGTGTGCTCTAATTAGATCTCCATCATCATGGAGGTATCTGTCCCAGAACTGGAAATTGGCCAATTAGTTGGACTTGGTTGTCTG
Organism: Anarhichas minor; assembly: GCF_050575085.1. Classification (NCBI taxonomy): domain Eukaryota; kingdom Metazoa; phylum Chordata; class Actinopteri; order Perciformes; family Anarhichadidae; genus Anarhichas; species Anarhichas minor. The sequence goes on from NW_027466463.1 coordinate 13,157,310, forward strand.
GGAACAAAGCCCTAAACAAAGATGGCTGGCTATTATTAACTGAGTGCACTGTCTGGTTAGCTGCTGGCAGGCTGGCAAGATGAGGAGTTCCCCACTAGCTTTTGTCGTAGGGATTAAGGCAAGGTAATCAAGGGAGAACTACAAAAGGTGTGTGTTTGTGTGTGTGTGTGTGTGTGTGTGTGTGTGTGTGTGTGTGTGTGTGTGTGTGTGTGAGAGTATGTGTGTGTGTGTGTTTGTGTGTGTGGATGTGAGACATAGTGGAAACCAATTAGAGCAGCTCATTTCACAGCAGGAGAAATTAGTTGGATGTTAGTGCGTGAGAGAGGAAAAACAGAGGCAAGACAAATATATTGATGAATATGATGAATAATTACATATTTCCGATAGTTCCAATATTTTGTTTTCTAGTTTAGAAACATTTTTAATATTTTTGTTGAAATTCTCATTCCATCCTGACAGCAATCAATGAATCAAGTGCTCTGGAAAAACAAGATCCAGTATCTGTGGCTATCGCGGGGCTGTAATAAAGCCGTCCATTCACCTGCCTGTGCCTACTCTGCTCTCATTAGGCTGCTAGCTTAACAGCTGTGAGTACTAAGCCATGTTCTTCCATTCATTACAATCATTTTGAGGGAGTGTTTTTGGAGGGAGGCCCGAAGGGATGAGCTTTCAGTGTTGCTGACTTTCTCGCTAGATTTAGCGACTGCTGGAGCTACAGTGCTGCTAGCCACTATCATTAGAAAAGAGTTTGCAACACTGGGCTAGGGTTTTTCGGTTGGATATTGTCAAAAATCTAGCCTACTTTTGCCAAGTTTTTCAAGATTACCAACCCTAGCTTTAATGAAATTGAGTTATATCAGTATTTTTCCTGATTGTGTTTATTGTTAACAAATATATGTAGTAGAATGAAGATATTTTTAATTAATTTTGTGCGTTTTTTTGACTACCTATTAAATTGAGACTATGTCATTTTTACTAAACAGCGGCTACAAGAAGCAACTACAGAATGACGGCACATTGAAGTCAAGATACAGTTAAACCAGTTGCATTAAAGACACCAATTGATGACCTGACTGAGAGGGATGAGAATGGGACCAAATGTAAACAGTCAGCGAACGGACACAGTGATGTCAGACACACAGCAATAGTTCGAGAGTGTGCTAGAAATAACTAATTAGTCTGTAAAAACACCTTAAGTGATGCAATTAACTTGGTGCAGTCTCCACAATGTTTAATCTGTGTCATCAAGTAATTTCAGTTTATAAACTACACCGGTACAATCTATTTAAATTGCTAAATCATATTTCGGTGAGTGGACAAAACACTACTTCACTGTTATATCATTGCCTTCTTTAAAGCCCCAAAGCAGTGTATTTAACAATGAGGTTGTTTGCCTAATCCCACTTAAAACCTAAGTTTCACACCACATGAAAACAAGAAACCGAGTCTTACATTTACCACTATACTGCCCACAAAATATAGAATGCATGCAGAAGCCTGGCGGCGTATCGTATATAGAGTTTCTCAGCCAATCTTCATGATTATGAAATGTTGCCTCTGGCCAAATTCCAGCTGCTATTATTTCGGCTGAAAATGAGTGATTGTCCTGTTTTCCACTGGCTGGGGCTTTGGTTATGCAAGCTGCAGATGTTTGGCTGTGCTGTGCTCTTTTTATTCAATCAAAACCCTCAGAGGACTGGCTACATGAGCTCAGCGTAAAATAACAGCATCAATTTATAAAAAGCCTGCCACAGTAGATTTAAACCAGGTGAAATACCGGCCTGTATTAGAGAGTAGTTACTATATGCCTCCGAATGTTTGTACTGTGAGTGATGCTGTTTTGTCGCACAAACCTGGAACAGCAGAACAAAACACTGACGCAAGCTGTTTGACCCTGGTCTGGTAAATAAAGAGGTTCTTGTACACATGTGATTACATCATCATGGGGCCATTAGCATTAGCTCGCTTAGCTCTCTTGGACTCGTCTTTTGTTTTCGACACGTACAGAAGTACACAAAAACATGTATTCTGAGTATTCTGAGCTCAGTCACATTATCTAAACATCATCGATGGTGTTTTAAAACCCCCGAATTTGTGCGTCGACACGACGTGATTATCTCTCTTTCACATTGATTATATTTTTTGGTTAAAGTGCACTTTGGCCACCATTTATACAAACACAGTCCTAAAAGGGTCAGTCGGTAGCAAAAATCAAGTCAACGGGTGATGCAATCATATGGATGCTGCCGGAAAGCGTGCACACCCACTGAAACATGTTATTGCTATACAAGAAAGCGCTGAAGCAGGTCTTTAGTACAATCCATATATTTCTCATAAATAAAGGGGGTTCATTGAGTCCATGCACGCAAAACACTTAGATTCATGACGTCAAAGAGTAGTTGTATGCCCGTGTGTGTCATGGAGTGTGACAAGTGTTAGTATCTACACATGCATACAGCTTGTGCCAGATGGTCCTCTTGGCTTTGCTGGCAGCTGCTTTCATAAGAACCAAGAAAGCCTCGATTCTGACAGGAGAAAAACATTTTTAAGGGGTACAGAGGGGTGGGGGGTGGGGCCAATGTGCAGAACACACAAATCAATAGCATCCGGGGGCTGCAGTTATGCGAACGTTTGTCCAATGGAAGGCAAGCTAGCTGTGGGGAGAGCAGGGGAGGTTCAGATCTCCAGAAGATGTTACGCAATACGAGCCAGCGGTATATAAGGACACAGCTATGCCAGGATCTTTGTGAGCTCTCCACTTTAAAAACAGGTATGCATTGACAGTGGACTTGTTTTTTAACTTTTACATTTTGAACGGAACATTTTAAATGAAGGATTATGTGCTTTTGCAAAAGTCATTTTTTTCTTCACACAAAAGTTTGTAGCATATCGGCAAATATTTAGAGGAGTTGTATGACACTCGAATGAACAATGTGGCTGACACGTCCTTCTCTGTCACTGCTCCCTTTTCCTTCCTCTGAGGTAGAATGCTGCGGTACGTTGTGGCCCTCTGTCTCCTGGCTTTCTCCTGGGCCCAGGACTGCCAGGTGGCCAACATCCAGGTCATGCAGAACTTTGACAGGACAAGGGTGAGCAGTGTGAAGAGATTTATTTAGGTCTATCGAAAAGTTTACATTTGCTTTGTGGTAGTTTTTTTTTGGATTTGGGATGTATGGGGAATACAACTTCTGCTTTAAAGGATTTTATGTAATACTAAGTAGACTGTGTGTAAATATTTTGTTCTTTTACTTTTAATGAAAAGCATTGAGGAGCGACGTGCTCTTACACTTGGATTTCTCTCTCATAGTATACAGGGACGTGGTACGCCGTAGGAAAGAAGGACCCAGAAGGTTTGTTCTTACTTGACAACATCGTGGCGAGCTTTAATATCGACACTGAAGGCAAAATGACTGCCACTGCTGAGGGCAGAGTTATCATTTTAAAGTGAGTTCTGTTCTTTACAGTGAAGGTTGGCCTTTCCCCCACAGGGACTGTGCAAATGTGCCGCATGCTCTATGCTTAACTCAGTCTTTATCTAATCCATTGTATCTCATCTTTCGTAATGTCCTTCTCTCTCTCTCTCTTTGACCTCTAGCCAATGGGAAATGTGTGCCAGCATGTTTGCCACCTTTGAGGATACTCCTGACCCTGCCAAGTTCAGGATGAAGTACTGGGGAGCTGCATCGTACCTGCAGACTGGAAGTAAGTTCAGGAACATTGATACCTGAATAGGACTTAACTTGAATTTCTGACATGGATTTCTGGAATCAACAACAATAAATTCAAGGCTTTACCTACTAATCTACGGCCAGGCAGCTTATTAGCATGAGCTTTTGGCATTGTCGGCCGGGAGTCACTGACATTTAAATTGCAAAAGGGATTGTTGACCTCCAGACAACTATTGATTTACTTTAATCATCAACTGCAGCACTTGGTTCTCTGTGACCCTGACCCTGGAGAATGAATCAAACCGAATGCTTACAAGGAGGGGGTCCAGATGTAATTGAGTGTATAACTCTGACATCACATGCAATCTCTAGAATATCATCATCCCAGTGCTGACAAAACTCTTGTGTTTTTAAAGTAAACTTACATTTTCAGTATCAATTGTAGTATTACCCATAATACCCATCGATATAATTGCATCAGCTGTTTACTTGATTATGCCGTCATGGGACTCTTTTATAACTCCCACCCCTGTTTTTGTGTAAATGATTGACTAAAGTACTCAAGTCCACTTTAAGCAGAAAGCAATCAATGTGAAAGAGAGATAACCACATCTTTTCTAAACACAAAGTCTGAAGTTTCAAACACCGATCAATGATGATGGCATAATGAGAGTTAGATAAAAAGAAAAAGTGGGTACCTCTATGTGTGTTCACATGAGTCAGTATTCAAGTCGAATGTTAAAGAGATCTTTACCTCAATTGGAAACGGTATTTATCTTGTGAACAAAAAAGTCTTCATATGCAAAACATCAAAGTACTTCTGAAGCATAGAGTACTTCTGAGATGTACATATTATTTTTTTGGCCTTGCACGTATCACAAAAGTTTAAAAAAATGGTTCTCACACTATAAAAAGAGGGTTCGGTAACAATCTAAACTCTCTCTTTCCTTTGCAACCTCCCTTCTCTGCTCACAGACGACGACCATTGGGTGATTGACACCGACTATGACAACTACGCCATCCACTATTCCTGCAGACTGATAGACTCTGACGGCACTTGCCTGGACAGCTACTCCTTCATATTCTCTCGTCATCCGACTGGTCTGAGGGCGGAGGACCAGCCCAATGTCGTGCAGAAGAAGAGGGACCTCTGCCTGCTGGGCAAATACAGACGCGTCGAACACACTGGTGAGACCAACTGAATCCTCATTTGGTTATGATAAGATGCACGTTTTCAGTAATAAAGCTTAAACATCACTAATTATATTACAGATGTTTATATTTAGGTTATCATGGGTTTATATATATATATATAAATATTGTATACTGTGTGCATGTGTGAGATCATCATGTGGTAATTTGTAGTGAGCAAAATGTTTGTGTCCTTTTCGATTGCAGGCTTCTGCGTGTCCAACCAATCTGTCACTCCAAAAATTGATTCATGAAGCAACCCCCCCCCCCCGGGACTGTGTACCACCACCGCCTGCTCGTCTTGGACTAAATCCCACCAGAGTTCTCTCTCTTCTGCTGTAGAAAGTAGAAAGTAGCCCATTCTTCTTTTAAAATATTCTAAAAATGGCGAAACCATAAACTGTCACATTCACACAAACTGTAAATAGAAAGGAAAGATGAGGAATTTCAGAGTTGTGTGAAACAACATCCGTCATGAAAACCAGTGGACCTTGCCCACTGGTTCCAGTGAGAGAAAAAAGACACATCCGATCACTGAAAAGTAAATTTTTGGAGTTTGTGGAGCAGGCCAATGTGACAAATAATCTGTTATGAAAATCTTGTTGTGTTTACCACAAAACCAGGTTCACAAGTCACTGACTCTGCTTTTACACTGAAAACATACAATACCTTATAGCACAAAAGTAGATATTGTTAAACCTTCATACATATTAAGTTGCGTGCTATATAGGCATAGTAGTTTGGTTGTTACGTGATTATCTGATGTATACTTCTTGATCCGGTATTTGAAATAAAACATTCATACCGTGTTGGCTCATTCAATTTTTGATTGCCTTGAAATATTTATCTGTATTACAGGACTGCAAATAATGAATTCATGTTGTTTGCCTTTGGATTCAGTCAATCAAAACACATCAAAATACAAGTACATGCAGAATTTAGTGTTGTGTTTTTTTTTTGGGACTTTTCACATTTCACAAATAAACATTAAAAAAGCAATTACATGAAATCAGCTTCTAGCAACAGCTTCCTATATACTGAGCACCTAAGATAACACATGGTAAGTGCAAGTTTTTAATGGAATATATATTAAGTATGTTTATTACATGTGTACATTAGTATGTCTAAATAAGATTAAAAATACCTAAAACTGTGTCTGACTGTCACCAGCAGGTCCAAGATTTCACTTCTCCAATGAAATATCTCAACATTTGCTCAATGAATTGTAAAACTAATGACATTCCCATCAGCCTCAGTTACACTGTGTGTTTGAATGCCAGCATTCTAACCAAGATGATGAACACTGTGAACATTCTACCTGCTGAACAACGGCATGAAGACCAGAGCGTTTAGCTTTAAGCACCACTGTGCTCATCGGCCTCACAGAGCCGAGAACGCTGCTCGAGGACATTTTCTTTCTTAGCATTATTTAAAAGTGACAAAATGTCTTCTACATAAGTTACTTTGTTTTGTTATAGTCGCCTCGATGGTAATTGAAATACACGTATGATGCCCGATCCCTTCAGTATCAAAGTGCAGATTAAGTAAACAACACAAAGTCAAAACACACAAGGCTCATCAACCTTTATCTCGGCCTTCACTTTTCCGATGACGAGCAATGAAAAATATAAACTGGTAAAAAAACAAACAGACAAAGCAAGCAAAGATTGTGTATTTGGCAAAGTAAAAGTTCAAAACACCATTGGTCCTGAAATACACTGATGTGACACAAAGTACGCAAAAGACGTGTGTTGGAAGTGGATTCAGATCTTTATTGCACACTTTTGTACAGTACAGTGCATGGCAGAACAACTTTGGAGCACATGATTAGAAAAACACACTTTAAAAACAACGGCAAAACGGAATAAGGTCATCCAAAACAATGCGATGTAAAATCAAAGATGACAGTACAGCAGTGTCTGTCTGTCTTAAGTCTGTCCAGTCACATTGCCAACATGGCAGGCACGAAGGCAACTTAACCCCGTATCCCCTGCCAAGAGGACCTTTACTAATCCCCTGCCTTAAATAGTTTAGTACAAGGAATTAGCTCATGCAATCTCATTCCAGCCTCCACAGGCTTGAAGAGCGGAGGTGAATGCGAGCTTCACTCGAGCAGGGAAGAACACAAGGACATCCTGGCACCATGTGCAAGAGGTTTATGATCTGGTTGAGTTTAGACAAATCAAACGATGTGGGTTATGTCTCAGTCATGGTCACATGGTTCAGCGAGGTTTGTCCAACTGTCTGCAAAACACTAGACAGAGAAACACCACCGGGCTTTATATTGGAAACGTAAGAGGCAACGTTTGTCCACAGTGATGACGGACGAATGCAGCAGAGAACACAAGAAGCATAAACATATTTCTTTTGTCTTTCCCCCTTAACACTGTAAAAATATATCTTTCTTCAGAAGTATGTAAATATGCCTTCAATATTACACATCTTAAGGGAAGGAGCTGGACAAAACCCCCAAAGAATGGATTCAAGAAACTAAGGAGTGGAGGTTTACAGCTGGTTTATACTGTGTTAAGCCGGTTTGTAAACTTTTACTCAATACCATTAAATACATCCCATGATACACAAAAAGGGCCATCACAATAGCGCAACAATGGACAGTGATATATAAGTAGCAATGCAAAGCTTTCATTATCTAAAAAGACAGTAGCTCGCCTGTATGAAAAAAAACACAACAACCCGAGAATAAATAAATTCATCAAATACACAAAAAATAAAATTCACTAAGAGCTGAAAAACACTGAAAAACACGAATACAGAGGAAGACCCCCAGAAATAAAACATATAGAAGGAATATGATCAGATCGCTCTTTGGCCTGATGGTATCATACTGGCAAAATAAAACTTTTTTTTTTTTTAAGTTGTCACATTCATTCAGCATAAAACAGACTTTTAAAAAGTCATACGGTGATGAAATACGCAGCATTTTAAGAATGTCCCTTGATTCCCATTTATATACATTAAAAAAAAAAAAAGTGTTTTTACTAATAACAATAATAATAATTCATTGAAGCCGTTTGGATATCAACCCACTCTCGGGCAAAGGAACCATTTTAATCTAAGAAATGAATCTTGTTTATGGGAACTTAACACACAGTCGTGCTTGGAACACATCTATAATCTCCCGTTATTGAACGCATCAGAAACTTGTATCCAGTGATCATTACGACGGCAGGAGTTCCAGACTGATCATCTTACACGAGGCTGCAGCCACGTCGCACATTAAATCAGCTTTTGGAAATGAGAACAATAAAATCGGTCGGCGACCACGCAAGCGGCCTTCCAGGTGAGTTTAGAATACATAATTCACTCACCATTGTTGCTCACAGGAGTATTGCGTTAGCGGAGTCGGTGTATGACGGTGTTTAAAAAAAAAACAACCCTGCAGGGGATAAAGTTCCTGAACGGATATTATGATCTTGTCTTGAATGAACATTTTAGAGGCCTGGATATGTTAAGAAACATAATAACTGCTTGTGTTGTATGCATGGTTGCTTTGCTATCGGGCTGCCCCCCCCCCTCGGGAACCACAGGCCGGGAACCACTGGTCTAGACTTTCTTCTAGCTCAGGCTAGGCAGTAGTCGATGTGTGCCAGGAGGTCCCTGTGGCGGCTGGTGGGGTAGGGGGCCCGACACTTTGGGCACTCCAGGAAACTCTCATCCAGGAGGTCGGGGACCTTTGAGGGAGACGTAGGACCAGGAGGGCCGTTGATAGTAAGACGCTCAAAGTTGTTGTAGGAGCTGGGTTCAGAGAAACGGGCGTTCGGCTGTTTCTGAAACACAAAATATCACGCTGATGAAGCCCGATACAAAAAGTATATTTAACTTTCATGAGAAGATTTTCCATTTAAATGCAATTAAAAGAAGGAAACGACTTCGTAGACTGAAGTTGTATTTCTGAAAGATAAATGAATGATGGCTCTGATGTCCAGTAAAACTTACAGCAGACTCCAGTTTAGTAATCTGGTCACGGGCCTTGCGAAGCTCCTTCAGCACCTTATGTAACTGGTGCTGCATGCTCTGACGATCAATCTTTTCATCCTCAGAGTCCTTGGCGGAGAGTTGGATCTTCGGAGAGGTTAGAAAAACACGAGAAGAGAGAGAGAGAGAGACAAGAACTCATTGTGCTTGAATTACACACGCGGGATCCGTATGGATTTCACTACGTTTAGGAAATGTTAGTCACTCAGAACAGTTACAACTACGTACTGAAGGATTGTCTTCTCATAACTGGGCCGTGAACGTTCAAATTGTGTCATCGCTAATGCTGACACATCGTCTTGTTTTTTCAGATCTCTCCCTGTGTGAAGTGTGACTGACACGTCGACGGTGCTTACCTGCTGCTCCAGTGCTGCGATTCTCCTCTGTTCTTCATTCTGGCTCAGAAGAGACTTCTGCAGCATATTCACCTGTGGAGGCCACATCACCAGTAAAACACATTTAACTCTTCTCCAATTCAGACACACCTGGGATGAGGCGTTTCATTTAAACCGTCGCAGGTCGAACGAGGGCGTTACCTGCAGCAGGAGTTCAGCGGATCTCTTCCTCTCCTCCTCCAATCGGACGGCCATATTCTCCAGTTCCATTCTCATCCTGTCTGACCGCTCGGACGTCTCCTTTCTCTGCTCACACACTTCACGTCTGGATGCAATGTTTATGTAATCCACATACATATTAAGAATAACCTTGTTTGTTTATGAAGTACTAGAACGGAAATCTTTGTTTTAAAACCTATTAACTGCTGTTATTGTTAGCAGACTTTGCTTTACCTGTTGCCGTGTCGCTCTGCCTGCAGCCGCATCTTTACGTCCTCCGACTCTTTGCTCTTCTCTTCGCACTTCCTCAGAGAGGAGGACAGATCGCTGCACTTGTCCTCATACCTCCTCTGCAGCGCTGACATCTCCTCCTGGAGCCTGCGAATTTGCTCCTTCTGAGACTGCAGCTCAGCCTGAGCTTTCGAGGTCTGCAGAGCCGCGGAAACAACGCAAAGTTCAGAACGCTGCCTACTTTTTTTGTCTATTCATTTTCTCCCAACAGAGCTCTGTTGTGAACAGTAATCAAATAAAGATCCATTTACCTGTTCCCTCTGCCCATTGAGCTCCTGTTGGCTTCTGGTAACCTGTTCCCTTTTCCGCTCCAAGTCTTTCTGCACCCCCAACAGCAGCTGCTCATAGTGGCTTTTCAGCTGAACCTCTTTTTCTGGACTCGCTGAGTCAGCGGGAGCTGAGGCCAGAAGTGTTAGTCGACAAAATAAGAAGCTAATCTCAAAATGTAAACATTTCGGTACTAAGCGGCGTCTGTGTTCACGGTCAAAGCCAAACTAAAAGATTTAATTCCAGGATTATAACCCATCTCATCTCTTCACCTCATCTCCTTATCCCAAAGCCCGCCACTTGCTTAATGTTTAGTGTTGTGGCTATTTCTCACCACCTGAAGGGGCCTCTTGTTTGGTTTGTTGCTGCTGCTCCAGCTCCTGCGTGCGGGCCACGACGGACTGGACGTAGGCCTCTCTCTGCTGGTCGTACATCAGCCACTGCTGGTTCTTCTCAAGAGCCTGGTGGTGAGACGCACAACTCAAGACACCGACACGCTCTATTCTGTGTATTGGAGTACTAGCCTATGTTCAACTCAAGGACACATCTGTATTGTCTTTGGAAAATGGCCGAGACAGAAGTTTGGTTTCGTGACAAGGGCTCAACACATAATACCTCGTGTGTCCTCTGTCCTAGACATTGAACAGCAAACCTCAGATAATCATTTCATTCCCACGGCACTCGACCGAGTTATGGGATGAAATACTTCAGAAATGTATGGCAGATGGGCAAGATATTTCTGTTACGAAGCTGTGGTCCAAAAGCACTTTTCAACAGTGAGAAAGTAAGCGGTTAAATTGCAAACGGGCACGTTCAAACACGCTGACTCACGTCTCTCAGTTGATCTTGTACCAACACCAAGTCTGCAGGAGGTACTTGTCCATTCTGTAGAGAGAAAAACACCTTTTTTAAAAGTCTGATAGTCACAGTATTGCCTTCAACACTTCTATCTGATCGGCTTGAATTAGCAAGTCCTATGAGTTGGTAATAAATAATAATAAATAAAAGCCACATGACCCCAGGGCCCCCTAGAGTTACTTCCTCGACATCCATTCCTAAAAGCCTGTCTGAGGTCTCATAGTTGACCCTGATCCCACTAAAGGCCTAAGCTCAAGAAAACCCTTGACAACAATAGGCCTCTAAACGATCATCTCCGTGAGCTCTCGCACGTCCAGACGAGCACCCTCAGCTCGTCGACTTTTTCCAGATGGATTTAAAAACAAGCTAAACCTGACTAATAGCTTTTGTGACTCCAAGAACGAGGGAGAGGTTGGGTCAGGGGTATGCGGGTCGGATTATTTCTAGTAATACGAAAAGGAGCTAAACCAAAAGGCTTGGAAAGGTCCCGGCTGGAACATTACTGGAAAGACAGAGAGAGAGAGAGAGATAAGGACATCCACTTCCTGTGAGACAGCGATATACAAAAGGACGACGTGATCACAAGTATTCCGATCCATTTGTTTGAATAATCTGCATTTTACCCAACCTTCCAACCGTGAGTCTAAAAGTAGTGACTTGAAACCCAAAGCAGGAGTTATGCAAACAATCGGAGAACATTTAGATTCAAAGACAGTGTTTCCAGCACGTGGCTGACCTTTATAAAAGGAACAAAAGAAACTGAATCCGTCTCTTTCTGCTGAAAATCTCTTTTCTTTCTTTAGCCCCTCCCATCTCTTTGGCTCTAGCCGCAATTGAAACAATAATGCATCTACAGGGACCACATTTAGTGGTTCCATTGTTTTCATTATTTAGGAACATCCACATCGGGTATGAGCCTGCCAGTTGTTGGTGTTCACATGAAGTACACAGTGAATGAACTGATTTTGGAAGTTTGATAAAGGTGTTGTCTTTCTCCCAATTTTATATATCGATACATATATGTATATTATGTAGTGTTTTATTTAAGAATACACAAATGACAATATCATGTAAAAAAATCCAACGCCTCTTAAATCATTTTATATATACAGTTATGGTCACAGACTCTCTCCACCTCCCTCTAATTGTATTTAGAGGTTAATTAATTTGCCAAAAACAACAAACAACAAACGATGTTGAAGCTGGATTCGACCCAGAGCTTCGTGATCTCCGAGTCTTTAGCCATCCAAATTCCTGAATCACTTGCCATTTTTGCCAACTTTGCCTCAAGCAGATTCTGTTAGAGTGCAGTGAGGGCCTGCTGTGCTCAAAGCATCAAAGGGCTGACCGGGAATCAGTGCTGCCTTTCGGAAGGAGAGCCTACACTCGTGCCGACCATGGGTGCATTAATTATACAATGGTATAGAGAGTGTGTCACTTGCACAAAGTTATTATATCGTTACTGTAGAGCTATTGATTGAAGAAAGAGAACCGTGGACCGTGCAGCTACATTCATCACGTTTGGTCACGTATTACTTTGCACCTTTAGCTCTCAGCCCAACACATTCCCCGGAGAGATGGGAACGTCAGCGGCCGAGGAAAACAATCAGAGGTCCCACAGTGCCGCCCAGTGGACAAAGAAATGGATGCATCTGTATTTCCAAAACAGGTCTCCTCCCATGCAGTGGTAACGGTTTCTGTTGAAACGCACAATAACCTGATGACATCAACGCTACAGATCGTAGGTGCAACTGATCCAAACAGGAGCCACGATTATCCAAAAAACAAGTTCCACCTGTTCCTTTAAAGCACCTTTCTGTTACACTCTAGTTGTCAACTAAAGTGAAATTTGTGCACATTCTTTTTGAATTTAACAAATATATGTCTACTGCATGCGCACTATGGATGTGTACAATCTCAGATCGGGGGATGTTAGATTGTGTGGCAGAGGACAGAGTTCTAAAAATCTATGTTTTTCCTCCATTTCATCACATTTGTGTCACCAACAGCCCAAAATAGAATTCTCTATACTACCCTAGGGCTTGTCATCAATAAATAAAAGGTACCGAATAAGCCCTTTGATTATCAATGTCATGATACCATTAACGCTTTTCATGGCCTGCGCCAGCAAAAGTAGTTTCATCAGACACATTTTAAAGCCAAGTGCATTATTAGAAGGGCACACATTCCCAATCAGATAATTAGTTACCTGGAAAAAAAAAAAGGAGACAAACTTAAATAGCAGCGCTAACTTTTCTAACTAATGAGAACATCTCGACAGGTACGGGGGCTGTGATTGGTCAACCTACCACCGCCTGTGTTTCCAGGGACTGGCACCGGGCAGACACAGTGGCCAGCTGGTGTTTCAGGTTCCCCGTCTCCTGTGATAAGTTCTGGAACAACGCGTCTCTCTGCTCGGCCTCCTTCCTCCGCTGCTCCAGCTGGGCCTGCAGTGATGCCACCACCTGAAATACACGTCACTATAAATAAACAAAAACCACGTCAACCTTTTTTTTTTAACCTTTGTTTATACAGAGGCGGTTTTTGCTCTTCTCCAACCAATTGCTGCTCACATTGCCCCACTGAGCAGTTCTGGTGTTTAGCACTTTTGTTGATGAGGATCATCAAAAGTACACATTCACCATGGCTGGGGAATCAATAGCTGATATTCCCCATTTACCAGCAGGCCATTTCCAAGTAGAAAGCCGGATGGCATTGTGACTAGTCTGAATTAAAAAGAACAAAAAGGATTTCTTCAACAATAGAAACAGGATTTCAGAAGGAGAAGCCACAAGCTCGAATAGACAGCATCAATGTATCTCGCGGTGTCATGAACACAGACCCACAACAGTGAAAGATAGTTGGTTTATAAATATCAAGTGAACAGCATACACACCATGTGTTGGTATGCTTTTCTCTTTTTTGGGCTGTCGAAACATCCTTTAGCTGAGCTGCTGTCAAAATGGGATAGACGCTATCCCCCCCCCCCCCCCCCCCCCAACTCTTTTTATGGCAGCTCAGTGAGATTCTAGTACGTTCTTTTGTCTTCTGCCAGTATTCTGCCACCAATATATGATGGCAAATAAGTGCAACAACTCTTCACAACTTGAGGAATGCTCCCAGAAGACCCTGGGCAACATGTCCAAATCAGTCTGTGTGTCCCAAGCTGACAGAGGATATCTAGATGGATGCATCTATACTGGTCTACTGTAAATGTGATTTTTAGCCGTATATATTTCTGCAGCGATGTGTTCTCGGTACATACTTCTCCTCCTCTGGCTGACAGCTGCTGTCTCGTTGTTTCTAGTTCCTGCTCTTTAACGAGCAACTGCTGATTGTTTCTCTCTCGCAGCGTCTCGAGGGAAAGGATCCTCTGAAATAGACAGCATGAGATAAACACATACACGTTAAAATACGAAGGGGAAAAAAGCAAACAGACAGGCGATTCTCAAGTTAAACCTGAAATACGTCAATGCATTAACTTTTACCTCCAGCAGCTTGGTTTTGTCCGAGTCGGGTGGTTTGGCGAGTCTTTTGGCCAGTTCATCAATCTTTCTCCTGAGGTGAGCGTTGTCCTTTCTGACTTTCTCCAGCTCCGCCTCAGCCTTGGAGGCAGAGCTGCTGCTGGATTTGAAACCCAACCGGGTGACGATAGTCTCTTTGGCACCTTTAGATGTCATGGCTGCTTTGGTGGGCGCCGAGGAAGCAACCTGGACTTCTAAAAAAAAAAAAGGGAAACGAGAAATTCCACCTGACGTTTTTATGCCAACTTTACCAGATGCATTGAGTTACATTTACTGAATACAATTGGACAATAAATAATCAAACTAATGAAAAGTTGTAAATGCTAAATCCTTATGAAACATTCAAAATAAACTATAAATTCTGGCATACACTCTTTCAAATATTAACAGTAATATGAAATACGCTTTAGAGATTTAAATTTCGATCTTTACCGTAAATTAATTGTGTATATATATATATATATATAAATAAAAGTAAATGCACGTGATATAATAAATATAATAAATATCTAAATATGTAATTCAATAGACATTTAAAATAACCATATATTAAGCAGATACCTTTGATAAAACTGACATAAACCTACATCATCGCTTTTTTCTTAGCTTGAACGCTTTTAATGAACTAACGTTACGTGGTTTTAATTGCACGCTGTCAATGTTGTTACAAATCAACGAAAATAAAGCTCATTGACGGATGAATACATCATATTTTTACACTTACAAATACAGCGAACAGTAGATATCTCCTGAAACCAGTGCGTGTATAACAACAAGACCGTTTCCTAACCAAACGCTTTCGTTTCCTGAAGTTTGAATTGCAGCGCGTTGACGTCACATCCGCGATGTGCAGTGGGGTGCGTTTGTTTATGTGATCCGGAGTGTCTCGAAACACGACATGTTGGGCGGTGCAGTGTGGAAAACATATCGATTTGTTAGGTTATCTGCTGATGTAATTGGAATTACTGGTATTCAATACGATTTCCCTTACTTGATTAAGCTCTTACAGTCAAATGAGTTAGGATATTGGCCTTTTTTGGTTTTCAAGGACTGTTTAATCGGCTACACTCCGATGGTTACGCCCGTGCCGGACTGCCCGTTGCGGTAAACGAAGCGAACACATCATAAGAGCTGGATTTACTACTCAAACTTGTTTGACGTGTGTCAGAATCGCGGCTCTTTGCAACCTTATAAAGCGACACATCATATGAAAGACCATCTTCATAGAAATTGCGCTACCTCGATGAAAGTATATCCTGCATGATATTTGATAAGCATAACACGAGATTCAAGAGATTGTAGATGGGGTTATACTTCATGGTGATATTTAGCCACACTACAGTATTAAATGTAAGTCCCGAATACAATAATATTATCTTACGTTATGCTGAAAAAAACAATTGTACCTATATGGGCTGTGAAGGATCTTTGCAAATCTTCTAAAAAAAAGAAAACAAGAAAGAGTTTGGTATTGAAACCATGTCCTCACTTTCATTAGAGAGAACATATGCCTGTCTTTCAATATTGTGGATTCTCTAGACCTTTGTCGATTATTTTCAATGAGTAAAACTGGCAAAGAGGCAGACTTTATTTGATATGCCTATATCAATAGTGTTCCTGTCAGTGGCCTTGGTGTAAATAGTGGTTGAATTGTGTACTGTACAGTAATATCCAAAGCAATATTGTATTGAGAACTGTGATTAATATCAAACGTTAACATTTAGAATTCTGCCATTTTACCATCTGGGTCAATGTTGTATACATACAAAGAATAAATTGGGCACAACTGCAATACATTGGAGACTATGCATGGAAGTTGTCCACATGTTTCTGGTTGATATCATTTTGTTTAATTGAACGTCAGAATCTACAGGCTACAGAGTATACTGTTAAGCTGCTTTGTACGTATTACCTCTGATCTTATTGGTGTCCAATCGGTCAATATGGTCCATAATTGCAGCTGTAAATCTCCACTAGCTAACTACTCATAAAAGGTAAATATTATCTTTGCTTTCAGTGATTTCACACCTTCTATTTTCACTTGATTTATAAAATTATACAAAGATATTCTAGTGTTTCTGGTTGGCTGTGTTTACTGGTCTGTCCAGCATGTAACTCCCAGCTGAGGGACAACAATATGGATCAGTATGAAGCCTTGTCATGGCTGAGCCAGTAATGGTCTGCTTGGTCAAAGGGCATCCCAGGATTAATTTTGTTCTTGTACCATCAAAGCTATAGGTCTCTATAACTCTGCTCCCTGGAGAGAAGAAGACAGATGGAGACATACTCCTCGATACGGCGCACCAAAGCTCCACAGCCAGCTCTCACATGCCAAAGCTGGGAAACTATTCCCACTAGGTTTGACCAACTAAGCTAATTAAAGACTGGAAGGAGACAACAGCATGACAAGTAACATGTCACCACTCGAAATTAGTATTGAAACCCGAGAATTTATCTTGACTACAACATCTTTCACTGTTTGGTGATTCACAGTGCTGACAGACTCTCATTCTGGCCCCGGGGTGTCTCACGAGAGCCAGGGAGGAGCTTGGCTCACAGATCCATCTCCTGGTGAGCCACGTTCGCATCATCAGCAGAGCCCAAGCAGCTTGACCGCTATGCTGCAGACCTCATGCTGCCTCTGCATTACTGACTGGCCTTGCTTCTATTGCCTGGAGCTGGATCACAGAGTGACCTGCGAGATGCACACTTCTGCCGGGGCTCACATCAGTACTGCACTGTACCGGAGCAACATACAATCTATCAGAGCAAGAGATTCTGTGCTCCATAGAGAGCCCTAATGTATAATCTAAACCTCCTTGATACGATCAGATCAAATGCAGCTTTAATGAAATTGGGCTGCAGACGGTGAACAGTGGAGTTTTGCAAGTTCTCTTGTGTTCCTGTGCTATTTTTTCCGCCTACATTCAAAACACATAGAGGTCAGGTAGGTTCTAAATAGGCCATTTTCAAAGCAGCTATTTTGACATGTCATAGCAGGTGTATTTGATAAAGTTAACTATGGGTGAGCCAGCATGCACAATACCAGAGTCCTGGCCAACATAAATGGACGAGGGCCAGGATTAATGTTATTGATTACACCCGTATAGGTTGATGCCCCCTGTGACCCTGAAAAGGATTAACAGAAAATGAGTATTTTCGGACCATCAACATGAAAATATCAAATAGAACAAACAAATGCAAAACAGAGGTTTTTGCATTAAACAGCATGTGCAAACTTGCTGCCGTACCGCAGCGATCATAGCGGCAAAACACCATAAAACAAAATGAGATTCATGATCCATTCATTAGGATTCATTAAAATTTCTGGATGCTTGTAAAAGCTTTGAAGGGGCACATCAGCTAGTGCTCACCACAAATACGCACCGACAGCACAGCATGTTTGGGTGTGTCTGAGCAAAAAACAAAATCATGTTTTTTTTACGCTTAAACGAATAAAAGAACGAGATAGCAGGCACCGACCCGGTGTTCTGGAAATAAACACTTCACTGACTCTATTGACTGTGACATCAACACAACTCTGAAAGACAACGACAAAAGTTTATTTTGCCACTGAAATATACAGATCAGTCTGTCTTCCCACACTGAAAATGAAAGAGCTTGTTAAATTTTGCAGCTGCACAATTCCATTACGTTACTGACTTTGTCCTGTCTGCACGACTGAGCATCCTTAACATCTCTCAATTTTTTATTTCTTTTAAAGTATTTGTTTGTTTCCCAGCTTGCCCAGGCACCTTTCCAGTTCTGTCTGATAGAGAGACGGCTGACATACTGGCTGGTTATCACTTCATGAGAGATGTACAGATTTTAAGTTTGACACCGTTTTATCTGAGCAGAAAAACTATTTTCTTAAACAGCTTCTTTCTAACAGTAGCGAGATTCAACATGCACACACAGTTTTCATAATTTGACGTTTACTGGTTTGTTTTTTGCGACATGTTTCAATAAACCTGAACGTAAAATTGAAGAATGTAAAAGTATAAAGTGTAAAAGTGACAATTAGCCAAGACCTTTATAAGTCAGATGTCACACTAGTTCAATTTTAGCTGCACACTGAGAGGCATAAAGCCAAACAAACAAAACAAAACAAAATATAAAAATATTATAATATCTGCTTTTTGTTTCACACAATTATCCTGCCGTTTCAAATTGGTTGGACTTTGGACTAGAACGTGTTTAATTCATATATTTCATGCGCAAAGTATCATTCTTGTAGTGTCACTGAAAAGAATACGATGATCTTGGTTTTGAACATCTGGACTGGGGTGCAAGGGATCCCAAATATGTTTGAAATGCTTAACTAGTGTGGCAAAAGATTATGTTTATTATACATGAAAGGGAAAATATTACCAAAAAACTATGAATCAGAACACTAGCAGTAAACAAAGGATTTAATTAATCAAGCAAATCAAGTCATCTCTATTTACGTACATGGTCTGGTCTTACTAAACATAAGACCTACTGTAAATGCAATACACGACAGTCAAACAAGTCCAATGTATATGCATATAACAAAAACACATAACAGTGAAACGTTTTCATGTTCACAAGTAAGCATTAGTCAGAGCTTACTGTCTCAGGGAAGATGTATGTAGTTGGGTGTGACACTTGTGACTACTATAATAAATAATAATTTTCAATTCTCTCCCTTTGTTTCTTTCTCCCTCTTCATCTCTTATCTCAGTCCAGCTTTCTCTCTCTCTCCTCTCTCTCTCTCTCTCTCTCTCCCATCACTTCACGCTGTCCCCTTTTCTCACCCTCCCTTTCATCGCCTTTGCTCTCACATCTTTCCGTTCCCTCCATAACTCTCGCTGATGCCTGAATGACTTTTCACTGGCACATCACAAAAACGCTCACAGGGGCAACATCTACTAAAATTGCAAGTAGGATCGAAACAGTTTTCATACCGTATAGATATTCTACAGCCCTTTTCAGAACTGAATACACACCCATTTATGTGAGCGCTATTAAATATCTCCCTCATTTTTACTCTCTTTTAATGCCTGTGTGACATTTGTTCATCCTTCTACAAGAAACACCATCGTCCACACCTCATTCTGTGTGAGCCCTTGTGAACTCACTGGTGTTATTTTAAACAGCCTGGGTCTCGTGATCAAATCATTGCTCTTCACCCTCCACAAAACCAGCCACAGCCACGCATGTTATGACCCACTGTACACACCAACGAGCTGGAGTCGAAGAGAGCCGAGCAAGACAGATTGAGATGTGACTCGCGACCGCGAGTTTGCAATCAATTAAGGCCCTAATAGATATTCCCCGGGCCTCTATGTTTCAAGGAGAAAGACAACTTATTTTCAAAACCCTAAAAGCTTCATTTAATGTTCCTCCCGATGACATTAGGAAAAGACTGCAATGGATATTTTTGTGTTGCCATGAAATAAACAACCATTATACTACCAGTGTGATGATCATGTTCAACAAAAATACTCATTACAAAATGTAATTAATGAACAACCAAATCCTGCCAAGCCCAACTTTGACGGATTCCAGGGTTGATTTCCCCATGCTGATCCATGGTGGGCAAATTTAACAGAGATAAGCCGAATGAACTGCTCTGCTCTCTGCCACAGAAACACCAAGCACACACTGCTTGAGAGTTTATTACATTTTCGGAGGGGGAATGAAGTAAAGAAAGTAATAGTGTGTCCCTGCGTGTGTGTGTGTGTGTGTGTGTGTGTGTGTGTGTGTGTGTGTGTGTGCGTGCTCTGCTGTAGTTGAGGCAAGTCCAGGTCTGAATCCCGAGGAAGTCTCAAACTAAGACTCAAATATTCAAGTGGCGTAACCTGGGTTCAAGATATCCTTGATGGAACAAATCAAAAACATAGAGAATTATACATTTACAGTCCCGATACTGATACGTTTCCTGGGCTTTGGGTATCAGCTGACACAGAGTACGGAGTAAACTGTATATGCCCCACTGTGTGGAAGTGACTGGGATCATCCTCTGATGTGTAAAGCAGCATCAGGCTTGACCTTAAAAATTGCTTTCCCAATTTACGGGGACGTTCCTGAATTTAAGACCAATATTTCGGAAAACATGAATAATGCATTTAATACAACATGTTTTTTTGCTTTTTACAGTAATTTGTTAATAATAGTTTTGCCCTTAAGTAATACAGCAGGTAAATCGTAGTCACTGACAATAACCTTTGCCTAGCTTTTCTATAAAGACCATTGAGTTAGCATGTGTTAACTTTACAGAATACGTTCTTAACATTATTGCCAAACATTTTTCAAAGCGTACCATACTGTTTTATATTATTTAATGTGTCTTTCCTATCAACCAGGAAATTGTTATTTCCACAAAGCATGAATATCTAGTTGAACAGCCTTGAAACACGCCTCAGTTATCAGTGAATGCATGTATTATCAGCAGGTGGGGATTCGTTTTGAATTACTGGCATGCAATTAAAAATGTACTAAGGTGCTGGATGGCACTTAGTTTGATGGTCAACTGCCAAATAGAGTTGCATTGATGAGATATGTGCATACACGGACATCAATGTGGACTTTAAATTGCTTTCAGTAGCTTTCATCTGCACGGACTATTTACGTAAGTGCACAGCTACAACGAGCCAAACGTACTTCTTGTAAAGGCTGGAGAGAAGGAGCTGAACTTGAAGCTGGAAGTGTTTCCTGTAAGCAGGTGCAAAAGCAACAGATAAATGATATGTCCCCGTAAGACGTTCAGCACAGTAAGTACAAAAGTTTAAAAAAAACAGAATCCACAACTGTAGTTAGCCCAACTGAAGCGTAAAGTAATAGTCATTTAGAGTTTTGTATTTGCAACACATTAGCCTTAGGCAGCTAGTATAGGCTAGTGGCAATATTATATTGGTCATGGATCTGACAAAAGGGTGACTGAAATAGATAGCTAAAAATAAAGGATTGGTGGATTTTAGAAATGGCTAAAAGTACTAAAAGTAGTAAATAAACTTATGAAATGGCTAAAATTAATGGAAAAGCTAAACATAGATAGCTAAAATTAATGGATAAATGGTGAAAAAGCTAAACAGATACATGCTAAATAGATAGATAGAAGAAAGAAATGGCTAAATGGTTGAAATGTTCAGCGTAAGCAACTCCAAGTAGTTGTATGAATGCAAACCTACGCACTGAGAGTTCAACTGCATAAAAAATGATCCACTATGATCAACAGTGTTGAGTAACTACTCTTGGGTTGTTGGGGTATATAAGTAAAGAAAAAAAGATTGTGAACCACTGATTTATGGCATCTTCAATGGTGTATTACTTTGTGTTGTTATGTCCAAGAGTAAAGTAAGATTCTCACATGCATAACATTCAAAACTCTGATGTTTATTCTGGATCAAAATACCAATTAATTCATCAAACCCGGTTACACTTTGGGTTTCACTGCTCTTCCAACAGTTCTCCAGAATGCCTAATGAGCTGCAAAAGCAAATCAGAGAATCAAGTGAATGGCATCTGGGATCAATAGTCATGTCAGCAGTCAGATAAGAGGGTTTTACATTGGCACAATTGGCTTCTCCTTACTACTGACAAATATGCTCTTACTGCTGTAGCCTTGCAGAGACAATCACACTCTTCACTGACACAAATTGGACTTAAATACCTTGAAATATGACAAAGGACCAAAGATCAAATGTTGAGGAAAAGCATTTTGCCACAGAGATTATATACCCGTAAGATTTTCCATCACTTCCACATTTTATACACTGCTTCTTTTCCTCATTGTCTGAGGTGAGCCACCTTACATCACATGAAAGGTGAACTAAGGACCCCTGTGGCTTCTTCATTTCCCCTTTTTTCCTTCTTTTTGACGACTTGCCTCGAGATCTTTCAGTTGTTCTCCTTTGCAAAGTTGTGGTGGATAATCTCACGTCGTATGAATCGTGATCTATTTTAGGAGCTCTCTGAGGCAAAGTTTTTTCCTCTCTCTTAAGAGGATGAAAGATTATTGTAAGATTCTGAGTCAGGAGAGAGCTAAAGCAGCTGACATCATAAACGTAAAGAATGAACATCATCTACATCAGAATGTGATGTCTGGTGAGTCTTTGCCTCTCTTCTGCCAAACCTATGAAAAACGTTGGTCATCCATTTGGCCATCATCCTAGTGATAGAGAAGAAATGAAACTCCTGAGAAAGGCGCTAACACTATGCAACATTGCACCCAATGACCAACACCTATCACATGAATGCGGTTGATGCCATTTTTTTATGTTCTCTGAGGCTGGACTGTGCTCAAAACACCCCATTAAAAGGAATAAATAAATAATAAATAAATAAAGATTACCAGGAAAGTAACAAAAACACACCCATGTCAAGAATGGTCAAATGAATGTCCTTGAATCGTAAATTCATTTAAGGCGGTGTGTGCGCTTGACCTACCATTACTAATTGAGCAGCTGCCAAGAATATGCAGATGTGCAGAGAGCCTCAACTGCATCAACATGAATATGTGCTGGGGTTCCTTTTGGGAAAGGTTTTATGACCAAATATGAAAGTACTGAATCAAACATGGGGTATAAAGCTTTTGAGAATGATTTCTACTAATGTAACCTGTGGCTCTCTTATTGATGCAACTGTGAGGGTAGCTGCTTAATGTAGCTTATGTAATACATTGCACATAACTAGTTGTTCAGCCCTGCAGCTAAAGTGCTTCAGTACAGACAGACTCTCTGTTTATGCATGAAAGGAATAGCTAAAACATTTTTACTTGGTCTTTCTCTTCCAGTTCCTACTCAACTCTTGGCTGGCTGAGGTAGTCTTCTCACTGCAAAACGTTATGCTGACACATGTTGAAAATCAAATCCCACTGCTCTAGGATTAAATGTTAATGGTTGTGCTTTCTTATCCTGCTGTCAACTTCATTCATGGGCCTCGCCCAAATGGTTACATGAAAGCGTGAGGTCAAGCAAGAAATGCGAATTTAGAGACGGTGGAACATAAGAGGCACAATTAGGCGTGGGCTAGAGTACAAGCAGGTATGTGTGTAGTAGGTTCAGGTGGTACTAGATGAAACCTACAATAGCTTGTTAAAATACTTCCATCTGGATGTTTCATTTCTGAGTAGTGGACAGAGTAGTGGATGTGAATTTGAACTCATCCACTGTACGACGGCATCAGAACAACACAACTAAGTTGTTATAACTCATGCATGAACGACTAACATGATATAACTTTTAGAGCTGTGGCTAACGTCATGTAATCTGAAATCACTTTTTTAAAAATTGCTTATAGAGTCATTCATTAAATTTACATAGCAACAGCTGCTCTAAGCACCTGCTTCCACTAAAGGTCAAGAGCTATTGTTAAAAGAGACATAACCAGAAAAGGTTGGGCAGTTTTGTATTCATATTTTAAGACTGAAATAAATGACTTTGAACACAATGAAAGTAAGTCCAGACGTCTGATGTTGTAGATGAGAAATGTATTAGATTGTTGTAAGACAATCAATCCAAGCCAAATATGTTCATAACATATAATTAGTATTAAAGCACAGGGATGAAACTAAGGATCATCTCTGTTATCGATCAAGTTAAGAAATGTATTTGTCTGGAAAATGTCAGGAAAGAGCGACAATTTTTGGCTGAAACTCTAAAACCCAAAGTTATTCAATCGAGAAGGTGGAAGCCACAAATATTTGCCATTTTTGTTTGACCATCAAATTTCCAGTTCGTCATTTATTTTTGTCAATGCACTCATTAATCAATCAACTAGTTGTTTCAGCACTGCTCTCAACCATAGACAGTTTCTATCACATATTGTTAGTATGTAGGGGAAACGTTATGAAGCCTCATTGTGTTGTTTCTGTCTCTGTGTACTCATCAATGTCTAAACATCATTGAATATTTCATGTTTTCTCTCCCCAGATCAAACATTTCCCACCAGCTTAGTCCCAAAACCAAATATCTAGCGAGATTTCATTGATTACACACCTGAGTTGAGGATGAGTAGAAAGTTGTGGGGAGCACCATCACAGCTCCGAAGTAGTAATCTCTTGCTAAATTGCTAGTTTTGGTACATTTTGATGCTTTCCAATCGCACATATTCCTGAGTTCCTCTAATCGGGTTATACGGAGAAGGCTTAAAAATTATACTCTGTTCAACACATATCCCCCTTCATGGGAAATGCCTGAGAAATGCAGAAAAAGGTGAACAAACTGGTGGAGGGATCGTTACTCTGCAAAACAGCATTTGAGAGTTTTACATTCTCTCACAGAACAGGCTTTTAAATTGTGCCTAACTACACAGTGTGCCAGTGTTATCTCTGATCCAGTAAAAAGCCGTATGAAATCCTGAGCCAGGTAAGGTACTTTCATCACTAACACCCCTTCTGGCATCACCAATAGCATATTCTTCATCAGCATGACTTTTACTTTCCTCCAACGTCAAATTTAAATTCCTATTTGTTGATGCTGAACCTTGAAAGGATGGAAAAGATCATCAGAAAGATTAATGTTGCTGAGAGCCATTGTGCTGTGGATACATTTGTTGAGATTGATGGACTTGATTTCATCTAGCAAATCTGTTAATATTTCTTGTCTTGTATTTGAAGCCTCATTCCAGCCAGGGTGGAACCAGCAGAGAGAGAGAGAAACAAATGAGGAGATTGCTGTCACAATTACTGAACTGCAGCAGTGGGGCATCATAAGCGTCTTATTGCTTCTTTTAAATACTGAAAATTGTTTGTTTGTGATGAATGCTGTTTTCAAACTCAGTAACAGAATCCCCTGTGGTACCTGTTTTAGAGGACATTAGGTTTCCACACAGCAGGAACTATCAATGTGTGAGAGAGGACGAACTGGGACTTGTGGTGGTACAACAAAGAATGGACATTTGTTTTAAAGTTTTAGTTAAAAATGTAATATTACTAACCTGTCAGAGAGTGATCTCATGGAAAAGTGCACTCAGTAGAGTACAGATCTCCGCAAGGTGTGTCTGCAACGACCTTCCCTCGGTCCCACACCTCAAAAGCAGACTGGCCAATAAAAGCGTAGCATCAGCCAGCTCCGACCAGTGGGCAACAACTAACCAGCTCTGCTCCACAGACTGTGATGCAATCGTTTCAGATTTTCTTAATTTTCAGGCTGGTTTTGTGGATTTGGAGCTATAGTCATGGTTAAATGCTGTGTAACAGTGATAATCGTTAACAGGAGCGTTTGGAAGGAGATATACATTTCTAAAACGTTGGGTTTCTTCTTAAAAATCGGTGGCGCTAACATTAGCAGAGGATGTTAGCACATCATTAACTAGCGGTAGCACGTCTATGCTACACCAGGTTGATCACCAGGTCATGTGGTGGTTTAGCGTCTCTCTTTATCTTTTTAACTTGTTTTCACTGCTGAATCAGTTTGACATCCTAGATATATCCTTCAAACACATATTGTACACCCTCCTGCTGCTTCTCTCTGAAATCAGATCATATTTTTTCAGGGAGTGCAGTACGTGACAGTGTGGGCCCCATGGTACCTCTGACAGCTTGACAGAGTAGCAGCATGGTGTGGGGCTTAGCAAAGGGGGAAATATCTCTGTATGTAGGCCTACTCCCTCTAGGTTACATTATTAGCTTTCACTGTTATGCTGATGATACGAAGCTCTACCTCACTGGTAATCGCAGTGACCCAAGCTGAAAGTTTCTAGCCCTTGCCTATAGATGCTTTGAGAGGCTGACTGTCTCGTCTTACAACTAAATATTAACAAATCTATTTAGTTTAAGGACAAAAACGTTGATACACAGATACACAAAGAGAGCTAAAATTAAGTCAATGGGTTTGTCTTTTCCCCATCATGTACAAAATCAATCGCTACATCTTCTTCACTGTCATCTGTCATCTTTATGCAGATTGCTTTGCCTTTGCCCTACTTACCTATTTTTGTGAGGGGAATCCCATTTTAAGAAGGCAGTGACACATTACACATTGTTTTTGCTGGAGATGAGCACATTCTACTTGATTTAAAGCAATGACTATAAGGGTTAAAGGGCTAATTTTCACACTCAGGCAATTTTCAGCTGTAAAGGACCATCAATAAATACGAAGTTAACAGTAGTGATGAACCCACAGAGAATGATCAACCGACTCTGCAGTCTCCCTTAACTCGACACAGCGTTTTAACGTCTTTCAGTGTTTTCAAGCCTGAAACGTATTGTTTTTGTTTTACTTCAACCACAGCAGGCAGTGAAAAAGCTAAAAATAAAAATGAAAAAAAAAACACTGCATGCTACCTTCATAGCACCAAGCAGCAGACAGACAAAGTTGGCAACTAGCTGGTGAACATAGTGGAGCATTTAGCAGCCAAAGAGCCAGATATTTCCCTCAGGAGTTGGTGCAAAGCAAAACAGTGCTAAAAAGAGAGTGAATATTGGACTTACATTCACCAGGGACACAAACATGACTCCAAGTGAATGCTAATGTTGCTCCATATCTGCTGCATGTCTAGCTAACACATTCACAAAGATGTTTGGGGGTTTTCACGTCCATAATGAGGAAACGGTGTAGGAATTGTAGACCTTTTAATATAGTGCGCGCCCAACATACAGCCAAAGCAATAGGGCAAGACTCTAGAATGTTAATGTTTGGTCTGCTGACCTTTTAAAAAATATATAGTTTATATTATTTCCATTAGAGACCAGCATAGCAATGCAGATACCTCCCCCCTCACATCAAGTTTCACGTGGGAAACCATACATTCACCTGCAGAGAACCCCAAATATATGCAGACGTGTCGGCTCTTTTATAAAGGGGATTCTCTCCACCAGCTCCTCTCTCATCTTGTCATGCTTGCTGCCCAGATTTTTCTGCCCTACCTTGGCGGACATATTCATAGCCTAGTGGAAAATTCTCTGTGAAAAATGACCAGCAAGAGAAAATTAAAGAGAAAAAGAAATGACAGAAGGTGCTGAGACAAGTGCCTGAGGGGAGCAGATTCATTTGAATTGAAGATTAAATTAAGCTGACCAGAGTTTAAGAAAGCAAAGCACACCTGAATTGTGGAGGAGGCACAGTGTGCAAGCATCTATGCACGTGTTCAAACACACACACACACACACACACACACACACACACACACACACACACACACACACACACACACACACACACACACACGCTATTCAACACCAGCTCTTTGTCTTTCTTAACAATTTTCTTGTTAAGGTCCTTCCTACCTGAACATTTTCTCCTTTTATAGCTAAGAAAATACTTTTATATTTCCCTTCGGGCGTTTGTCATAAACCATTCAATCAAGCGATGGAATAATTCCTATGAGCCCAGTTAAAAGAACACTGAGCTAATGTTAGAGAAGACACACCGGCGGAAGAACGCACAACCCTAAGTGTTTTTTGCCCTGTGCAGTGTCTGTGCAGTGGCAGCCCTGATTCCCCTGTACAGTAAGTGTAGCACTCCTGCTAAGGTCACAACCCAGCAGAGTTCCTGTGCTGCCCTTCAAGACATCTTTTCTCCACTGTCCTTCCACAGGTGACTTTCCCCATATCAGCCCCCAGCTGACTTGACAGGAAGCAGACCAATGTCATTAAAAACACTGCATCTGCCAAGGGGGTGGGGAGGAATGTTAAGTGTCCTGAGATCTGCCACTTAATGTGACAAGGGCATTTCAACACCTGACACAGAAAAAGGGACTTCAGCCTGAATAGAGATGCTGTACTGTGGGCCATGCTGTGAGCTTTACCTCTAAATGTTCTTCGGTTTTCGTTTTTTCCCCCTTTTTTTTAACCTTTTGTACTCATACAGGTGAATTTAAACCACCTTTTTAAATACACTCACAGCTAATAGGCGTTGCAATCAGACTGCTCACATGAACAGATTTATTCACAAGTGATGACAGCATGTTAGTTGACACTTAGGATCTGAACACATCACTCCTTGCAAACATACAATCAGTCTTAGCTCTAGAGGAACGGCAATATTACACTTGATCTGATCAGTGTACAGCAAATGTAATGAGAGTGAATGTATGTAGAGTGGTTTCCATTTAGCATGCCGGCTCTGAACTCAATACTCCATGTGAGAATAAACTGTAGCATACCCTTTAGGTACTTTATGCATAAATTAACGTGATTATGAATGTACATTGATGGCCTGACTGATTAGTACAATTTGATTTGTGCACACTGTAATTTACATACAAATATGATGGGATTTTCTCTCTTGGTCGACTCGTCCTGCAATCTGAGCGAATATTGATAAACTAGAAGCTACTCCAGCTTTTCTTTTTTTCTAGGAGCGTCCAGCCATGTGGCATTGCTGATATCCCAAATGCAAGCCATGCATGGAGGATAAAGCAAGGTCATTCTAACATCACATAGAATTTTCTATGCAGCCATTACCCTGCGCCCGTTAAGTGCAATATCCTATCAAGTGAAATCTCCAGTATTTATGGCCAATTCCTCTGATAAGCAATGTCTACATGGACGCAATGTGCATGTTGATGTTGCACAGCAGCCCCGAAGCAGAAAGCAGGTCAGCTCTCAGAATGTGAGCAATATATTATATTCAAATAAAAATCAATGCAATGAGAGAGTGAAGGTGGGCGAGCTGCTGTCAGCTGACCCAGCTTAGCATGACTTAGTTGTGAATTCATGAAAGGATTGCGAGGCTTTTGCAGCTGATAAACCTGCACAAATAAGACAAATACAACCTGTGTAATGCTCAAAGCACACACACACAGGCTAAAAATGCACCTCTAACAGTGCTGCCGAAGCGTCTCAGTGCTCCTGTGCTGTTTGCACGTGTTTAAATGAGGTAATATGCAGACATTTGGGGCAAAATCGCCCCCTTTTTATGCACCCTGAGAAGGGGCAATTCATGGTGGCATCAGCGGCCTCTATCCAATCTTTGTGAATTCTCCCGTTTGTGTTCTGCAACTCAGTCAGTATCTGTTTGGCTCTCCTGATTAACCACGCTACCTAAGTGAAATATACAGTAGCATTGGCAGTCATTGTGCATAACACACATGCTTTGATCTTCTTCTCATCCTGCAGGACAGGAATTGTGTTTCCTCTCGAAAATATACACGCTGCTCGCTTTCATGTTTGTCAACAACCCCGACGGATATTGCAATGGCAGGATACTGCCGGTATTGATGGAAAACTAAAGAATTCTAAAGATCCTAATTGCGATTAATAACTTTTTGATGATCAAATACTTTATTAAGACTGTAAAAAAGTTACATATTCAAAACAAAATCTAGATCACAATCAGACGTGTTACTGTCACCTTCCCCCCCCCCCCCCCCCCCCCCGCTGAGTATGCTTGACATGCCCCTAAATTATTACAGTTACACCCTAAAGCAAATGGACAGACAAGCTTTTCCCATTAGCATGACAAAAAAATTAGATACCTTTGACAGTTAAACCTTCGGGTTAGTTTCATAGCCCTAAAAACTTGCGGCTATATCCAGAGATTAAAAATCCCCTCTGGTGTTTTCTACTAAAGAAGAATTTATTGGCCAAGTTTCTCTTGTCACATGTCTCCGAACTGACTAAACAGGCTTTAAAGCTGCAGTTCTGACTGTAAACCAGGAATTGATTCTGAGGGAATATCTTTAACAGTTGTTCCCCCTAGTGTTATCTACTTATTTATTTCAAAGTCTGAGCCAGTAGCCAGACTACTTCAAAGACAGCAGAGGGTCTCTTGTGAATTCACTTTATCCAGAGCATAAAATGTTAATCTTACTAGGGTGCATTTACTGCTGCATCATCAGTTAGCCAGAATAAAATACAACGCCCTGTTTCTAATTACTGAATGATATAAATAATCCTCATTTGGTTCATTATTGCTGTTATTAGACACAACTGGTGGGAAAGGGATTTTATGAGAAAATTAACTTTATTTTTTATCTGATGTCTTATAGTCAGGGCATAAGTGAGAATGAAGGGTTTGTCAAGAAAGACGGGAATCTTTGGCTGTAGTATTGACATAAAACTATGACGTCATAATGCATAGTGGCTCATTTCAGAATAATGTATATTCTATTATTGGATTATAATTATTGATAATGTGTGCATGACTTTGCTGCTGCAGCTGGTAAAGGTGAAGCTACTTGTAATGAGTTGAATGAATGAATGAATGAATTGAATATGAATTCCCACTGGGGTCTTATTTTTACCTAATACATCATAATTCTTTTTTTGATTGTTTTGCATTATTAATCTGAATCTGCAAAGTAACTAGGAACTAAAGCTGTCAAATATACGTAGTAGAAGTTTAAAGAAGAAGAAAATGGAAACACTCAAGTAAAGTAAGTCAAAATCGTGATCCCTTTCAGACTTTTTCTGTATTGAGATATACAGCGAATAAATATCCATGGAGTTCATTAAAGGGCGGCAGAGGCATCTACAGACCCATCAAGGTGTTGTTCCGCACACCCTTATATGGTCGGTCTCTGTAGCTCTGCTGGCACATCAGCTCTCATAAGGCTCAGATTGCACTGATGGCAGAACTTATGAGGCTTTAGCAGAAAAACTGGATCCCATCTGACTGCTGAGGATGTGACGAATGTGGTAGAGCAAAGCAAACACTCTGAGAGAGCAGCTCTGGGAGTTTCAACTTGAGGACTTTGATGATGCTGATGCCAAGTGTCTTCTCATGCTAGTATGGGAGGTGAACAACAGCATGAAGATGAGAGATATTGGATTCAGGAGATTGCTCAACTCACCAGAGGCGATCCTTCCTTAATTGTTTTTAACATGAAAAGATCATTAATGGGGCTCATAAATATGCCAGGAGCCTGACAGAGCAGCAGCAGGAGGCGCCCAGATGCAGGAGGTGTTGACGGAGGTTTTTCCCAAAGTCCTGAAGGGCTTCTCCGTGCCCCGCCAAGCACATACTTAAACATGCCCTTGTCAGCTCAGTGAAATGGCTTGTCGGGGTCACAAATAACGTTTTGGACCAGGTCCACACTGCTCTCTGTCCACCATGCTCCGACAGATCAGCTTGTCCTACTTAACCAGGGATGGTTCCTGTCTACCAGAGGTTAAGACAGGGTTACACTGGAGAAGACATTTTAAGGCTTTTTAAGGCCAGTCATGCTGGTAACATGAAAGATGTGAATAGCATGTTTAGAATACACAGCATGAAGAGTTAATGTAAAAGCACATAAACTCACAAAAAGAACTTCTTGAGTTTGAGTCTTTACAAATGAATTAGTACAGGACATACGGAGGATAATATACCTCAAGAGTATAGACCACACATATTAATCACACCCTATCAAAATTAACAGCTGAATAATAGAGAACAAAAATTACAATATAGTTAGATCAGATAAGACGTAATGACTTATTCATTAGAAAAACTGGAAAATTAACATAAAATATTCAACTCACATGGAAACATTTAAGATATATATTGTAATTTAAAAACCAAATGCCAAAGATGTCCTGGAGAGATTACAAAACTTGTAGAATTATATTATGATAATTTGCTCAGAAGTAAAATGTGTTATATAGTACAGTTAAAGCAAAATACACTGTGGTATATATCAGCAAATATAACATAAGCGATTGAGTTATTAAGTTAAAAGCGTAGCTAGGGCACATGAGGACATGGTTTCTACCACTCCCATAAAACGTAATACAAAATTAACAGTTTGCATTATACTGCATTATAAAATATATATAAATCTGACATCTTACAAAAGAAGTAGGTGCCCTTTGTAAAGCCATTGAGGTTTTAATGATTATCCATAGGAAACTACCATATTAAGTGGATTTTTTGAGTGTCCTTGAAACTGTAAAACACATTAAAATGTTCAAGTTCAGCTGGATAATGGGTCTGAAAACTGTTTTTGCTGGGGTTGCGCATGTCATATTATCAACCGTATAAGTGGCGTGACTTGTGCTCCTGCGGTGCTGAGTGTGTGCCTCATCCCACAGTGAAGGAGGGGACTCCATGGGAAACCATGCTGCAGCATGTATTTCATTGTTCCATCTGGGTTATATATCTGATTGCCCTCAGTTCATGAACAGTGGCATCCTCCGTTCCCTTTCCAGGGCCGATTGATTTGCAGTGGCAGTGGCTTTGTAAGTGTGAAAGCTCAGGTAGTTCACACTACAGGGCCCGGGTTTAGCTCTTGCTTTATTTATGAAGGAAACATATCCAGCTGGCATGAACATCCTGATTTCTTGTCTTCCTCTTATGGGGTTCACACTCAATTTGCATGTCCAAATGCTCCTCCAATGAGAGCATTTTGGGAGTTAAAAAAAATAAATAAGTGCTCACAGACGCGTTTGCTTTGCACATACAACCATGGTGAGGGCTGGAGTCCAGGAAACGCAGCAGGGCTTTAACTGTCAATATGAACGGCACATTTCTTTGGATGTCTTCGTTTGTTCATTGTGCTTTCCTTTCACTGGTCATAATTAATACAACTTTTTGTAAAGGAGCAACATCTGTCATGTCGATCCCTCTTATGGGACATACTTGCTGAAAAAGGGAGAGGGGTTGACTTGTTGACACACACTCCTAGCACTCGTCCTCTCTTTCAGGTGATAGCAACACCAATGGAGACCGTTCAACTGATCCTTCATGAGATTCCTTCTCAGCGTTCTTAACTAGCATAACACAGGCCACTCCAGCGTGCTAAAAGGTGGCAGAAACATGTTCTAGCACTCACTCTTTCCTTTACAAGTTCCACACAGCGGGAAGGACATGATCCCTCTATACACCTCTCCAGACCTTTTTCTGACCTTTAGCATTATGAGTGTAATCGACCACATAAAACCCACTTTCAGTTGAGTCCATGTTTTTCTAAAAGTGCTTGAAAATTGGTTCATCACTGCAGAGTCCTTTTCTCCAGCAACGGAAAAGCCTCATTCAAATGTGCATTTAACATTATAATGGGCTACTGCAATAATAATAATGTCAGGCTAGGATTTATTTCTCCATCATGATTCCTTAAACCATTGATATCTGAATACATTTCACTTATTTTTTATTGCTGTACATATACAGTATGTGCAGCACATATCTATATATGCTGTTGCCCCCAAAATGTATAACTTCTGCATTTTAAATAGCAGCATTTTTAGATGTTTCATGAGTTAGGAAAAGTATACTGAATTATTCAGTTTATTCAGTAATCAATTTGGGAAAATAACTCTGGCCAAACACTGATTATGGATACAATCTAGATATACGCAGGATGACGCCTTATTTAGTGTGATTGCAAATGACGGCTTTCATCGTCTTCAGAAAAAAGTTAATATACATCCATCTCTTAGGACCTCACATTTGTGCACCCAAATACACATATTAGGCTGCTGATGTGATGTGTGTAACTGAAAACTACCTTAAATCCCTGATGTGTAGGACTGTTTATGCAATTAGGGTTCTTTATTTTTAGTAAAACAGAAACAATGCCGTTAAAATTGTTGCAATTTATCTGCTGCCCTTAACTAATTCATTCTCAGGGTCTCTGGGTCAGATAAAAAAGGGGGGGGGGGGGGGGGGGGGGGGGGGGGGGGGAAGTATAAGCATGCATTGCTTTTTACCACAATATTTATGGATAGTAACACTAAAAGTGGCCAAATGTTCCCAAGCTCTACACATGCAGGCTTTAAGGCAGATAAGCATGCTGGAAAATTGAAGATCAGCAAGTAGCAGTGGAGGGTGAACTAAAGAGATTGGAGTTGCTGGTTATCTGCAGATGAGAGCTAAGGGAAACAGATGACCCTTGACTGGGTACTGGAGAGAGGTGGCTGAAGACAGGGGCAGCAACAGCAGTTGGTGGTAGAGGTTATGTTAGGTTAGGTTGCAGAGCAATTATCAGAAACAAAGTAGTAACACTGAAAGGAAGACTTGACAAACGGGCAAGAGTTGTGAGGAGATTCTGCTTCAAATAGACCGGAGCAATTCGGAGCAGCTGGTGAGTAACCAGGGCAACGCATGACAGGTGAGGTGAAGGTAATCCAGGTAGATTCAAGAGCTATCATGGGTTGCAGAGAAGCCCAGCCATGATATGTTAACCAAAGCGAGATAGTGTCACCACCGATAGTATAGTGTGTATAATCAACTTAAATAAAGTTTCAATTTACAGTTATTTACTGTGCCCTGCTTTATATTTAGACAACTTTTCTTTAAAATAATAGTTCATCATTTGGGAAATACGCTTATTTGCGTTCTTCTCGAGAGTTAGTTAAAAAGATCAATACCAATCTTATGTCAGTATACAGTAAATATAAGGCCGCACCTACAGTAGCAGCCTGTTAGCTTAGCTTAGCTTAAAGACTGTAAATACTGGGAAACAGCTTGGTTCTGTTCAAGGGTAGCGAAATATCAGTGCAAGTGCACTCGTTTTGTTTGGTAACAGACATGTTGCTGTTTTATTAGGGTTGTGTGCTCGGTTATCTCCTAGCAATCCCGAAGGCTTGTTGAGGTTGACTTCAGGAACTCCCTGTTTCTAGTTTGCACTAAGCTAGACCTAAGTAGCTGCTGCCTGTAGCCTTATATTTACACACAGATATGACACACCGTTATCTAGCTTCTTATTTAAGGCTCTGCAAGAAAGCAGACAAAGGTGCAGTATTTCCCAGAGTGTCTAACTGTTGCTTTATAACAACAAAGATTAAGAAATGTTTTAAATCTCTAAACATTATGCAAAGACATGAGATGTTGTGGGCAAAGTATAAATGCACTGTAAAGACGTTGTTCTCGTTGTACACCAGACTTGTTAAAATGAAGAAGGATGCGTTGTGATCGCAATTCACTCGACTCAATAATTCAAGAGGATAGTTTTAGTCTCCTCAAAATGTCTCCATCCTACAGTATAATGATGAAAATTGAGCAGCCTGACCTTAAAATGATTGCAAATAAAAATGTTTTTTACTCTTTCTTTTCAATGGTTACATGAACCTATCCCTCTTTGGACTGAGCAGAATACCAAAGGGTGCAACTTGACAGCCTGTGCATAGGGGACATCCTGATTATAGCTGAGACCAAAACACAGTCTGAGGTCAGGACCACAATCTGTCTTGCAGGCCGACGTGAGAGTCCCGGAGGATCAAAGTGCCTTGGCCTTCGGATGCCCCGGCAATCATAACCACTCTTCGAGTGTATGCGTGTTGTGGAGAATCCTTAAAAAACAACAACCATGCATGCCTGTCATTCCTGCATGTCAGCACAGAGTTCAGAGGATTGTTCTTGGAGGAAACTGGAAATACTGAGGGCTTTGGAGGTTATTTTGTTTCACTGTACAGAAAATCTGTTGTTTGTGAGTTCACAGAGTGTGCTTAATGAGTTGGAATACAAAGTTTGTGCTTCATTTAAGTATGACCATAAATACCATGCAATATGTCTCCCTGATCAATAACCACTAGAAAGGATAATAAGTGCTCTGCTGCCACTACATAAAACAACAAATCTTTTATAAAGTACATTGTCATTTCCGAAATCTTTCTACTGTTCTATCTTTATTCTACTTCCTACACTGGCAAGGCAATATGAGACAGTTTGAGGCAACATAGACTCTGACCTATTTTTCAACTATATGGTCCAGCAGGAGACTGCACCATTATTATTACTGTATACCAGACAGAGCCCTTTTGACTGCGATCCTTGCAAGGCATCTGGTCCTCATTATACGGTATATCTTTGGCCTGTTGGGTCAAAGATGAAGTGCACCGGAATGCCATTACACCTAAAAAAAATACACAACACACTACACAGTAAGGGGCACATTGTTATCTTGTTATCAGCATAAGTCAACATGGTTGCCCTTTTGACATTTTTTTGACCCTTTACATGCAGCCATTCACAGTGATGATAGAGAGATTGGTTTCTGTTTCATTGACACCCACACCCAGGGACTGAGGTGTTTGCCTTCTTTTTCTCTTCTTGAAACATTGCACTAGCCTTATACCTGTAACCCAATGAGTCATTAAGCATGGGACAAGTTTAGCAGCAAGCCAAGCAGTTGCATAACATAATAATTGATCAAAATATGAGCTGCTTTTTATACTACTTGATGGTGAATGTATCAGTAGATCCCAATGATTCAGAAACAGCCCAAATACATTGGACATTACTGTGAGTATTTGAGGTACCGTTGTTTACTACTTTGCAAGCAGGAAATTTAAACTGTCAACCTCAAGGAAGTAGCCGCCCAACCAAATCATTTTACAGCGTGCTTTAATTAGTTATCCTTCGTCCATATGTCTGGGCTGGCCATTAAGCCAGCGTGACGTCAAACTTAAAAAATATGGAAGTATGATTCCCCATGGTGTGCTTAATGGTCCGAGCACCCTTCAAGATGCATCAGGCTTTCGCACTGTGGTTTTGGGAAGCTCATGAAAAATAGGCATGCTCATCCTTCACCGACACTCCGGAGCTCACGCATGCCAATAGTGATGGCATGAAGCCAAAAATGTTAACTTTCTGAGGCATCCAGCACATTTCTGTCCAAATTTGTGTTGTATTTCAAAACGTCATAAAAATGAATAAGAGCAGTTAGCAGATAATCTGATTTTTATAATATTTTTGCTGTGTCACACTGGAGACAGTGACTGGAGCCAATGATGCCAGCATGGTGAGCAATTCATATTCTTTGTTGTTCGTAAACATTTGTTCATTGATTGTAGCCCACAATGTCTGGGCAACATAGTAGCCAGTGGGAGCAGATGGACAATTGTTGTTAATTACTGTTGCATTGCTCCATTAATAAATCAACTACATGTCAACAGCAGTACATTGTTCTACTAATGCCTTTTAATCTAAATACAACTTTATATTAGATGATATATTTCAAGTGTTCCTAATGGGAAAATGAGCCCTTGTCTTATTCACATAGATAATTGACGATACGATGATGGGGTGTGACAGTGAGATATTTCCAGGACAGCTACATTAGAGTTTAATGGGGGAAAAGGCAGCTGTCAAAAACATCATTGGTAAATGTCAGGTCTTGTCAGTTCCTCAGACTCAAAGAGGAAGGTCTTCTATCTGCTCATGATTTTGTACCTTTGTTAAAGAGTCATACAGGGACGAACCTCTTATGTTAAAAGCAGTCGTCACAATGCAGACTTAAGATTGGTTAAGTTGGTGACCCTCTCTTGACCGGAGTGGTAGTTATTTCTATCTTGTGTTTGTATGCAACCCTGTCTGAACCTCATGATGGAGATACGGACCGACACTGCCATCCCAAGAACCATGCTCCTAGCCCAGCTAAAAACATTAAAACCATTGCTCTTATGCAGTCATTTAAAAATATTTAATATTAGAGGATCCAGCAACTTTATGACAGCTCCATATTCCGTATATTCCCACAGAATGCCACCTCTCCTTCAACACTGGACAGCACAGCTGGTATAGTTTGTTTTTAGATTTTAGGTAATATTTTTGTTCAAGATGAGATATCTAGGGAAATGGCCATAGAAATGACAGAAACTTTATAAGTCTACTACATTCATCCGTGTTGGACAGAAGTCCCACCAATGCATGGTGCACAGACAGAATAGCTTAATATTTCATTGCTTTTGGAGTGTTTATGTTTGGTTGTGCTGTACAATAAGAGATCCTACTTGAACTGACACATTTGACACGTGTGCTGAGTTGTCACCGAAAACCAAACAAATCGTATTTCATTACAGGAAAATAAATTGCCCCTTTGTATTAACACGGCCACTGGACATGTTAAATATTACCTGATATCCCACGTTGAGGGGAGCTGGTGAGAGATGTTAGCAGACAGCCACACTGGTTGTGCTGCATTACACATGCTGGCCTGCTGTCCTCGTAATCTCAATGCCATCTGGTGGGGAACCTCACTGTCCCTCTGCACCTCTGGCACATTAGTATTCCTCTCACACCGAGCGAGGGAGACCAATGTGTGCGACATACCTCGGAAACATAAAAGAGTCAACGCCGATGAGGATTAATCGAACCGCTACAGGGCCCACCTCCAACAAACCTGGCTCATTTCAGGTAATGAGAACGCGTACTTTTTAATCTTCTTCATTGTTGTCCTTGCTTGTGTGTGATTCCACCCCCTCACAAAGTAAGTATCCTCTCATTTTGTCCACAAATGGACCCAGAATTGCGACTTCATGCCTTTGTTAAGCGTCGGCTAAGATGTTCTGTTGACATTGACATAAAAGAAGAAATCCTTTCATGATCTTGAAAACATAATCACCTTTTGAAAAATGTGAATTTAACCCTAATAAAGGCCTAAATAACATTAAACAATGTAATATCAAAGTCATAGTTTTTCATTGACTGCAGCTCATTCACAGTGTCCTCATTTCCTTTGTCTTGATTACAGCAACAGCTACAGTTCACCGAGTCACGTCATAGCTTCAGGCAGGTCTTCTCTGGCTCCTTGACTTAGTTTTTCAGTGGGAGAACCCAGTCAGCAGTGAGATTGAGACTCCTTCGACTGGTGCTTTAAATAGTGTTTTGGGCTTTCAGTGCAAACTGTGATTAAAGACCAATCCCTTCCTCTTCAAATCCATGTGGCCTCATTAGCGCCACTTGGAAAAGACCTCTCTGACAGGAATCTATTATTACATCATCTTTTACACTTTTAAATTCAGCTACAATAGAGTGCTGTTTAGGATTTGTAACATTCTCTTACATGTACAGTATCTTATATTTTCTCTTAATTTATATCAACTCTAGATGCAACATTTTTAAGCATCCAAATCTGCTCTTACCCAGGTGTGCTGAATGATGAATCCCACTTGATCACAAATTAGAGGGGCGTGTGGCCGATTGTTTATTATTAACATAGGTAACGCCCCCTAAACACGATGTTAGGGCAGGTGTTGTGCCGTGTGCAAATACTCTGGCACATGCCTAAGATTGTGAGAGTTGCCACCAAAGAAGACTGTGAAAAAAGAAGAACTTCAGCAGTAGTGAAATGAAGGTACTATTAAATAAACTTCAACAAAGTCAGTAACTGGCATTACTGGAAATTGAAAGGCCTGAATGGCCAAAGCATTGTAGATTGTCAATTGGGATCAAAAGTATTTCTTTAGCCCACAAATTTAATAATCCAATCATTATAATTACTCCAAAACATAAAACCATCTAGATTTGATTATATGAGATTCACAAACATTTTCATGTCCTCAAATTTAAAACGTGTTTCAAACAATTTGTAGACTGTAAAAATAAGATGATTTTTTGGGTAAGAGTGCTTTCAACCACTCGCAAAATGTTCTCTCACCTAAGAGAAGAGCAAAAACAAGAAAACATTGGTGAATCAGAAATCAATGGGTTCTAAAAAAAAAAAAAAACATATCGAGGATACAAACCAAAATAAGAGGACATTTGTTCATATATTTCTTGACGCAGGAGGGCCATGTGTCATATTTTATGGGGTGCTATCACGTTGGTCATTATGTGAGGTTATTGTTCACGTTATTATGTGAAGTTTTTGTTCACGTATGAATATCAACTAAGACCAGTTAAACATGGGAGTAGCAACTAGGGGAGAGTGTGCTCAGTGTTTGCATTTTATCTCCAGTTCCACCATAAAAAGTATTAATTTTCCTTTAATTTGACACTCATCTGTATTTGCACACCTATGTGGTCTTGCACCGCAGGATAAATACAGTATGCAAATTTGTTAATATAGGAAAACTCTGTGAAATGTGTGGTGAATTATGTCTAGCCAACAGTCACTGTATGCATTTAGAATCCTAAATATTTTCTATTAATGGTAATTTTATCTCTCCTTTGCAGCTGCCTGGGCACAATTTCCTCTCTGAGATCAATGAAGTTCATTTTAATCTTCATAAAAACCTTCTTATAGACTCAAGATGGTTTTATTCTGCAGAGCAGTGATGAAGAAGTCTCAATAATACCCATTTGTAAGTCCTGTACAACTTACCTCGCCAGCAGTCTTTGCCAACCTGAAAGGGAGGAAACACAGATACTGAATTGGACATAAATGAGGCATAAATAAAGAATTGTACTCGGCTTGCTTCATTTCCATCCAGAAACCTCATGGTCATTGTTATAATTCAGAACAGTGAAGTTGATCTTCTTTTCTTCTTTTGCGTTTATAGCCCTATGGGTATATTATAAAGTGCATCATGGGAAATAAGGAGTACAGACTGAAATACCCTTTTCTTCACATACACAGTTAATACTCCATCATCAAAGATTTATCTATTATCCTCCGCTCAGTTCTTACCTTCATTGTTTTAGTTCTAAACTTGAGAATAAAGTAGAAGATTCTCATTCCGTTTAAACTATTGACTCTCATTAACCCCAATGGATCACTTTAGAGGACATTACATTGACTCAAATTCCTTACATGGAGACACTCAAATGTACGGATTTACATTATAGGGATGTGCAACTCTCCTCATTTCGTCCCCCCAAAAAAGGCAGGTCCCCACAATGTGACTTTGTAAACACATTTTTTGTCCCCACAACATGAGTAATACAGGCACACACACACACACACACACACACACACACACACACACACACACACACACACACACACACACACACACACACACACACACACACACACACACGCACACACACCTAAAGAACAGCTACCTATATCTGAAACAAAAAAAAGCTTACCTAATTAGTGTGGCTGTTTTTAGGGTCGGGGTATGGGGGATAGCTAAAAAGGTGCGTGATTAAATTCCAGTACATGCTACAGGTGCCTGTTGCCATGGAGATAAAGGGAGACCTGATATTAAATTCACCCTAACCTATATGCAGTGGCGGGCCGTGCATTTTATACCAGGGCCTTCTGTGCTGTCCTACTACACTTGAGCCAGCTCCTAATAAGCTCATTATGACGCCACAGCTACGGTTATTATTTGTTTCTAGGGGTGTAACAATACACGTATTCGTATTAAACCGTTCGGTACGAGGCTTACGAACTGAACAATACGTTTGAATAATACTATTGCATTTGGAAAAAGTAGAAGTTTAAATTGTGGGAAATATAATGTTTTCGGTGGACTGCACTCACGTAACAGACAACGGGCTGTGTGACCTTTTGAACCCGGAACAATAACAAAAAACAGCTGAAGCACCGCACGTGTCTTCAGGGAGGCAAAGCTAAACTAGCTTAGCGGGGAAACAACAGTGGCACACAATCTACGAACTCTCCCCACAGCGTTTAGCTGTTCCCTACTGATTCAGACAGGGCTAAAGCAATCGCCACACAATCCCCATTTTTCCAGACCATCATTCTTGCTTTGTTAAAGAAAACAACAGCCCGAACGGATTCAATTGTCCGGACAATAACCCCGCGCATGACGGGATGCTTCGTAATTAACGTACAATGCATATAGTCCAAATCAATGTAATTAACACAATGACAAGAACAAACTCACAAGAACCAGTCACATATATTTATATGACAACAAAGCAACAAATCAATCCAGCAACGCTGCAGCGCTAGAGCACTAGCCATTCATATTATTCATAAAAACGACACGACAGACAAATTAACGCAGTAGAAACGCTACTGCAGATGTAAAAAAACAAAAGCAGTTAATTTACCAAAGCTGCTGTTCACTTAAAGACAAAGTCCATCCTCCTTTCTTTGTTAACAAAGTCAGTAACTCACAAATCCATTTCTC
Organism: Anarhichas minor; assembly: GCF_050575085.1. NCBI lineage: Eukaryota > Metazoa > Chordata > Actinopteri > Perciformes > Anarhichadidae > Anarhichas > Anarhichas minor. The sequence goes on from NW_027466463.1 coordinate 13,199,257, forward strand.
CTCCTCCTTCAGCCATTGAGTGTTAAAAAAAACAAAGCTAGGTAAAAAAAAATAAAAAATCTACACCAAGCAAAACACTAAAAATGTCAAAACTTCTTACATATGTTTCAACCTGAACTCTTACTAAACACTAAGATCTGCTAGCTAGCTTTCTGTTTGATGAAAGTCACGCTGGCCCACTGACCAATCACGGCGCACGTTAATGCAGACGTACGTAAGAGGCTACCTGGGTAGCAGTGGCACGTCAAAGAATACGCCCAACATGTCAAACTAAAGATCTGATTGGTTGAAGACTATGACAATCAACAATATCGTCCCCATTTACTTAAACTGCAAAGTCTACCTAGAGGACCTCGGGCCTCTCTCCTTACATAGAGAAATAGGGGCTTAATCTGATTGGCTAAAAGCTCTCCTTAAAACAAGCTGTGCTGGAAGCAGCGCTGCAGGCTGGAAGCAGAGCAACAGAGGAAGACGGGAGCTGTGCAATGACAAAATAAACTAATGGAGGAAAAAAATTATAATACATGTAGTGTATTTGTGAAAAATGATTAAATTATAAAATAGCTATAACTTTGTGATTCTGTTTAGGCCAGCAGAGAAGGCTTAGCTGGCCCTGACGGCCCACCATATAGGCATATTCTATGTCAGATGTGATTTGAACATCTTTGGTATTTATATGGATTATTCAGTATATCTAAGACACAAGCAGACATTCTTCACATGTAATAAAAATGGATTGAGATGAACAAAGCCCTTCATTAACACTGTTATCTTAGTCTTTATTTTGTCACAATTGTATGTCAAATATATATATACGTCTATATGACATATATTATATGACATATATAATTTCATTTCTTTACAATAGAGAAACAACATAGAGATGACACACTATTTTGGTTTCTAAGTAGAAGCTCCGTTTAAATAGTGGCATTTTTTTCCATACACTGTTTAAGTCAAGCTCCCACTCAAGTCATGGTTTTGTTTTCCTTATTGAGTCACATTTATTCACAATGTGCGTTTGTTCGTCTCTTCTTCTTTATAATTAGATGTCAGTATTTTGTTGTCTGCAGTTCAATCTGTTCATGTTCCATCAAAATAGACGGCCTTCTGTTATTGGTCCGTGTGGCCTCACAGATGGTTCCACCTGCTAACCATCCTGTGCCACCAGTAAAGGTATACAGTTATTGTCTTTGAAGCTTTACAGAGTTAATCCAATCAGCTTGCAGAGGGCCTGGCATAAGCGCTTCCAGTTCCTCTGCAGCTGGGCCCTTTGCTGGCCAAGGAGAAGTGTGCGCCTCCGCACACGAGGGACGTCTGACCTTGGCACTGTCCCTGGGCTTCTCTTTGGCCTGCTGCCTTCAAACCTCTGGTCCCACCGCCTGTGTGCAGAACTCTGGCTGAATATTGGACACAATTCCCCTCTGACTCCTGCACAGTCCCAGCCTCGAGAGTGTTTGTGCCACCGTGGTGGATCTCGCTTTGAGAGCCGGACATTTTCATGGGGATGGAGAGGCTTTTCTGTTTTAATTCCTGCTCGAGTTCCACTGTAATTTCAAAGGAGCAGGGTGTTTGAGCGGAGCTGAGATTCTTCTTCGACCCCAGTGTAACGATGATGGTGGCAGGAGGGCTTACACTGCTGGGCATAACACCAGGCGCCAGCACGACACTCTCACAGAGCGAAGACGGAGAACCGCTCCCGGGCACCGCTGTCTTTCCAGCCAACGCGGGGTGCCACTTGAGGAGCGCCCGTTGGTTGCGCTCACTCGTGTCCACATTCTCGAGGTCACATGCTTGCAGGGAGGGAATGATGGGCACAGAACGGGTGCGCAGGGAAGGTGGAAGGTAGGTTGTTCCCTTATCCAGACGGGTGGATGGGACCTCGGTCCATCCCTTTCTGGCTGCGAAGTGAGAGAGTGACGTCCTGCTGAGGAGGTTGCCGACCTTTCCGCTGGCAGAATCACACCTTTAGGCAGAAGAAAGAATAGAAATGGCAGTGTGAGAGAGAGAGAGAGAGAGAGAGAGACCAAGTCATTTAAATTGTGACCTTTTAGTCCGAGACACTCATTTCCTAAGAGGAATAAAATATAGAATATGGAGATAAAAGTGGCCATTCCATTGTGCTTTTTACAATTTCATTCCCCTCAGTGGTCTGTACAAAAAAACTAATCTTGCACCGAGAAAAATATTATTTAGGTATTGTTCTTTCGTAATCTTGTGTAATTATTTATAATCCTCGTCATGAGCAGTCCATATTGTTGCTGCATGAACTGAAAAATGCCTTCTCTCTTGACTGCCTTATCAGAGATTTAAGGCTTTAGAAACACAGCAGCTGGATGCCTGACCCCGGCCTGTGGGAGGATGTGGAAAAATGTGTCTCCTTGAACATGTGTGTTCTAATTTCGACTACATAATCCAACAGAATACATCTAGTCTGACGGATTTATAATGGGACAATAGGGGCTAGTCCTGTTCGTGGGTGTGAGAGTCTCAGCGTGCATGTTTGCAGGCTGATGCATCTTGCCACCAAGTATGAGGGAATTATCTCGGAACAGTGCCGACAAGCTTGAAAGGCATCATGTTCAGTATGAAAATAATACAGGAGAGCAGGGAAACGTATCCAGACTCAAGTGGGTAAGTTTGTATATGAGTTGAATGTGCACAAGAGTTAATATTGTTACTGAAGACTCAATGCACATTTAGAATCACCCTGGCAAAGCCTTAGGAGACAGCCAGTGTTATTGTCAGCCTTCAGAGACTGTTTGTAGCATAACCAAGTTTAAATAATTGAATTTCTTTCCTATTCCTCCCTTGGTATTAGAAGGGCAAATGCAAGCTGGAGGTAAATCCGGCAGATCAAAACACATCTAAAAATAACTCCCGTAGCAAATTTACCGACAATTCTGTCCTTATCTTTGATAAGTAAATATATGTTTTGACACTGGATAATGAAACTGACAATACTCTGCGGGGATTTGTTGTCTCAAAATGGAAAACATGGAGTGTTCTCGTGTTTGTTTGCTGTCGTCGAACACCTTCTGCACTCTGTGCCGCCATGTTTCCTTCGCTGCACTCATCATCTCTGCACAATCTCCCTCCTTTCCTCACCTACCCCTCTCTCGTTCTCTCACTCTCCTTTCCACCTCCCATTTCTCATTTCCAGAGATGAGAGAGTGTATCCATGGCAACAAGGGAGAGGAGGGGGCTGGAGGAGGTGGCGGAGGGGGCTGTGTAAGCTTGGTAGCTTGTTGTATAGCTGTTAAGTCCAGAAATACGTCATTTCAACCTCCTGAAGGCCAGCGCAATATACTCGACTGATGGATCTGCGAGGAAATTATCAATGGATAATGAGATCTAAATTGTTTAACTGTACAAACGCAATCTTATCCCAGAGAAGATTAGAGACCCTCAGCTCTTCTCCTAAACACTTGAGAAAGCTGTGTTAGGTTAAATTGCCTATAGCTTACAGATTTTGCCTTTGTCATTTTAAAATAGAAGTCTCATTACTTTCTTTAGTAGTTTGTTTATTTGTCATTCCGTGTGTTAAGAGGGAAACTGCTATGCTCCTGGAGGATCTCCCCGCACAACCATTTGAAAGAACTGCTGAGCTCCATGGAGCTTTGTTTAAAAATGTAAATTATGGAAATAGGTCACATAAAGAGTTTGGCAGCTTGCAGTGCATCTTACAAGCCACTGTAGTGCTCAATCAGGTTGGCATGCTAATAGAAACATTGCTTGGCACTTTTAAGTGTGTGGAATGCACGAGGGACACTACTGCTTTAACGACAGACGTTTCTGATAACAGTGCCATCGTTCAAGTTGCACACACTGACAGCAAATTAGGCTGTCCCTGAGTCGTAATAGGACTGCCTTACTCAGGCTTAAAGATGCTCTCTTCTGCATCCTTAAATAAATCCTAAAATAATGAAATGTTTTTATTGTTACTAGTTGAAGAGAACCGCTTAACATTACGCACGACTCGACTTAGAAAAACAAGCTTTTCAATCAACAGTGAAAGATAAATATTTTCCAGCTTTGCGACGTGTTACAAAACAATCAATCTGATTCATAATCTGAAGATCTTTGAGGCAAAAAGAAAAGTCTTAACAGAAATACTTTGTCTTAACATGGATCATCTCCTCCCTCCTTGAAGACATGAGGTGAACATCCCTCTTTGAAAACAAACGTGTCAGACATGATTTTATTTCAAGCTATTCTTTTAAACCCATGCCAGCGATGATCATCAGACTGTACTTTTAAAATGTGTGAGTTATTTTAAGCCCCCAGATCGCCAACTGGCGAGAAGTGTCTCTGGCAAAAGTCCTCCCTGCTTCTAAAGCCTCCTGAAACAGCGCCAGTAGCTGTGCTTCACTTCTGATAGCCATGAAATAGGGCAACTCCCTGTCCTTACTTGACACCAGGATGAGCATAAGGAGGAGAATTTAAGATGTGTCAATGCCTGAAATTAATTCTTTGCAATTTGTAGTCTTGTTCTAGAAGGCTGCAGCCAGCCAATATGGCTTCATATTTAGCTTGTACATTACAACAATTATTTATTTCATTTGTTAACCACAAAGCTTATACATAACACTCAAGTGTTTCAGTCATAAACTCATTTTTTCCCCCAAATTATCCTTCTGCCACTCCAACTTAACCTCAGTTAGTCTGGGGGGCCAGTGTCACTGGACCGGTTATTTGACATCAGCGTGGAAAGGGGCAAAGAGAATTTCCTCTTTGAGGGATCAAACAAACACAACAAAACTATCGAAAGGGAAAGTCAAAGTTTCACCTTCTTATGGACTCCATGTCTGTTGGCTCATCCTCCTGCAAGTGTTTGTAGACGAGGCCATTCACTCTGGATCCATCAATGAGATTGGTCGATATTTTGTGTTTCCCTCTGGAGATGGGTGGGGTCCTGAAGTAACTGGTCTCCCTCCGTTGTTGGGCAGGACTGAGTGAAAGGGAACTACTCCTGTAACCAGAAGGGAATATCACAGTTTTAACACTATAGTTTACAAACGTTGCATGAATTCAAACAGCGCTCACTAATCTATTTATTGTATTAAACGCATCTCATCTCCTGTGCTCATTGATATGATGGACTGGACTGGATTGACCTTTCTGTTTGACGCTTGAGTGGAAAAGAAGCATCACATTTCACATTCAGTTGACTCTGTGCATTAATAATCTTGGTATTGAAGTGTAAGCGTCAGACTGGGGTTGTGAAAAGAGTAATTCACCAATAAGCAATACAAATTACATTCACATTAAATCATTTGTCATGGCACAATCAAATAGGAGAAAATAGAGAGAAGGATTTGACTCAAGAGTCAGCAGCTCTGTGAGGCCGTACTTGAGCTAAATGCTAACATTAGTGACAATGCTAACATGCTGACGATGAGCAGGTTTGCTAGGTTCACTAGTTTAGCCTGTTAGCATGCTAATATTTCCGATACCCCACATGAAAATGACCAGAATACATCGCTATCCTGCTGCCATCAAGGATCTTTAGAACCCGGCTTCCTGCCCAGACGCCCTGTTTTTAATTGTTCTGTTGGCAGCAAGTGGTCAACTTTAAAGCAGATCCCTGCACGTCTGCAGCAATAAAGACATGACATCTAATGTGAATCAAAGTTATACTGCACTATATTGCAATCCCATGTGCGTGTATATCGTGCAAGAACAAACAACTCCCACGGCAGTGTGGGAGTATGAAATACAGATTTTCGGTTTATTTGAATACATTTCAGCACTGTAGCTGCCTTGTCGATCACCTGCTACTCTTTCCTTTGTGGGCAACAGGTCACTTGATTGTGTTAGTTTAACTGAACCACAAAATCTTTTTATGACATTATTAGTGCTGGGTGAAAAACTTGTTTGCATTGAAGCACTGAACACAAATCAGCAACAAACATTCTCCGAACTTGATTTTGGCTCTTGAATAATTTGGCATTGCGGCAGTGACACATTACAAAAATAGACTCTGTATGAAGTGGTGGACTGTGTTTAAATGTTAATCAAGATATTCAAACCTTTAGATTTTTTTAGCTTGTCCTTCAACTGAACTCCCCCATTCCCTTTAATACAGGCAGTAAACTAAATAGTCCAGTACACATCTGGTTATTAATTGATAGCTGACTGGACCCCTGTGTACAAAATAATCAGCTATAATAATTCCCAAATGTCCGTGGCTGTGGAACAATAAGCATGGCTAATGTTGGCCCTAGTCTTCGCCAGCATGAACGTCCGCATCGACTGATGTTGTAAAAAGTTGAATAAAGCTGAATTATGTCAGTTTTGTTCGCTATTAGCATGCTGATTTTTTAATTAGGATTAACTGAAAGCTGGGAAAAATTTAAATATGATTTTGTGAACAAAATCACCAGGCTGTTGTAATTATTGAATGTTAAAGGTCTAAAACTGAAAGGCAGCTGTTTATCTTCACAATTACAATAAAAAAAAGTACAACCTCCTGATGTTAAATGGGTAATACTGGATGTGAGAGTAATCCAGCACGTATTTCATTAAGTTTTTCTCTGTTTGTTCCATCTTTTGGACATACGAGAGGGAGAGAGAGAGAGGCAGAAAACACTGGGAGACAGAGGAGGATGACACGTGACAAGAATAAACACCCTTACCCACAGAACCAGCAGGACACAACGACACAGCACTTCTAATATATGCATGTTTTCACTGACTCAATTTGAGAATATTGATTAGCCTACAATTTCCTTATAATCCAATCATGACGACGGGATCTGGGGATTGATCAAATCCCAACAATAGCACAAATGACAACAACGATTGACTACTGGCAGTGTGATGATTATACATTGACTTGGACGGTGTTATTTCCATCAGATTTTGCTGGCAAAGCAACTCGGAAATATGCTTGAGAACAGGCGGAACAGAAGGAGCTGTGCTGGTCAGTTCATTCAGAACTTATCCAAATTGGAAATGATTGGTTCAAAATGATGTATTTGTTCAGTTCTCCCCACTGACATGTGTACAACAAGCAAGAGAGAGGGAACGTTTTAATTCATAAATACTAGCCACATGGCTCGAGGGATGTTTGTCTTTGGTCCAGACTGAATTATCTTTTAAAGACATTCATTCTATGGATTTTTATAATCCCCTGGCTTTTCTTCTAGCGCCACAATGACGTCAAGCATTTTAGTTGAAGTTAACCGAGGGTCAAGGTCACTCTTTATTGTCCCACTTGGGGAAATTAACACCATTAATGGCCAAATACCAGCAAAACACCTATTCCCATCAGCCTAAGATGTCCTTTGTGTTTAGTGCTAACTAACTAAAGTTAGCAAGCCAAAACTAACCTACGATGGTGAACATGGTCAACTTTAAATCTGCTAAACAACAGGATTTTAGGATGTCATTCTGAGCATGTTTGCATGCTAAAGTTAGCATTTATCTCAAAACACCATTGTACAGCCTAAAACATATATGTTTTTGAATCTTTATGTGTGATATCTATTTAGTGATTTATGTGACATTTACATTGTTTTCACAAAATCCCAGTTCAACAGATAAGCTGTGCATTCGGGCATGTGAATCCATCTGCACATGCTCATACCCAGTGCTAAATCTTATGCTACTCAGTTAACCTTTTGCAGCAATATTGATGGCACATATTGACATGCTTTTATGGAGCATTCCTCCCGATCGCTCCAAATGTGCTCCACTTCTCTCAGGTCAATAGCTGAAAGCATCTGAACATCATCCATCACAGTCAAGTTCTCGTCTGCCTCCTCTGAGAACAAGCTGAACACATGATTGACTGTCAGCTGCCCTCCGTGAAGCACCTGCATTACACTGTAGAGAATATAAAGCCAGGACGAGTCGGCACCATCCCCACAGCCATACACGACGACGACCTTCCTCTCAGTTCCCCGTTATCTCTGCAGACATATAGCTTCCTTTAATCACAGTACATCTTGACTGTACTGTATCTCCTCACTGCATAACGGTTAGTTTGTCTAATGCGCACAGCAGTGTAATGAGACTTCAAATAAATGTGTGGAGCCTTATGCACAGCCTGCTCTCTTATCCAGAGTGGCTTTCAATGCTGCTCAACACCATCAGATCAAGTAAAAGGCAGACATTTTTCTCACAGATTTACAAACAATGAGTGTAATAGGTGCAAAGGGGAAAACATTTTTCTGAAACGACTTCTTGCACGCTGTGTGGCTGAATGTCATTAACTTGTCATAGTGTGCTCGCACCCATATCATCAAAGCAAATGAAGCTTTTCTGTAAACATCCCACATAGGTTGATTGTAACACGCAGCACGCTCTATACCCACATCCCTGTGTTGTTCATTTTGTTGAATCATCTGTCACTCGAAGGATGGCATGAAAGGAATTTGGTTGAACCAATGTTTAACTCTGCATATTAATTAAACAGAGGACGTCTCCTCTTCCCTATCAGTGTGCAAGAAGTCACTTCTGCCTGAGCACACATTTGCCCAATTTACTGGACATGCCATGTAAATATAGACATCTTCATTCCTAACTATTTTGAGAGACGGTAATTCATTTAATTAACCTAGCCAAACCAATAAGCCTCCTATAAAACGTCAGATTCTAACTAAGGATATGCACACAGGCAAAGCTTATGGTGTTGACTATATATCCAAGGTTTATATTAACATAGTGGCCCCAAATTATAATCACCATAAATCTTTCTTACAATTTTACAAAAGATCTGTTCATCATTTGGAGGTCTATATGTTCGACCGTATTGCAGGATGATTACATTTCTCACTTGGCTGCCTCTCACATCTGGATGTGGTGAACGATATGAGACAGGAAATAAGAGGATGTCACATTGTCACCTGAAGCGTTTCCCTTTAGACAGCGCTCTGCTGAGGATAGGTGGCGCTACTGTTGATGTGCCTGCTGCCGCCACGCTGCTGCCCTTAACAGATGATCCGTGAGAACGGCAGCTCTGCAAAACATGAAGAACAATAGTGGGTACAGTGAGCCGTAACACATGGTAATTGTTGCTTCAGGATGTATCTTCGGTATTATCCTCGGGCTATGAGAAAGACACAAACATGAAGCTCCTTTATTACAGTTTAGATTGGATTCATTTGTTGTAACGATCAAAAACAAGATGGTCAGGTGTGAGGGATTATGTAAGTCAACACAGGAATAAGATCAGGGTGTAATGCTTAATGCAGCGGATACTGTATGGGGTTTAGTAGCAAGTCCCCACTCAGGTTTAAGTCCCCAGTCAGGTTGAGGATGTATCCCCCTTAGTGCGGCAGAGTGTCCTTAATTACACTTTACATTTTAAACTGCAGATTAGGAGGGGACGCTTTGTGAATAAACTCCACCATGGCCCTCATAACACTCCCGCTGCACTAAAGAATTAATCCCACACAAGATTATATTAATGGTTTCCTAAAGAATTTCCCCCCCTCAATTCTTTCCCTTTATTCTTATCAAAATTAACACCATTATCTCACAACAGGCCCCAGACAGAGCCCTGGCACAGCGACCACGGATGCCCCAAGAACCCCCCGTGTGAGGCACTAAGTCATGAGATAATTCTGTTATTCCAGTTACAGTACTTCCTGCGCTGCCCTTTCTCTCTGTCTGATTGTACCATCATTAAAGCAATTGCATGTGACTTGGAGCCAGTCCAGGGTGCTCACGCCTGATAAGCCTCTTTCTCTCCCTTACACCCTTGACTCCCAGAGGGAGCTGTTACTGCTGGTAACCAGTTGTGCAAGAAAATAGGATCATTTTGGCCACCCTCTCATATGCCCTGCAGGTCTAAGCCTCACTTTCTGGAACAATTACTGTGGCAAACTTTCCCAGAGGATGATATCGATGTCGGGGGATAAAATAAATAGTTTGTGGCAGACAATGGCAGACCTGCATGCCGTAACCCATTTTGCTTGTTCCCTCCTATCTCATTTTTTGCCTTGTTTTATACCACTTTATTTCAAGGGGAAACAGAGGGAAAACACAGAACAAATCTGTCAATATGTTGACTATCAACTACATAACAAGGAGACAGGCAAACCTTTGCATTCAGAGCAGCATTAATCCTCCTTGGATTACCATCAAATCACATGTCCTGAACTCTGCATAATGGGACATTTGACCATTCTTCACGAAGGACATTCGTTGGGTTAGCAGCAGAACAAACCACCGGCAGATGTAGTTTACTGCTCAAACAGAGCAATGTGTCAACCTGACTACCATTGCTAGCAGACGCAATTTTGGCTCTACAAGACCAAAATGTGAATCACTTGTTTTAGAATTATGCACTGACATGCACATTAGCATTGAGTTTGTAACTGTTGACAGCATTATTAATGTTCAAGCTGCACTGGCCTTTCCCTTTTATTAATCATGGAGCTACCTGCGGAAGCTTCTGTCACAACACTAACTGAACAAGTTGCTAATATTCATCCCCCATTTACTGTTCATACTGGCGTCCTGGTTAATTCTCTGATGGGACTGGGCTTTTTTTTTTTTTTTTAAAGCTACAGTATGATATAAACACACGTCTTCAAAAGACAGTTTCATGCACATGAACCTCATATTTTTTCATAAACCTGATATTTTAAACTTTCTCTTAATTTGAAAATACTCTAAAGGAGTGTTTATTTATTATTTAAATGTTGTCAATTGTCTTGTAGAAGAGGACGCTGTGTCTGTGACACCACATGAGCTGAGAGTAATATTGACTTTGGTGTAACAGAACACAGCCCTGTGGCACACCAGAACTTGTATTAAAATACATTTCTGTGGATTTCCGTACACAAGGCTCTGTTCTGTGGCCCTTACTGTTCTCTACTGCCATGAAGTATTCATACCGCCTTGCCTCATACCTGAGGGCTACCCACTCTCTTCTTAGAGTACGACTAGTTAGTTACCTCCAGCTTCAGACTGAAGGGAATTGAGTTTTTCTAGTCTTGTCTTCCCAGCCTGTGTGCCCCTATTCCTTCATGTTGGTGCATGTCTCTTTCAGTGCAGTGTGTCCCATGGGTGCATAACCCATCTCTTTTTATTTGACACACACTCCTTTTGCCACAGAGGTGTTGATTAAACACTCAGAGGCATGGGAGGCATTTAACTCTTCTATTACATTCACATTCTTCTCTTGGTTTCTTTTCCCTTAAAAAGTGCCTTGAAAGAAGTCACACTATGCAATATGACTCATATATAATAGGTATTTAGAGTTAAGTGCAGGAGCGTGTTGAATCCACAGGGCTATTTAAAATCATAATCACAGATGGAGGTAACATATGCACAGGAATTTTTTCCAGATGTGCTAAATTTTACAGGTATTTGCGATGACAGATGAAAGAGACACATAAATATGTACAAATGCTGCACGAGCCAGGGCAGGTGCGCAAAGAAGTCGGACATAATAGTGCAGGGCTGTGAAGTACACACAGTATAGAGGCAGGGCAGGTGCCCTGGTGTCTATTTTAAAAAGGTGCCACGGGTTTAGTAACCTGATTTGGCTCAGAGCTTGCTGCAGAAAGCAATGTGTAACAATGATGTCAGCATTTATTGTATAACTCTTTGCATTGCTACTCAGCAAAAACCCGGAGAGAAAACGTCTTGGTCTATAACACCTGAGTTCAGGGAGTTGACATGTTTTTGGGGAGGTTAAAGATACTCGAGCGGCGCCTCAGTTTATCATAGAGACGATACGGAAGACACTGACCAAAATGGACTTTAGTTTCATCGTCCCCTCTGCACCTGCCTCGACAGAGCCAGCCTGCTTTCACAGCTCACTGCACTCATCCTCCACCTTACTGCTTCAAACGCACACAGAAGAAAAACCATGCCGAATACTTTGCGGCGAACATTTTGAGCCTCTTTTGGAACACTCTGCTCTGTTCTTCCTCGGAGAGTTTTTTTTTTTCTCCATTTTGTCAGTCCAACTCATCCTTTACATAAAACCTAGAGAACTTGTAGGACTGCACCACTCACAGCACATGTCCTCTCCCTAGACAGTTGCAAGCTGAGGGAGTGGGTGGAGAGAAGCAGTGGTCTGGGGGTTGCTGTGTCAAATCTGTGGAAAAATAGGTTTCGCTTGTTAATCTTTTCCTGGTCTGTTCAGCTCATGCCCCCTTGTGAGTGTTCATAGGTGATGTTTAACGTCCCACCTTAAGCTTCCTTCCCACTGTTCTATTACAGCTTGTGTTTCTGTGTTGTTATTGCTGTCTTTTATTTTTGTCTTTGCCTTCCTCTTGGCCAGCTCTGAAAGCATTTTGTGGCTGGATACAGGGCATCACTTCATGCTGAGCTCTCATACAATCCTGTCGCCACATTCTCATCGCCATGTTGTTAATATAATAGCCTGCTATTGTGCTATGGGACGATTGGCCTGCGTCCGACTGAAATGCATTAAACTGGACTCCGATGTGCTGAGACTAGTTGGGTGGCAGTGGAGGGTTGTGCTGTGTTTTCTGTCTTATTTGAAAGTCATTTGAATTTGAGTTTTTTTTATTTAACACAGCTACTTAATAGCAGCAACATTTACATCAAATGTTGTACGACTACTTTGCTGTCAAGCGCTCGAAGCCCTAATTTCAACTGCAGGTCCGTGGGTGGGGCTGGCTTGAGGGTTTTTTTGTTTCAGCGGGTGACAATAGACACTGTTGCATTATTAAAGAGATTCAGTACAGGCCTCATTTGGGAACACAGAAATGACAGAACAAGGCTGAACTTGAATGAGGAATTTCAGGCAACAACAAATACATTTGTGTCTTAGACAAACGTGTTGGTTATCAAACAGGCGTACCACCCTATTTCCTCCTGTACATATTTAAGTGAGAGTCATGCAAATTGCAGAAGTTGTGAAGTATTTATTTATGTTCTCGCAATCTGTGAGTGTTAGTAACACCTGGAGATGTTCACATCTATAAAGAGCAGGTGCACATTAGCACATGCGTATGATAGAAAATCAGTAATGCGTGTAACTTCCTTAAACAATGAAAGAAAAATGCACACCAAACAACAACAAAGACAACATAGCAACTTATTATGAAGATAAAATGTGCACACACTATGTGATAATTTTTCTAACACCAAACAAAGACGGCGTATTCAGAAGAGTGCTAATGCGTTACGGCAATTGCACTCCTTTGATGAGAAGCTCATAAGTGTGCATTAGGCTGCAATTACCTTGGGATTCTGTGGAAACATCAGCCTGATCAGTGTCTTCTACATCCTCCACGCGCTCTGCTATGAATGTCTGGGTCAGTTTTCTCTCCAGCAGTGCCTGCCACTGTGGGCCGTGGTGGCTTTTAATCAATTTCAAGCTACTTTTTTCTTTTATGTCGACACCCTGCCATTTCCTTTCACTTAAAGCAGAGGTTTGTCTGTGGGATTTTTCATTGTGAGAAATAGCTGCCAAAATTAGACTTCTTTCCCTTGGGCTCCTACCGTTTCTCTCCAAAATGTTTCAGAGTTGTGTTTCTTCATTAATCAATACCTTAATCACACAACTTTTTTTCTTTTCAATTCCTGAGCTGAGTTGAGGGTTACAAATGTCAAGAGAAGGAATTGCCATTTGCATACAGCAAGTGAATGCACCACTAATAAAGTTTTGCCATTCTCAGGAGAAAAATAACACTAGTAAAGTGCCATTTAACATTATTTGTCTACTATGCAGTTTTGATGCTGTGCTTGCATTGTGAGTTCAGGACCCGCTACACGCCATGGATCAGAATTTCTAATCTGCAATTTGTCACAGGAAACTGTCATTGTGAACATGACAAGCAGATTTTTCCTGTTGGACACACGATGCATTTATTTGAAACTCTAAATTCCCACTGTCTCTCAGCCTGTCAGATACGAGTGTGAACAAAAGGCTTCAGCCAGTAGAGATACTATTAAGACACACATCGTACATCATCCTGTCAGACACTCTAAACTAAAGAAGTACTATACATATTAAGATGAAAATGATCATAATGATGATAAAGACATGACTGGAAATAAATCAATACTAGGTAAAGACTTACCTTTTGGAGTTGGAGGCTGTATTGGAGCCTGGGAGTAGATTTGGACATGAGGCCAGAGGCGTTCACACTGCAGTCCCTCAGGCTGCGGCTCTCAGAGAAATGAGCCTGGAGTTTTTCCCTATGTCTTCTGTGGAAGAATGCAGGCGTGGGGAGAAAGAGAGACATTGTCACGACGAGAAATGACCATCATGGTGTGCTCCACTATAAAGTCTCTGTCTCCATTAGCTATTTACCTCATGCATTCTTTCTAATGATAACATACACTGATAGCAGTCTTTAGTCCAGTCATTGATTTCCGTGACCTACTTGGCCAGCTCTGTATACACCCATGTAACAGCGATTTATAGACATAATAATACCCTTTCATTCTTGACACACACTTTACTGTCCATTTACACATACATTCATTCCTGCATCACCATCAGTGGACAATCACACTACACCAACCAAGTGTGGCCCTCTGGTTTCTGGTCATTTTGAAAAAAACAAAAATAGAATAGAATATTTACTTTTACGGTCTTTTCCCATAATATTGCACGCACACGCACACACACACACACACACACACACAGACACACACACACACACACACATATGCATGCAAAGTGTGACAATGAACGGATATAGAATTTAGAGTACTTTGTTTCACAAAAAAAAAAAAACACTGCTGATATCTAATAATATCTGTAGATTGTTCATGTGCGGGCACCTTGAAAGGTTAAAAGATCATCAGCTCACATTATGGACTTTTTCTTCCAGAGCTGTAACTGAAGGTTCGATGGTGGTGAAAAGTGCTCAAACTGGTTGCAAAAATAGCATTAGGAGGAAAGATGTCTTGCACAACTGCAAATTTAATTAAGGAAATGTACCGTGAAATGTCCATTACATGCCTTTGTGATAATTTTCTGGGAAAAGGAATAAAGAAAGACAACGCTTTTCCAGAAATACCTTCACAGAGAGTTTCAAACTTTACAGAGGAAGACTACAAAGGAACATGCCTAGTTGGATGTTTTAATGTATAGATAATGTGGATGCATGTTTAATCCAAAGCTGCGAAGTGACATTTTTTTGTCACCTGTACAATATTATTGCCAATCTTCACCATAAAAAAGGCTCTTATGAAGAAACAATGTGAGACAGACAAGCAAATTGGCATCTTTTTGCAATGCTAAATATAAAATATAAAATATGACAGTGTTCCTTCATTTTAGAATTAAACTTTGATTAGATTATAAATGAATTAATGCTTGAGAGTTAATTAAATGTTAATTCATCATTAAATGTTCATTCTTAAATAAGAGGTTGGTAAACTCTCTCTGCAGCTAAGGCTTCAGGTTAAATGCCTCTGGAGTAAATTACATGGTCTTACGGCCACCGCCGAAGCCAGCCCAGTGTGTTTAACCTTTCTTGTAGTGTGATTTGTATGCTTGATAGGATGTGTGGTCCTCTGTACGCAATTGGTTCCCTCCTGCTGAGGCGTGGCTCATCTCTGACTGTCTCACAAGCCGGGGATCGTGATTGGTACTTAAGGTTCAAATGCCTGGACAGCTTGACAGGCAGCTGAGGTTAAGTGGGCCCAAGTGCCTCTTTTTGTCATTGTTTCAAAGCTATTGTTAATTGTTAAATTGACTCTGTGATTAGTTATTGAGGTACTCTCTAGCTACCAGTGTACAGGGCCAGGCCTAGTTTTAATCCCTAATTGCACACACGTTTAGATATTCTGTAATTTAGAGACACGAAGTGCAAGGGTGCTGTATTGAACTGTGTTTCATACTGGTACAAATGAAATTTCAGGTCTTTACTGAAGAGCAGAATACACTTAAAGTTCAGAAGCTAAACTGTCAAACAACATTTGGAAAGCGATTCAATTTAATAAGGAGTCTGGGTTTGGATAATTTCTGGTACATTTAATTTATTTGAGCCAGGACTCTCTGGTCACGCTGACACGTCTTATAGCGCTGCAGTACTGAAAATAAAACTCATTTTTGTTTATCAAGACCAATTCAATTAACCCAACCTACATTAACTCCCTCTTTACACTATGCCATTACTTTCACTTTGTCTACATTGCTTTTCCCTTTTCTTCCCTGAAGTGAGTAATTGACTTTGGCGGGAAGCTTTCGCGTGGCCTGGTACCCCTCTTATCCAGTCGTGAACATGTTATCTGTGTATTTTCTATGTGTTAAGCATTTTGTGACCCACCTGCTTGCTAAAACCACTTTACAAATAAATCTTACATGAGTATCTGTCCCAAATGCATCCTACACAATTTAGATCTGAAGCCCTGATAAAATATCCTCTAGCTAACTCACACTTAGAATTTCATTGGGCTCAATGCCATGATAGTAAAGTGCTCTTTCTGCACAGCCGGGGGCATACTCTACTAATGTGGTGCTGGCTTGCATCACTCACTTGTTGCGGCGGTAGAGAGCCATACACGCCACTCCAAGAAGACAGATCCCGGAGGCAATGCTGAAGATGGACAGCACCTGCCTCTGGTAAGTGTCACCACTCTCTGCGGAGAAGAGAATACGGTTCAGGCCATAGAATTTCTACCGTGACACAAAGGATATAAGCTGTGGCTGTGATTGAGCAGGGAGAAAGAAATGTATCATGAATTAACATACTGAGCTCACACAAACAGCGGATGGACGTACACACACACGGCCACACACAGACACCCACCCGCAATCGGCATTAGCATAAAGCAACCAATGCTGCTGTCAGTAAATGTCAGTGTTTGAGCATGGGATAGGGACATGGCAGACACAGGCAGGGCTTAGTGACATGTGCTAAGTGAAGTGTGATAATCATTTCGTTCAGACAAACCCAGCAGGCAACACGGTGTGCTGTCTGCACAGTAGGGGCCACACCGTGCGTGCGTGCGTTTACTGTATGTGTGTCCTCATTTAGAGACTGACGGCGACAGGGAATTAGCAGCAAATGAATGCTCCCGGAGTTCCTTGTCAGACCCCTGCACATCGACGGAAGAGGCTTAAGGTCACAAGCAACTGGGACAAGCAGCAGTTGATCCTAGCAGATATCTGTCTGACTGAGCAGCTGGATTGTGGAGATGCACGACTCACCATAGTTTCAGAGGGTGACGGTGGGACATGCACTGGCTTATCAAAAACAAATCGCCTAGTGGTCAAAATGAGCACAGTCTAAAACCTGCAACTACTAAGTATGTGACTGATCCACTGTGGAGAGTTGGATAGACCTCTCTGTCCCAATGTCTTTCATGACCTTAAACACAACCTCCTGTGACGTTACTCAAACAATCAAAAACAATAAATCCCCCAGTGTCTGATCTCACCAACATGACAACAGCAGGGTGAAGTGCAGAAAACATCCCCCCCCCCATGACCTTTGAGGGCTTGTCTGTGGCTTTTTATGCTGTCAGAAAACTGTCCTGGGAGGTCTTCTTCATCCCTTCTTGTCTACCCTGGTTTATCAACTTCCCCTTACTCTTCTTTGAGGGCACAGTTGGATAGCCTCTTGTGTTTAGCTCACACTGGAGTGCAACCAAGCACACTGTTTTCACCATTTTCCCATTTATTTCCTTCCTCTGCATTACATCAGTGCTGCGTCAACACATTCAAGGGGTGGTATGGTGTAACTGAGTTCAAACTGGAAGGAAACCTTTTTAATATTAGAATGCTTCTGGCAAAAGATGAATATACCATTTGAACATGACCTGGAGTTACAATATGTGGAGATATACAGTCTATACTGCCCACTCAGCTCCTGTGAAAAGGAGGCAGGCTGGGTTGGAATTAAAATAGAGCCAATGTAAAGAAATGCTGCAGGGCTGGTCAGCTGTGACACACTATTGCTTATTTAACACTGGTAAGCTGACAAACAGCTTTGTGGATACTTGTGGTGCAATAATTTGGCAAATAATCGGCTTAAAGTATTATGTTTCACAGTTTAGTTGTTTTAGCTGGCATATTATGACCTTAACAAGAGCAATTTGGAGTGTGACTAACTAGTTTAGTGAGTTTACATTGTGCATTACCTGACTTTATGTATATCTGCCAACATATATGGTGATATTTATAACTATAATAAGCCAATATGGCCGATAATATCAGCCCTGGGATATGTCTTTCAGGTTCTTTTGTGCATAACAGAACATAATAATAGTGGAAAATCACATATTTGATACTATTTTAAGACTTTGAAATAGTGGATCTGTCAACACGTTTGTGACTCACTGATTCTTGAGCACCCTGCAGTGCATATTTTCATGCTGCACTTTACAAATGAACAACATAAGTTGCCTCTGTTTATGAGTAATCTGTCTCTTGTATATCTGTGTCCCTGTAAACCCTGCAGCCTTTAACCATCAGTGAAATGACCTCTCGACGGTTTCTATCTTTGAAACATATGGGAACTATCCTTTCCTGCCCCACATCATCAGTGCTCATCATGTGCGGCACCACCTGAGACGAGCCTCTGCCTTGTTTGGATAGACGACATGGGCCCTTTCCAAAATCTGAACATAAAAACAGCTGTCTACAAAGCTCTGCTGAATGGCTGCGAGGAAAAACCAACATGCAGTCTATATATTAAACCATTACAGGGCTTTCATGCCCGATGCCTACGAGGCAGTCTTTGAAATTAGATGCAAGAGCATGTTGGGGAAACGGAACTAACTGAGCAGCCTCAGCTACATTGGCTAAGCCATGTCATATTGACACGAGGACAACACAATCCCATATGGCCAGCTATGCCATAGCAACCACACTATACATGGTCAGAAAAACATGCTATGATGAAGAGCATGCCAAAGTATCCATGACAAAATGGGTAGGGGTATTTAGCCTGAAATACATCAGGGCAAACTAGGGAAACACACAGAGCTTCAGCAGCTGGGCCCAAAATAATTACAAAAAAGACAAGATTGTTGAGAGTCCTCAATCCCACTTCAACCAGAGCTGTGCTGTATTCTGACGGTGTTAGATGTCACATATTGGACTTGTATAACAGCTATCAAAAGAATAATTTCTAAAGCAGAAGAGGAAGTCATAATGGAACACAATGAATAAGCAAGTGAGCATGCACAGTGCTTTTCACAGCCTAAAAAACTACCTGCACTTCTGTCTGCCATCTGTCCGGCTATCAATCGATCAATCCTGTTCTCATTTTCTCTAATGCATCCGCCCACCCGCAGGAGCATTCTGGACTAATTTAGTCCCCAGATTAAAATCACTGAACTGGGGAATGTTGTGTGTGCAGGGCAGGCTTCTGTTTTCAGAGCGCCTGCTATTTCCTGGTGGAAGTGTGTGATGTGACGGCGGCGTATGAAGCCACGCTAATGGAAAACTTCACAGCATGCAATGTTTGGTTTTCATGTATGCACAAAAGGGAGCCAGAGAGCGAGGAATAGATGGCAAAGAGAAAATGGAACAATGCTACGAGTGTGGTACTGTAGAGGCTGTGTACAATTAGATTGTATAGTCCCTCTGGACAAGGAACAGCGTGTGATTATTAACGAAAGAGGAGCTGGATAATTTGTTTTTTTAAAAGATTTGTTAACTCCCTGGAAGGTTGAAAGGTACCCAAAGAGGTTTAAATTGTATTTCCATTGCCTTCCATTGCATTTGTATAGACCGTTTGATCACTGAAAACAAAGACAATATTTATAAAATGCAACAGATTCAGAAGCTGCTGCTAAGCTGAATCTACATGCATGTGGCAGGCAAGTGGACAGACATTCCTACGTGAACTGCCGCATTGTGTCTTTACTTCTCCATCGTCTATAACGGCACTCTTCCTCATGCAGAAAGCGTACTCCTAATTCACCACAACGGTGTTTCCATGGCGACTGGCTCGCATTAATTTTCCAAGGTGAGTGGCCTTGTTGTGCTGTATTGTGTGTTTGGTATGTGGTATTTCACAGACGTGAGGCACATTTCCGAACACTCTCCAAAGAGTCAATGAAAAGTTGTCTTACCCATGAACTCAATCCCAAGTTCATCCGCTGTTCCATTCATGGCCAGATAGCAGCATGAGAAGAAGGGAGGGAATGGGTAAGCAGGGAGGAGAGAGAGAGAGAGAGAGAGAGAGAGAGAGAGGGAGGGGGGAGAATAAAACAGTTACAACATGATGTGCCACTATCTTACTCAGAATTCACCTTAGGGGAGAGACACATGCTGCAACTAGACCAGAAAGTTGGTTTGACGGCTTTCTCTGACACGGCTCTCCCTTGTGCACCAGGTAATGAGCCAGGCAGCCCCGGATGCTTGGTGTGCTTTTGCGAGATACACTTTGAATTCACACAGCCTACAGTGGCTTTGAATGAAGAAAGACAACAACAAAGATATGGGGGCTGAGAGGATTAGAGGAAGGATCATAAAAATAAAAGTTGAAAATGACATATCATGTAGCTTTATGTCGCTGACGTTGCTTTGCACGGGGCTTATGTATTGATTTGAGCCTGAGGTGTTGCAGTAATTGTCCTCCTCTGTCTCCAAGCATAGCTTTTCAATTGTCAATAGCTGGTCACTTTTAAGACTAACACACATGTTTACATGCGTGCGCAACTGTAGGAATACAGTATGCTGCACTCTTGTCTGTATGTTTTTGTCTCCCCCACACGCACACACATACGCACACACACACACACACACACACACACAGTCTTTCTTCATGCAGTTAAGTCTTTTCTCCCCAGTCCCAGTGCTGGGGAAACAGATAAAAAGGAGCACTCGTGTTCTTTCCATCCTGACAGTGCCCCTTTTTCATGTCACTGTAATGTAATCTCATTTAAATTAAAATGAAAACCCTCACTAGTAATTGCTTTTCTGACAGAGGTGGTCTGAGTTTTAAATAGAATGTGGCTTGCCAAGCTCCTGACAGATTAAGTAGCGGGCACTCTCAAAAAAAGAAATAGAAAAGGCTAACAGAGAGAAAAAATAACATCTGTTCTCGGATGCATTTTGATCGTACATTGGGAAAATATGTCAAGCCAGTCGTATGAGGAAAAATAATAACACCCCAGAGAATGAGTGAGTTTCACATAAATGACCGAGGAACATTTGGATGAATGGATTTATAATAATTGCACAAGGTTATCTCGCTCTATTAAGGGGTGTGATTTGAGGAAATAGGTATTTTTTTATTGTGAATGATCACATTTGAAATACAGTTGGCAAACTTAGAAGATTTAGGGGAAGTTTCAGAGAGCACTTGATCTTTTATATTCAATAGAAAGCCAAGTATTTACTCTATGACTGCCTAACAGACTCTTAATGAGGGAAGGGCATTTCCACGATTCCTGTGATAACCTGTGAAAATAGAAAACAAAGGCAGGTCTGAAATCCCCTAATTAATCAACCGATTAACAAATTAATTTATGTTTGTAATTAAATAGGAAGTAAGTGTCATCATGTTTTTAATGAACACAATGTCAGTTCATCCTTTTCAGATTATATCTTGCAGCCTCAAGGATTATTTATTACACTCTCCTACTGATTCATAGTCAGTATAATAACAACTCACAAATTAACGATCAAAACAATCAATTCTAGCCTGCGGACATTATGCTTTTCGCCATTAGGAGTTTTGAGGTATAACTGCATCAGACAGATGCGGACGACACTTTAGCTGCTAGGCGCTTACTGTCACTGTGGAACAAACTCTCGGCAAGGCCAAAGAAGTGAATGCAGTATCTCACTGATGTCGCCTGATCTGTATTATCCATTCAAGCCTTTCTCTGTGATTGCCCATGGCAACAGCCAACACTTTCCTCCCCTCTAAATCGCCCTGACTGTCACATCCTGTGCAGATGATGTCATTACAACACTGATACACATCCCTCGTTCTGGCACTGCCTTGTCTGGAGACATACACCAATCATAATACATGCAGGCTCCCAATCCGATGCACTGGCAACTCAAAGCTCGCCTGGGAATCACTTACGCTGTCTTGTGGGAGCCTTGAGCAAGCCTGAAGAATACCTGTGCATCATGTCAGAGGCTCTTGGCCCGATTAAGAGGCAGAAAACTGGCAGGTGGGAGAGACAATGGCAGAAGTGAATCAAATCCTTAATCCCCTCCTTCGTTTGGGGGAGCAGGGAACTGGGAAGCCAATGTGTCTATGTTTGTGTGTGTGTGTGTGTGTTATTGAACTCAATATCCTGTGCAGCTACTTACTCCAGACTTAATATCTACCAGAGATAAATAAATAATTTGAGGCTTGCCTACTTCCTCTTTGTAAATCAGCTGGGTAAAACCAAAAGCCGGCTCACCTCCCTCCCTTTCCTCTTCAATCTTCCACCAAACATCACATATGTAGCCTCAAAGGTGCAACCAGCACAACTAAACCAACATTAGTTGCATGCCCTTACCTATCCATAGACTATATTGCAGCCTTCCTACACGCACATGTTTCCATTTTCCCACTGTGCACCAATATGCAAGACCATGGCACCTTCTCTCCATCTCATCTCCAAGGCTGAGTTCACAGCAGTGTAGTTATAGTGCCTGACAGGGAGCCTCTTTGTCCTTTTGTTCCTGGGCTTTTCAGATGTGCGCGACAGTCTTTCTACCTCTGTAAGGATGTGTGTATGACGGAGTGGCAGTGTCTGTGCAAAGCCAGTGCGGACTGGTCTGTTGAGTGGCTGCCTTGTGGCCAGTCAATAGCAAGACAAAGCGTAAGAGGCGATGATGATTTGTGACTGTGAGGAGACACGGGGATTGATTTTTATCAAAAAAGAAAGGTTAAAAGAGAAAAATGTGCGTGGCAGATGAAACTTTTCTCCTCCCAGAGTGTGATTCGTGTCTAACGCTGAAGATGTAGTATTAAACTCTGCTTGTAAAACAAGCATGTAAAAACAAACCCGCTCACACACACACTGACACACATACTTGACTGAATTGAATTTCACTGGAGCTCGTCCCACTTGTAGTTGCTGATAGTGTGTGCATGTTATTATATGATTTGGCTTTAGAATGCAGGATAATCCTCAACAACCCTTGGTAATCTGGGTAAATTTTAGATTACTTTGTATCAACAGAGATCAAAATAGGCTTCCTTGCGTGCACGCGTGGAGTGGCGGTGGAATGCTTATCATTTTTTTCCCATGATAGAAGATGTTGTGGATGAGTTCATGATACGAAATTACGACTGACTAAGATTCCTTAAACATGTAATGACAAAGCTTTAATGAGCATTTCTTCTTCCTTTTTAGCTATTTGATGGATATTGTAATATGAATATCGTTTTTTTTTTCTCCAGTACATTCAAGAAAAGAAGAAGAAAGAGAGCTCTTGCACCCCAATAACGAGTATACTCTCACTAGCTCCCTTGCTAGGGGATGCAAATATACGGCGTGGCAGGTGTATGCTCATGCCTCGAGGAAGCACAGTGTCGAGTGTAAAAGTTGTTTGGATGAGCGGTTCTTGAGAAAGCTGCAAGCAGCAATACAGCAGGCCGAGCATTCCACTCGTTCACAGCAGGCGGGCAACTTTCGAGTGCACACCGCACTGGCAACTAACTCCTTGCTTTCCATGAGATTCTTATATTTTCATGACAAGTCTGGCAAGGCTGCACTTAAGATCATATCATATTGTTGTACGCCGGATGTGTATATATGTATATATATATTTATTTATATGTAGTGTATGCAGTGGGGGTGGATGGGGATGATTCTGGGCCACAAGAGTTGACTTTAGAGAGGATACATAAAGTCAAAGTTTTGTGTACATTCAGTAATAACTGTGACATGTGGAAATGTTATTCCATACATTTATTTGAATCCATTTTTATTCTCCCCCAAGGTGTTTTGAACTCCACTTGTTTGTAGTTTTAGCTGGAGACAGTAACTGTCTTTTATTATAATGTAATATAATGACAATAATTTAAGGAAACAATCTCATTTTCAGGTTCATTCTTGTATTTTAGGTTATTTGACAGTTAGTGGGTAAGCAGGCACCCCAGATACCCAAACATTAACTTTTCTTTCATGCTTGATTTTTTTTGGTCAAGGTTACTGAATAATTTCACCCCAACAGGACTCAAGAAATGATTCAAATAAATCAATCTGCAATTAAAAAATGACCTCATGGCTCATTGTTTACACTTCATAAGCAACCTGTGACGGGGGGCTGCCAATAGATATAGCTTTGTTTTAAGCGGTCATAAGAAGAAAAGCTCTGAATACAACACAAGCAGTAGCGAGAGCAGTAACAGTGCAAATGTAGCATTATAACTTAGGAGTTAATGCTGTTTTCTGGGAGATTCCTACTCTTATCGTTTCATAAGCTTATCTTCAGCAACTGTAAAAGATGTTCCTGAAACACAGTTTTTTTCTGAAAGGTCTTTTGTATCTTTAATTCACTGACAAAATCAATCCAATTCAATTTTCTGCTTCAATCCTGCTATATTTTGAAATAGGAATCCTTTCCCAAGAATCATTTTGTGTTGAAGCGCTTTCAGTATGCCCATACACTGCAGGAAATATAGTTTCTAAATTTGTAAATAACACCAAATGTATGTACAGCATATTCTATTGCAGAGTCTTACACTATGTGCATACAATGGCATATAAACATTTTACATCAAACAAAGCATATTTTTGAATTTGCCTTATACGTTTTAAATAAATGCAAATGTACCATAAATGTTTTATAATCTGCTGTATTTGTTTCCTCGGGTGTCCATTATTGTGCAAAACAATACAACTCAGCTTATCTCAAAGAGCAAACATAAAATCTCCTGACCTGGACACGCATGGAAATTGATGTCTGCCTACAGAAGATAAAATACATTCCACTGTGAAAACTGGCTGCGATGAGGGAGAAAGAAACATGCTTTGTGACACTGGCTTGTGACCCCATTAATGGACTCTCAGTGGGCCTGGTGGCGTCAAACAGAAGCCAAGTCACTCCATAAAACAGTGTGAATTTGTAAAGCCGCAGCCTCATGGGAAACGCTCTGGGCCACTCTGACTTTTGCTTTATTTTCTAACTACTCTACACAGCTGTCATGGGGATTCAAAGACTCCTGGTGAATTGTTTGTCATAAGGAATAGGAAACTATTCCTTCCTTTCAGCGAGACTAAAGCAAAGCCAGATTAAAGACTGTAATAAAAGATACAGGAGGATTTATGCACATGTTTTAATTCTAATATCTAAATGGTAGCTCTGTGCCTATGCGGGCCAATAAAGAAACGCAGTCTGATGATATGCATTATGCCTGTCTCTAGTAACTAAATCATGTTTCAGTGCTGTAATAATGTCCAAATTCAGATTCAAATGGAAATATCCACATTATGACAGTATTAGTAAATGTATCACCACGTGTTATGAAAAAAATAGACTGGATGGAAATCGAAACATTAAGCCTAAAGTAGATAATGCAGCAACTGCAATATCTGTTCTTATGAATTAAATGAATGTCGCAGATCAATACACCGATATAGTAGGGTATCAAATAGAAATGAGAGCGTACTTGGGTCTGACAAGATAGCATCTGTCTTGGGTACAAACTGGTCACAGCGTAGTCCATGGTAGCCTTCCTTACACCTGTGAGAGAGAGAGAGAGAGAAAAAAAGAGACAGAGAACAAGATTAGAAGTAAGACAAACCAAGCAAAAAGTACCAGAGTACAGCATGAACTATCGGCTGAAGACTTCCAGATAAGGAAAGTTGAGAAGAGGAAACCTAGAAAGAAGACGAAATGGATGGTGAAAAGTTGAGTGCTCGCCGAGGACTGAGGTGGTAGAGGGAGATACACAGAAACTGTCGAGAGGGGTGGGGTGAGAAGAAAGAGAAAGGAGGGGGAAGATAGTTTGGGCAGGCCTAAGCGGCGTCTGCAGCCTCACTGATAGCACATGACTGACAGGAATGCCAGGTCCCAGTGGAAGAAATGGGGTACTGGGATGGAGAGTACTTGGCGTGATGCAGACAACTCAAGATCTACAGTGCGAAGGGAAGCTGCCATAGTTGGAACGCTCATATAAACAACGTCCTGGCACAGTCCAGATATTTGCCTTCATCATCAAATAAATATCTCTCCACTGTTGACGCCTGCAGATCCCTCAGCAACTGTCATAAATATATCCAGCGAAATTATGACATTTTCAAGTTTGGCTGGGTATGTTGCAATATCTCAGCAATACCCTCATCGTTCGACATTAACATACATGTATAATTCCCGTTAATGATTGAGGATTTTTACCAATCCTGTGCTATTAACTGAATGAATTAACTTGAATAACATACTTGTTCTGTCAGAATAAAACTTGTAAAGTTACGCAAACAAATCAGGTCAGAAATATAAAGTTTGCTGTTGCCCCTCTGCACTCAGCCCCAGTTTGGCACAATCCTCAATAGTTTTTGTCTCAACGAGGACTTAGGCATTTTTTTATTCCTATCGTCAGTAGTGGCCACACTGTGAGCACATCCAGTGGGCTGATCCATCCCTCTGCTCTTTCACGGCTTAGGGGAGACAATTGGGGGATTTGCTTTGATGTGTCTCTTTCAACATAAACTTGTACTTGAGTGAGCGACATGTCAGAGTTGTCTATATTTTCTCTATTCCGTCGGTCGATGACATATTGTAGGTGAACTGCAGGGATTTGCTGCTCACACATTATCTGTCAATATCTGTCCAGCACATTTCCACCAGTGTCACCGCTCTCTCACATACAGTGTAATGTCCTGGATGAGTGACGGGCAGAAGTCGACCGTTCGCTCTCACTCAGCTCACGATCTGATAAAAAAACAACAATGTCAACAACAACAACTGAGCTATGTAGAGCAAACTGAGCAAGCGATGCAGATCACAAGTTGTTGGTTAAGTTGGATAAGAGTGAAAACATGTGTAAGATTGTCTTCTTGCACAGTTTTTACATCTCAAGCTGCAGTTTCAGCTTCCATTTGTTCGGTGTGTCTCAGCTCAGTATGTGTCGTTTCTTATACCTCCTATTTCCTCTCTAATGCAGTATGGAACTGCACAATTGATGAACATGAATAGGATACTGTATATGGTCCTCTTATTTTGTGCTGGCTCAAAGCTGACAGTGGTGCTAATGCACCTGCATCTCTTTTTTCACTCGGCGTCCATATTTTGCACCTGTTTGGTGATGTCGTGGCTCCAAAGTAAAAAATGCTCCTACTATGGTAATTTAAGTGTCGTGAAGATTTGGTGGCACAATTTTGGTATTTTCTTTGTCTCGATGAAGCTTTTAAGATATACTGACTGCATTTTTGGCCACTCAGAGGCAGTAAGAAGCATCTCTAAACGCAACACTGACATATTTTTTTATCAATTAAGTGATATTCACTCTTAATTTGATCTTTTTCTTATCTTCATGAACCAGAAATATCTGGCTCTTTAACTGTTAAATATTCCACTCTGTTCACCAGGTGGTTTTTCTGTCTGTCTTTTGGTGCTGGAGAGCTATTAGTGGGGTTTGTAGAGCTTTTCTTGCTGAAAAAAGCAGCCTGCTGCTTCTGGAAACGACAGAATATGAGAGCGTGGTGAGTTAATCAAATCAGTAAAGTTTGGTGCCAGAAAACTCAATCAATGACTTTAAAGAGATTGTAATTCTTCATACAGCTGATCTGCAGAGTCGTGTTCTTCATTAAAAGTGATCCTTTCTCCTCCCATCACATATAGCCATTTGTTCCATTGTAATTATAAAAATACTGATTATAGCCACACAAAAAAAATCGAATTGAAAGATGCACAAAACATTTTAAATCATGGGTGTGCTAGAAAGTGAGTTTGAAAAGCTTTTGAAATCTCAGGGCCGTTCACAGAGATCAGCACTGCTCTCAAGCTGCAGGGCGTGATCGTTGAAACAGTCAATTTGTGTTATGTGGCGGTAAAAACTCTCTAACTGCACCTTTTAAATAGTGCAACTCATTACTGTTCAACTGATATGTGAAAAATACCCTTTGGAAAAACTCAAACTCTTCATTTCATTTATAAAGTAAAAAACAAAAACCTCGATCGTTATCCGCTCAGGCAAGCAAAGGAGGGGAGAAAGAACTTGATTCTCTCCTGTCATTGTCTCTCCCACGGACAGACGTCTACCTTTTAATCGGACTGAGAAAAATGACTAATGCAACGTCTTTGGCACGTAGAAACAAATAAACGAGAATACGTTGTTATGTTGTCCTATAGAGCAGCACACAGAGCTACTAATAGACCAATAATACCTAACAATAATATGACAATATCTTGGTCTGACAATTGGAAATGCTCCTTAGTAGAACAGATATGATGACCAAACAAATTGAAGAATTCATTGTTGGCAAAATCGTGTTATGCAGACAATACTGTAGTTCCTTCTATTCATATTACCCGGCTCTTGTTCACATTTGTGAGCCAGGGCTGGTTTTGTTAATCGTTTGCATAATACAGTATAGTACAATACAAGTGTCTGTGCTTAATAGCATTAGTTGCATTCTCATGGTCATTGTTCATAATGCACTCAGTATGCATCTTACAAAATAAAAACAGCCAAAGCCAACATGATTTAAGTGATCTGAAAAAAAAACAAAAAACGCTTTGAGAAAAAATATAAATCAGAATATCCGTTTAAAAATTATCATTATCTAGCATAGAGATACACCATTAAATCAGACCACACGTTTTACAGCGGAATGGAATATGGACAAAAACAAATTAAAACTGCTTTTGACGGGAGTAATTAATACAAGGCCACAGTGGGACTTCAAATAAGAAAGAAGCTGAAGTTTCTGACACATATTTTCATCCTACATCCGATGTTAAGTTGTCAAACACACATCACAGGAAACAGAGAGCCTTGCTGATGCTGATACTTTCCGGGTAGCCAGATACAAACTTTGTGTGTCCCTTTGTTCGCAGTGAAAAACTGATTCCCTGATTTGGTATGAAACTCAAGCACTGCCTCTTTTTTTGTCAGGCTGCCAGTCACACTCAAACAGCCAATCCTGTACCGTACAAATTCATGGAGGAACGCAATGCGACCACACAGATTTCAAGGGTAAATCGTCCCTCCCCTGCCATTGCCTGGCTCGGCCCTGTATCACCTTCTATCCCTGGGTGTGAGCTGAGACGCCTTGTTAGTATTCTGAATCACGAACCCAAAGGCAGAACGCCTGTCTGGCTATCTGTTTACGTCTGGGCTTGCTTTCTGTTTGTCTTAGTCTCCATCTCTCCCCTCCTTCCCTCTTTGTAGCACTGTGAAACAAGCTCAGCCATCCCTCAGTGAGATGCAAACAATGCCTTGTAAATGTGTTTGTGTGAACATGGCGTCGAATGGATGATAAACAATGTGAGATAATGACGCGCTTTGAGTATGTGTTTGGGCGTGTATCTTCCAATGAGGGCAATGGGGGAACAAGAGCTTGTATTTATTTACGTGTGCGTCTGTTCGTTTGAAAAGGGGGGGACATATCTCAAAGAGAACCCAGATGTGTTTGTGTGGATCGGGGTATATGCGACAGCTTTCTCAAGTGTGTGTGTGTGTGTGTGTTTATGTCCTGCAGCCGTTGTGTGTATGAGCAGCAGCTATGGACTCGGAGCATGTTTTCCCCCACTGCTCCGGAGCTGTGTCTACCCAGCTGCCTTTAACACATGTTCAAGTCACGGAGAAAACACACCTCTGAGTCTGTAGGATGACGGAGGGGGTGGGGAGCGCCGCCTCATAACTAATCACCACCCTTCCTGCTAATTAGCATGAAGAAAAATGGAGGATAGTTTGAGTGCAAGGGGAGGGAAAAGAGCTTCAAGGAGGAGAGAAGGGATGGGAGTGTGATCGTGTCAACCAAACTTTTCATTTAATCCCTGACGCCCATGCATGTTAGCTTCCATATGTCGCATAAAAAAAGTCCATATGAGCTACAGTTGTACTGGATGAACTCAGGCTTGTAACTTACTCTTTGATACACAATATTTATCGTTTCCTTTCACTTTTAACAGCATCTGTTGACAAACAGATGCAATAAAATGGGCAAATCTGTTGATCATAGGGAACGTTTTACAAGAAAATGAACAAGACTTGATGAGATAATCAATGTTACTCACATGTCTGTGCAGTAAATAGGGTAAAATTATGCCCGGCCAAGAAATAGTCGCCTGCCAACATACACAACCCCCCAATTAAAGCCAAAACATGTGGCTTTTATGCTTAGGTTTTCGTATAGATTAGAAAAGAAGATATAAGGTGTTACTGTTAGTGAATTTTAGAGGTGCAGTTAGGCCGATTTTTGTCACCTTTGGACAGAGTCAGGCCAGCTGCTTCCAGTGTTTGCAGTCTTTATGCTAAGCTAAGATAACCAGCTCCTGGCAGTATAGCTTCATGCTGGACACGAGAGTCGTATCAATCTTCTCATCTAACTCTTGGCAAGAAAGCACATTAGCATATGCTCTGAAGGAATTACCATCCATTCTGACTTAATTAAAAGCTGCGGTTCGAAGTTCATTCTTGACCTCAGTTTCTGCATCTGCTAATGGAGAGCAAGTGATTGAAAGCTCAACAACAGGTGCTAAATGGACCTTCATTCAGATAATAAGACATTCAAATAAAAATGTAAATCAGTTTTTGTCTTTTTGTTGAATATGTAAAAAGGGAAAAAGGACACGTTAAGTAAATTAACATTAAATCCATGTTTGTAGCTTCATATATTAAATGTTATTAATTAAATATGGCAGCTGTTGTTTTTCATGGTGTCTAAATTCTTAGGTAGCTGAAATCAATCATTCTGATTGAAGCAAACGGTTTTCTGAGGAGTCGTGTCGCTGTGTAGAAAATCCCATCTCTGATTAGAACACTTGGCATCCCGCAGGGTTCAACATTATGGTTACAACACTTTAAAAATAAATGGGTAAGCACAGTCAAAGCCTCACACTCAATATATAAAGCTTTCCAACAGCATGTCTTGATTTATCTGGGCTATATGACTAAAGCTGGCTAACCCTGAACTGCAGCACATTGCTATCATCAGCTTGTTAGCTCCGTTTGCCAAAATTAAATGAATAACTTATTTTTGCTGGCATAGACTCATGACTCATGGCATAAGAGAGAACCTAAGAAGAGCCAGTGCATACTTAAACTTGCCACTTGATCATATCTACGCATGACGACTGGGAAGTTAACTGAACGCATCTACTGAATCTATCTTCCCTTAATTACCTGATTCTTATTCCTGGAAATGCCTTTCTTCAGTCTCTCTATCAAAGGCAATCATTATTTGGCAGCAGGGCTTCTTGCCACACTCAATAGGCACATTTATCACACTGCACCAAGTCTTTTGACTCACTGCCACATCTCATATTGCACACCAACTGGTGCAGTTGATGTTGATAAGTATTACTGAATTGGGCGTTACCCTTAATTTCCATAAATTGACCTACAAGTCATGCATAATAAAATCATAATTTGCATATGCATGGCCAGCACAGATGCAATATGGTATTATGTTAATTGCTAAATATTGAAATCAATTATTAAAAGTCCATTCACTGTGTGGGGATGGTGACGACTGGGGTATTTTAATTTGGTCATTTTTGAGATATAGCACCTGCTGTAGACCGAGATACCGACCTATTATATGAAGAGTATAAATACCGTATAGGAGGAAGATGAGGGAAGGCAGTTGATTTAGGCTGCATTCGCTTTCCACCGCAGCCTAATTTTTACCACTGGGAAGGTCGAGATGACTAACTAAAATCCATTTTTTATGAGCAGAAAAGAAGTAGACCTCCAGTGATCTAATTCCTTTTATAATAAGAAAATACACACAAAAACACATCACACACACACACACACACAGATACATATCTCTGCTTCACTCTCAATATCAAAGCCTAATCAGTGGCTGACACGTCTCTCATTGTTATTGATGGGGTACGAGGGAAGAATAGGCTATGAGTTGGCTGCAATCTGCCCGGATTGTTCTATGGTTAAGAAAACAAACATGAAACAAGGCCAAAATGCCTCCAATAAAGACAGCCTTCTACCTTTATCGCATAATCCATACATATCTCTATCCGTCTTTTGCAGCAGTGCAGCAGGGAAGGTACGGTGGACATGATTTATACCTCGTGCGGATTTGATGGATGTCTATTACTGTGTGTGAGCTGTTTACATACAAGACTGATACGCCGCTGCCAGGATGTGTCTGCGTTGAAAACTTAAATGCTTCACCGAGAAGAGGCCAAGAAAGAAGTAAAGCGAGAAGGATGGCTGTCACTGAGCAACTTCTCTTTCCCTAAAAATAACCGAGAATGCGTGGATCTAAACAAGATGCGGGCACAGCGGTTAAATAATTGGCATCATAAATTTAGGTAGACCTAATTACTTTGATGACAAAACAGAGCGTTTAATAAAGCTATTTCATTTTCTGGGGACATTTGATGTATGATATATAGTGCTATGATGCTGTGATTAAAATCTAGATTGTCAGTCAAGCAACCGTTTGTCTCAGATACTGCGCATGCTAACTCTACGAGAGTTAATTCGAGCTTCATTAGGGTCCTGACTAATGAGCCACTTTACTGTTGGAGTAAATACATTGTTAATAAAGTTTAGTAAGGTTATACTGTCCTCATTCCTTTTTTTAAGGTTTCACTACTTTTTCGATGTTGTCCCGAAGACATTTTGCTGGTGAAAAGTGTTTAGAGTTCATTGCATTTTCTTGAGCCACAGTCTGCTATAATTGCTGCTGCAATGTCCCCATTTCGCTGCAGGGATCATTACAATTTCATCAGCTAAGACAGTAAACAAGGCTGCTGCAACCATCCCATTCATCAAGATGAGCACACACTTGCACGGCCTCACTATCAAATGTCATCCGAAACCAACTAGCAAAATAAAATATCTCAATCGGCGCATGGCACAAAAGTGCAACACACAGCACACAATGTTCTGGTCTGGTGTGCTCTATCTCGAATGCTCCAAGTAGTCATTAAGCTCTTGGAGGATGAAGACGTCCCAGCTTGTTTGCCTCGCACATAAGCAGGGCTGAATGTGAAACTGGGGAGCTGGCACTGTATCACGCAGGAGTGCACACACTACATCACGACGCTGCTCCCAAGCTGCGAGTCTGTAACAGGTGCTGTTTCAAAGGAGTGGAGATAACAAGAGTGGATAGAAAAGGGTGAGGGGAGACGGACACAGTGAGAGAGAGGGGGGTGTGCTGCTGAAGGGGATGTATTCCTCTTCATCTTTAGAGATTTCTTTTTGCATTCCCTCTGCGGATGTGTGCGTGTGCACACAATTGCAAAAATATAGTGGCAGACTGGGAAACACTATTGTGTTTTGAAGAGCTTTAATACTTTAAGCTACCCTCTTGAAAAAATAAGGATGTATTTTACCAGCAGTCCGTACAGGTTTGGAGATTTGCACTTTCAACCCTGTATAATACGAGACATCTGCATTGTGTTTTATTAACCACTGCAAGTAACCTTCCACGCTTCCCACCTAGTGATTCATCATTTAAAAGTGTATTGCTTGAATATTTCCATACAAATCTAACAAGGCAAATCGGGGGGGAGGGGGGGGGGGGGGGGGGGGAAGATATCGTTATCATCAATCAGCTCTGTTTGTGGTGATGATGATCATCTGGTGTGTTTGCAGAAGACTTGCTAAACATCATCAATTAACGTGGGTCTGTTGTTAAGAGGTGCCGCAGCCAAAGTATCAGCAGCTCACAGAGTGGAAGCCACGTAGATAACGGGCTACCACCGAAGCCGTGTTGTTATTTGCGCCATGTTGTCGTTAATGATGTCATACGAGTCATTAAAGAGACAAGAAGACAAGCTGGGATGTAAATAGAAGCAACACATTTCCCCATAAGTTGGTTTCACCAGGGAGCATTACCTTAAACTGAATTATGATGGATCTATCCCTCTTGCTCTTCGTTCGTTATGGTGTGCTGCTCACTAAAAATGGAGAATTTGAGTGCAGGGGATGCAGATGCAGGCTCACGACTTCACGTTGAGTTGCTTTTCGCTGCCCACGTTTTAGCTGCAATCACTCTAATCAAAGCAATTATGTTTCTGTGTGTTAATCTAATGACGACTCGTTTGAGGCTGAAGCACAGCTAACACAGCTGATATTAGCCCTTCTTGTTAATATTGTACAATTTTGACAATCTTAAAGCTTATGAGAGACATCAAAACAATATCTTCCTGAATCCCCAGGTTTCAAGGGACCAGCGCCAGACAACATAGACTGTTGGCTGCCTCCACTATGATGCAGTTCATTACGAATTTAGAAAGGGGTGTTTGAACTGCACCTTGAGAGAACATAATGTGATTATTAAACAGTAATTAAGAGAGATGGCAGGAGTGGGGAGGGGGGGGTGTAGGAGCCCCTGCTTGTCATCGGGGTGTGTAAAAGCGTATCTTCTTTGATATCATCTACATGCCCCTTTACGACTGGTGCCAATGAAAAGGGAATTATGTTCAACTGTGTTGTTTGTAACCC
Source organism: Anarhichas minor (assembly GCF_050575085.1). NCBI lineage: Eukaryota > Metazoa > Chordata > Actinopteri > Perciformes > Anarhichadidae > Anarhichas > Anarhichas minor. The sequence goes on from NW_027466463.1 coordinate 13,233,708, forward strand.
TGACAAGAAATAGAAAATACAGTCCAAACATGAGTCATTACTTGAGAGTGATTGAGTTTAATTGTTATCTGCAAACAGCCGGTTTCACTCAACGTTACTGAAGTGCCAAGAATGGTCATAGACGCGGCAGATGACATCACCACACGTGGAGCGAGAGTGACCTGAATAATTCACCTCCTGCTGGTAATGAGTAAGTGAAAATGTATGTAACATCGTAGCCTTGTCTTCACACATTGTATAAATGGGGACCTGGGTCTCCGAGATGGTCATCCTCAGTTATTGAGATATCTTGCATGTTACAGAGAGCGAACATGACTTAGTGCATTTGAATCTTGACTAGATTTTAAAGGTGTCTTAGAGCTGAAAGATAACTCGTGTACGATCTACATGCTTTTGCTTTATATGCTTTCAACTATTTATAAGTCTTGTGAAAAGCAACTCTATATGAACCACATACCCACACTTTCTTGAGATGGTGCCATCGACAGATAACTGAGAAGAAATTACCTATATTGAAACAAGAGCGTTGAATGCAGACATCTCTTGAATATCATAGGGTTTGCTGTAAACCAGCAATTTAGACTTAAAGCAGAAGACACTGCCAATAACACATGCTTATACTGTAATTGTAGGATGAGAGACTGCGGGGAGGGAAATAGAGAGCTTTTTTTACACTAAACTTACACTAGACTAACACTTGACACAAAGTATCAACATTTCTGGAAACACAGTCATTATCTGTCTCCTCAGGAGCAAACACATCAACCTCCTTTGCTTACCTTTGCCTACCTTTGCTTTGAATGAGACTCACAGTAACCCATGGCACATTCATCAATCTTGTGCTGCCTCTCTTTGTTTTATTGTCTGTGTTGAATTACAGTTTTGTGCATTTGGTCGGACAAACTAACAAGAGAACTGAGACTCTGTGACGGGCATTTCTTACTATTTTACCCAACAACTTAACGATTAATCAAGGAAGTAGTCGTATCACAATGTGGTAAATGTAAAGTCACAACAATAAGCACATGCATAGCACACAATGCACGTGACCAAATTCTTTTAATGTGTCAAACAAAAACATTTTGTTACACTTTAATGACAGCATGATAAGTTGTCCTGAAATTAACAATGAAACCATCTCGCTCTCTTAATTAAGATTAATGATAATAGTAAGTGTTGTAATTACTATTATTATTATTATTATTGTGCTTTACAATGTTAACAAGTTAAAAAAAAATCGAAATGTAAACTAGCTCATCCACCTCTTTATAACTTTCCTGTTGGTGGTTAACCACTCTACCACACGGATGTTCACACTAATAGTCGCATTAATGTCAATAGCACAAACACGGTCATTGGCGAATAGTAGCAATAAATGATTGTTACATTAGAAATGAGTTGAAAACACTGTAAATGCCCCCAAGAGCTTCAAGTAAATACTACTATCATGCACGCAGGATTATGTTGTGGTTTTCTCCACAAACATCAATGGTATTAGTTATGCCCATTTCCCTGCTTCTCATCTCGCCCTACATAGTGCAAATCCGCCTCTGGTTTTAAAGTATCTGGGGGATCATTCTGCTCTGTGATGCATAACAGAGTGCAAAAGCCACGGCGCCACACGGCTCCAGGTGTTTCCTCCCATCTGCATTCATTTCAGGAGCTCATCAAAGAGGTCGAGTTGGGTTAACTTTATGTCTGCCAATAGATGAGCTGTGCCCCCCCCCCCCCCCCCCCCCCCAGGCCCACCCACTGTTGAATAGGGACACTGTAGGGTTTTTGTTTTTTTAGCTTTAAAAAATATATTTTCTGTAAAACAAGAGGACACTGCTGCCTTTTGTGCCCAATGTCTTGGATGCTGCTAACATCTGCCTCTACAACCTTAATCCTGTCTGCTACATTCAGCATGATTGACTTTGATTCATTGCAAATGCTAATGACCTCCAAAGGACCTATATATGCACAGTCTCAAAAGCACACACATACACACAAACGAACAAAGACCCTGACAGGCACACACACGGAGTGTACAGCACCGTCGAAGGCAGAGCTTTGTCTGTAGATGAACTGTCTTGAAGCCAAACCCTCTGGCTAAGCTACAGTATCAGCTGTAAAAGATGGATTAGGGTCCTCTATAACTACTCTCACACTGAGGCACGATGTAATAAGATGAGTGTGTGTGTGTGTGTGTGCTGGAGGAGGGAGGGCACATCTTTAAAGTGACTGCTCACACCTACTATGCCTTCCCCTGTGTTGAATGTCGTATGTGTGCTCCTGCAAGCTGCCTATAAAGTGTGAGAGGTTTAGAGCCGTAGATAGAGACAACTGGAACAGCTTACACTGCTGTCTAACAGAAAACCAAACAAAAGACTGGGGGGAAAAAAGAGATTGCTCCCATTGTGATCAATCTGACTGCCTCAGCCAACCAGCCTTGAATAGATGGTCACATTTCTGTACCCTGCAGGCAGACGCCGCTACGCAATACACTGTCGAACACAAGGAATGACGTCTTAGCCCAGTTAAAAATCAAATTGTGCTTATTGTTCCCGGTTTCTTTATAATCATGTCTATACAATGCCTCCCAGTATAATACTGGCTGATTGCATCCTAAATATGCCCATGGGTGTAAATAAAGACCACACTGTTCATAAGACCTGGAGTTTGTTAGTTTGGCTATCACACCTGTTCCGGGTAAAGTTCATACCGATGGCTGCACAAGAAAAACACTGTCAAATTCAAAATGATTGGTTGTTGTAACCGTATAGCGAGAGCTGTGGTTATCACAAAGTGAGACTCTTCGGGGGCGTCGTAGAAGCCACGAGAGCCTTAGCAACGAGATCATTACCGACGCTTTCAAAATAGCCACAGAAATAAGAGAAACACGGAAAAGCTGACAGTTATGTACGTTTTTAACCTTTTAAACATCCACTGTATGCTTTACATTACAGCCACAGAGAGTTGTGATTGGTTAAATATATGTGAAATCCTTTCTGGTAAAAGACAGCATTTGTTTTAAGTTCATGCCAGTATGAACCTGCAATTAAGTGACATCACTATGATTATACTACAGTAGTAGCACTGTGCATGCTACGCAAGACGGAAAAACGAAACAAAGGAGCACTGCACTCCCAATTCAGCCCGTTAACCACTGTAGAGTGTTTCCAAGACGAGTGGCTGTGAAACGATGCTTATGACCAAATTTAACACAGAAAAATATCTTCTGTCAAACCCAATTCACCTGCACATCTCATTTTGCTTGCCAGGAAATCATGCTCTGAGCCCTTTCAGCATTTCAGATCCTTTTTGTAATACCAGTTCATCCTGAAATAGTTTAGAGCTATAATATGAACAGATATGCATTCAAATGGTTAATATTAACCACACGATACGCAGGTCAATGCTTCCACATGGCACAAATCTGAGCCCTGACGTGCAGCTGGAACACAAAACAAATATAGTCCTTATGGCAGTGTAAAAACAAAATCCCCTCTAAAAGATTTAAGGAATGGATTTCACATTTAAAAAATGAAAAATGAGACTGCAGAACAAACTTATAGCTGCGATGCTAATTGGAAGAGAATTGAGCTGGAGAAATAACCACAGTCTTCACTGCAGATGTCAACCCTATGGATTTTCTGTGTGATCTATATTTACTATACACTCTGTAAATACACCAATATTTTATGATTTACCTATCGGTGAGTTTTTCATGTGAGTAAGGGCTATTTTTTAACTCGTGGACAGCTATGAATTGGTATTGATTCAATTCTAATTCAGTTCCCCTCGTTTCACTATTATTGCCAGCAGAAGCTGAGATGCACTTTCTGGTCAAATGTAGCTCAAGCTCAGAAATAGATAACCTCTGTTGATTGAATTACCCTTGGTCCCTTGCAGCTTGCTCAGTGTGGTCCTTGTGACTTGCTGGACTATATATTTACATTTATTAGTGTACAGGATGGAGAAACGCTATATTATATACAAAGAAATTCTCTATTGTCTTTGGTAGAAATGCGAATTAGCATGTCACGTTTCAGAGCTGACTTGAGCCAGTTTTCAGTGAAATGGCAATATCTCGAAGGCGTGTAAAATTGCTGCAAAGAGATCAAAATGATACTCCCCTTATTTGTTTCACTGCCCAAAAGCACAAACAAAATAAACACAAATCATGCATCCGTCGGAGGTAAGCGGAGCTCTAACTATGCAGTCATCAGAGGATACGCTTCCATGCTTAGCCTTGGGTTAAATCCACTATATCTGTCCGTGTCACACTTTAGAATCACAGCTAAAAGGATGAACATGAAAGCGATGGGCAAAAGAAATGAAAATGAAGGGTGGGTGAGTCTGGGAATTACAAGACGGAAACCGTCAACGTGGAGCGCGTCAATGTCAGTCAAGCTCCATCCCCAATGATCGTGGCTAATTAGATGTTCCCATGCTCAACAAATCATGCTGATAGGGAGAAACATTTTGCAACCCAACCCAGCTGACATGTACTGATAGCATTGTCAACCGAGTCAGCTGTGCCGAATGCTAACACGGTTCGAGAGTCGAATTGTGGCTGATATTACAGATGCATGTTCTTTTTTTACATACAGTGAGGTACTAAGGGGAGAAAATCGGAATTAGAAATGGATGAAATAAGAAATGAATGAATGAACTCCAGTTATAAATAACAGTGAACATCAATTAACATCACTGTAACCACTCGGCTACCCAGGCGCTCCAGTTACTACTTATGGTCGACATTTTTTCCACGATAGCCATTCAATGTATTTACGTCCAGTAATTACACATACATAATAGTTTTTACTCGTAGTGATGGAGTACGTCATTCCCGCGTTGGATTCAGATTGCCTACCTACCTACAAGGGTTCACAGGAAATGATGCAGCATGTAATAAAGTGTCATTTTATCTCACTGTTTACTGCCTTTACACTGTCAGAGCTGTATTCATTTTCACATTAAAAGCCTTCAAATGGCAAAACACTGGGTTGCTTTTACTGTGAAGCAGCCAAAACGAACTTATCTATTAAGACAACCTTTGTTTGTTTGGCTGCACTGTAATCAGACCATCGGTAACTCTACTTACTAATAAATGTAATGGAGAACTTTAGTTGCCCTGCTAGAATACTAGGGCTTTCTTACTCTCTCATCGTTTTTTCAACATTGCCTCCCCTGATTATCTGCTTTTCAGTGTAGTCGGTGTCAATTCCTGGTTTGATTGCTGTGTCTGCCTGAATGTCAGACGCGACACCCACATAGAAAGACAGTATTTAGCATCTTGTGCAGAAGTAAATACAAAGATACATATAAAAATGAATTATTTAGGGGAATAAATGGAATATATATCCACCTATCCATCCACCTATCCATCCATTTAGTCTAATCTGATATCTCTTTATCTCCATCTCCTCACTGATCACATCCTTGTTTGACTTTGGTTCTGCAGACAGTGTTTTAAATGTTTTAAAGGAATTTGGTTCAAAAAAGCCTTTAATGATCTCTCATGTTGGACGCACCATATGCTGTTGCTCACAGCCTCTCTCACAGTCTTCCAACCAATCACTGGCACTGCACTGTAGAGTGCTAAAAATCTTCAATTGTACGCCTCTTGGCATCGACTGAATTCTCATTTGGAATCCAAGACGAAGCAATTCACAGCAGATTCTTGGCTCGCTCTTTATAATTACATTAATGAGGACAAGTAAAAATAACAAAGACATTAAAACAGTGAAATTCAAACAAGCCAAATGAACACGGGATATTGTGGAGGGAGGATCCTCACGTATTAAAACAGATATTTGTTTCACAGGTGATGGTATCTTTGCAGAACAAACTGCCTGGTTTTTATTTACCTGTCAATATTAAGCACACATTTTCTCCTCCAACTGCATGTGAGTTGCTGCTGCAGCTACTAATTACTTTCTTACGCGCCGCTGATTAGCTTTGCCTGGATCCCCAAAGCTCCAAGTGTGTGTGTGTGTTTGTGCACATATATGCAAGGATGTTAATCGCTTCTGTTGCCACAAAAAAATAACAACACGTCTGCAAAATCTATTTGATTGAACCCAGTAGAAAACTATTTTCAATGAATAAAGATCAAGGTTGTATTCATTCATCTATGAAGCCGGCAATCCTCGATGCCTGACCATGTGTCATTTCAGGATAACTGATCGTGCATCTGCTGAATTAGCAAGAGGTAGCAAGATCCCTCACTCCATCCTTTTACTTTGAAGTGACGGCAATGATACGATTACATCGTAGAGTGATCAAGGATAACCTTCAGTGTTTCATCTCCACAGATCCACCCGTTGGTCCACATCTCTGGCACTGACATATTCACCTGGAACAGAGCGCTGCCAGATGTCTGAGCTTATTAGCACTCCAAGAAAGCAGTCATTTCTGTGGTTTGGTGTGTGTGATGTATGTATTTCTCTAATATATTTATAAGTAAAGCACTTCCTCTACTTTATTAGAGAACAGTGCATTTGCTACATTAAGGTTTAAATTTCAGAGTAGGGTCAAGCAGATTACTACGTTCTAACTTGCTTGCTTGGAGGAAGAACAAATACAGTAATGCAGTACTTCTAGGTCAGTAAAATCACTGACATTAGTTGTGAAACTTGATCAAATCCCTGAAAAGATGACTGTTTCAGATCTGTGGTGGTTTGGGTAGCAGCTGTTCTCTTTTTTTGCTAAATGGGCCAAACATGAAGGGACCAGTGTTCATTTTGTCCTTTCATATTTCCTCTTTCATATGAACACCTACAGGAGGTCAAAATTGAAATCAATGCTAGAATCATTGAGATATAACCTGTGTATTGTTGAATTAGGCTTTGCTTCCTTGTTGTTTGAGGCTCTACAGACTCCACTACTGTATTCGTAAAAATACTAATAATTACCAAATTAACTTATTTCCTTTAAATACTTTTTTTGCTTTTATTCTGACCTCATTAATACCTAATATGTAGAAATGTATTGTAGTCACAGCCCTGCCCATTGTAACAAACTGGGCTTGCACATTTGATGAAGAAACGGCCATAATGTATTATTATACCAATTATGTAAAATATGAATAATTTATAATATTTCATGTTTTAAAAGGTTATATCGGCTATGGAGGGATGAAGAAACAAAAGCCACAAAGCAACCAAACAAAAGTTGATTGTCTCAGAGTATTCGAATCACATGACAACTGCAGTTAAACAGGTATAAGCAAAATAACAAAGAATGAGTTTTATCAAGGCAATTATCTGAGCAGAACTGCGCCGGTGAATGTGTTCCACCCTTGACTTCTCTGCGATGAAAGCAGCATGAGCTTTCTCACTCCCTCCTTCTTATCACACTGTCGAGCCAGCTTGCCTGCTCCCACACTGCGCTTGCCAGCAGAAAGGGCACTGCTCGTTAATGCCAGTGAGCTGGAAATGAGTCACAGCAGCTTGTCACGTGGCTGATCCGTACCCTGACGGGGCCCTCTGCTCAGGAACTAAAGAACACGGTTTTCCCCGATCGTTGACATTCGGGGCTGCTATTATGACTGCTGTTCCCGTCAAACTGGGGGGAAAGAGCAAAATGCGCACATTGAGTAAGATGTGGTGAATTGATCCGTGTGGATGCTAGTTCCTTTGCTGGTTATAGGGTTAGATGTTCATTTTATGTGCTATAGTCTCCTCTATGAATGTATTGAACACAAAGTTGAAAATGACTGTAATTAACAACACTGCCATGAAATTAAAAAGACCATTTTTATAAAGTGTACTACAAATGAGCTCCACTAACTGTGATCTTCAGAGATACAGTATATTCTATGAGATCTCTTCCATGTTGCCATTGTATTCGATTCAATTTGTGTGATAACAATGTGCCAAAGGTGAACAAATGAAAATGTTCTACTATATCCAAGCTTGCGAACGCTATAAAACACCTGGGAGTCGTGCAACACAACTTCAGTTATGCGTCGGTGTGATGAGATTATATAAACATTGCATTCTCTCACAGTTGATTTGCTTCAACCAGCTCAGTTTCTTCGAGTGGGAAATGTTTGATATAATGAGGTTGTATTTCACAGTTTTCCCGTGCTTTGTGAGGAAGATTGAGATAGTTTCTAAGCGACTTCAAACTGTCATATAAGTGTTATAGAAGGGTGCGCTTGGCTTCTCTTTGATACTACAAGCTAATTAGTTGGATAACAGATCCTAAATAATAAACGGCTACTTGCACAGTTATACGTTCTATCGCCAATTTGTGATTTTTGTTCACCGTTTACAGAAGTTAATTTGTGGTGAAATGTAGTCATTTAGTCCTTTGGTGTATCCGCTTCCCCTCAGTCTAACTGATTTCTTTCTACTTCAATGGGTTTGTAGTCACAATTGAGATAAGCACTTAACTTCAGCTGAGTCAATGCACCAAAGCTGTTGTTAAGCACGACTCGAGCAGATGTGTATCCAGTGGAGATTACCCAAAAGGAGCTGACATCACTGAGGTTCAGAACCCAAACTCAAAATGTCTTTTATGTTGTGCAGTGTCTCCTCTGGGAATAGGTGGCCTGAATATAAAGTTACAGCGTCATATACAGCTGAGCATTACCTTTTTTTTTTAAAATACGCCGTTAAAATGTTGTTGTGAAGAGAACGTGTGCATCGTCAATCATTTCGTGACTGATGTGTGGTCATTTGATGGGAGATTTATAAGACTAACACATTGATATGAAATATACAAATGTGTTCTAATGTATGACCATTTATATACATTCTCCCCTATAACTTCCCGGATGCTCCTGAATTAAAATACATAAGCGTGGCGCATATAGAAAAGGGTCACAGGTCTTGATATGTTGAAAGAAGAGTCACACACAGGAGTGCTTTCATGCTGAAAGTCAAGATATTTCACTCAAAACCACAAATGTCCACCTCACCAAAGTCAACGGATCACCAACGTCATCTAGATTCATCTTTCTGGGGACCATGAATGTCGACAACAAATTGCATCTTAATCCAATAGTTGTTGAGATATTTCAGTCTGGAGCAAACTGATGGATAACTGACCAACACACTGACATTGTCATCCCCGGAGCCTTGCAAGCAGCATTGCTGAAAATCCTGATTGATTTTTACAGCCTGACAACAACAGCAAAGTTGAAACCATGACTTCCACAGCTCCTTGGTGGTCCATCTGAGCGCAGGTCCTCAGAAGAGTACAATGAGCACTGGCTGTGTTTCAGCACTGTTTCCATTTTTCAGGCTTGACTTTGTCTGTGATCTTTCCCTCTCGTTTCTCTTTGAAATCATCTTACTACATGCAGCAGATGAAATATAGAAACCACTGTGGGTTTGCTGTAAGTGAATAGCGAAGAGGAATACTACTTCCTTTTCCTTCTCGAATAGCTTCTGGGCAAAGAAATATATTTTTGTATCTATTTTTTTAGGTACAAAATAAGAGTGTTGGCTGTAAAATGTAGCCTAATCCTCTGGTTATACATTTAAGGGACTCATCTAAAGATCATTTTTAGTCTGAATGTAAACATATACATGAGGAATTGCATGATCTTCTAAGACGATACAAAGTGGAGAAGAATCTAAATCAATCTGCAAGCCCGTAGAAACCAATTGCAAATGTCAAGTTTTTAAAAAACAAAGCGCTGCTTGAATGTGTTAAACCAAAAAGAGGTAATCTGGCTTGCATGGTCCACCAAATAGATTTTACATTGTGGCGTTAGTAAAAGCAAATGAAGTGTCCTCAGACTCACTCAACCAGGTCTATTGAAATGATTGAAGGTCGGAGGCTTTGGAATCTGAACGGGCTGTTATTTGGAAACAAATTCCATGTTCATGGTCAAAGTCAGCTACTTGGCTCAATTTATTATGTTTTTTCATTTTTAAATCAGTAGCACTTAAAAAAAAATACCTGTGTTAGAATATTGGTGTGCTCCAAAAGCTGTAAAATATACTGTGCTGTGCTTGCAGTGGAACTCATAGGCTATTTAAATACTACAGTATATTCAGTGCGGCTGCTGTCAGGGAAATTAAAGCCATCACATTTGGGTTATTGCCTGGTAGTCTGAGCCTTTTCAGTGATTCATTCATTTTGCGTCAGAACCTCTAAATGAGTCAACCATTTCCTGTTTTTGAGTTTTTGAGCCTTAATGAGCTCTCTGGTCCTCACCAAGTCATTGCACCGTCCTTGTGTTCTTTAGACATGTATTCTAATAAAGTGTTGCACACCTTCAGCGTAAATAGTGCAAAATACACAGTGGTTTTTAATGCAACTGATTATCATTTTCAATTTAATTGATTTATGTTTCATATTAGCAAACGTGGGATGGAAAGAGGGGTTTTATGTTTTTCTCCTTTTCAAATTCTAACCTATATATAAGCAGTAATCAGTTGTATAAGTGAGCTGCACGACCATAGCCACTTAACAGCCGACAGTAACTGCAGCAGATGCGGATCAATTCTTTGCTCATGCTGGTTTTTGAGACACAAAGGAAAGCTCACGTTTCCACGTCTCCCACCTAAAACTTTACAACATTCGTCTCCCAACCTGTACAACTGGAGCTAGTCCCAGAGTGTGAACAAGTTTCTCTAATCATTGTGTTTCCGGCCAAGGGGTCAGGAAACTGAGAAAGGAGAGGAATAGCATTAGCTAACCACGGTGTTATTGTAAAATGAACACGGCAGAACTCTCTCTCTCTCTCTCTCTCTCTCTCTCTCTCTCTAAAACAAGCACAAAACATTAAATATGTACTGTATGTACTTCTCCACATAAAAACTACATACTGGGTTGCACAGAAATTATTTATTTGACGTTAAACGAAAAAACAAGGACGAGTCTCCACATGCTGCTTTGGTGTAGTGCAACAAAGTCACCGACAACACACACACAACATACCACGGATGGGTTGCTAATAGATATCCTGCAACACTGTTTTCACAGCTAAATCATAAATCCCCAAGGCACCTAAGCCGGCCCTCACTGTCCAAGAGAAACTGTTTCAAGGCCTAATTGGTCAGTGAACAAAAATAAATCTGTCTTGGGTAATGAAAACAGGTTCCACTGTAATAAAGAGTAGTTCTACAGTTGTATCCTTTACTTAATAAAGACTAAATGATGAACTGCAATGACAATCTAAAGGTGACACAGCACGACTATTAACAGACGGTAATCAAACGGGTCAGTGGTAATTACCTGATGATTACTGAGTTGATCAATTATTCAATTTCATTCTGTTTTCCATGACTTAATTATACAATTCATTCAACAATTTGCTGAAGTGACTGTAAAAAGAAATTCAATATCCATTTTTGGTATGTAATTGAATTTGCCTCCAGTAGATCATTTCAAATGTGCATTTACAAGCCTGCAGGGCCATGTTTGATCTAAACAATGTCTTGAAAAGAACACATGTGCAATTATTTGATAGGGACAATGTTGCTGTTGCAATATGTCAACAATGCAGATCTAGCTAAAGGTCAACTTGAAATGCACAGTAATTACATCAGAGAGAAATCAAAGATAATGAGCAGGTTTGAGATAAGTGCTTGATTAACACTGTATGTCAGGGAATGGAAATGAGCTTTGTGCAAATTAGTGATGTTAAGTTTTCTGAGCTGCTAATGATCAGATTAATAAATGCAAACTGGGGATCCCTTTTGGCATGGCTTAAAACCTAGGGATTGGTGTAGTAGATTAAACCTCAATTAAGCAGTGAGGCGACTATTCATGAGTTAACTCAGCTCGATGTAATGTAAGTAAATAATGCTCGTATATGAGAATAACATAGTTCAAACAAACTAAGTTAACACTACACTGCCGAAAAAGAAACTCAAAAACAAGACGTCGTTACAGTAATATTTCATTGTGTATATCAGGAATACACAAACATCCTCACAAAAACATAGCTACAGTATTTTACTTTGGCTCTTTTTATTAGCTGGAGAACTTATTTTGGTGTGCGTATTTATCACAAGCAAGTGAGTGTCTCCCTCAGGAGTCTCATTCTAGCTCTAAGAAAAACTTTTCTAGTGATACTCATCACTGATTGAAATTACGAAAGAGAAAATGAATTATAAACGGTATAGCATTTGACATCTGAACCACACATATTTCAAATGTGATGATTTGGCCTTTTTAATTAAACAATTAACAAGCCTGTAGAAATAGTTCTGCTCATATCGGATGAGACCGCATAGAGTGAATGGTAGCCTGATTAATGACTTTTTACCTGTGTTTAATGAGCCTGTAGGGCAAACGTATAGACATAGCGTATGCATCATTACAAAGCACACTAGGTAGCTTTGTGTGTTAAGTGTGTGCGTGTTTACACGGAAAATAATGAGGGCAGCTGTCTTGATGTATGTTTTGGATGTCAGAACACACCCTGCTCATTCTCATTGGAGACGCTCTTAAAATCTCCAAGCTGCATGGCTTGTGGAATCGGTTGATCATGCTACCAACTACATTGAATGATTATTTCATTTTTTTACACATTAGAGCCAGGTATTTTTCTCAGTAGTTAGAGAAGAAGGTGAAGACCAAAAGAGAGCTAGAAGTAGAGTGGGTACACATACATTCGTTGAGTCACAAGAAACACGACTACAAATAAGTGTCAGTGTAATTCTATACCTGCCAGATGTATAAACATGCAAAGAGTTCTGTCCCCAAGCGGAACAACGAAAATTGATTAATGCAGCTGCAATGAATAAATGAGCTTATCATAAATTTGCTACCATCTTTCCCAGTGTTTGTCATAGCCTTAAAATCGCAATATGCCTTAAAGATGTATGGGGATTTATTGGCAGAAATGGAATACAATATTCATAACTATGTTTTTTTTATTAGTGTTTAATCACCTGAAAATAAGATTCGTTGTGTTTTCGTTACCTTTATAAGAAGCAGTTTATATCTACAAAGGGAGTCCTCTCCATGGAGTCTGCCATGTTTCTACAGTAGCCCAGAATGGACAAACCAAACACTGGCTCTAGAGACGACCTTTCGCGTTTTTTACGTTACCTGAAGGACAACGTAGGTCTCTGACACACTTGGAAAGGGAGGGGTGAGCGGAGGGGTATTCAGTTGGATGCAATCTGAAACCTCACCACTTGAACCTAAACTAAAACCTTCAAACTGATCCTTTAAAAAAGGTCCTATTTGTCTCGCGCGAACGAGTAAAGTTTTACATTTTTTTTTGTGTTTAAAATGAAAATTCACAAAGGACATTTTGTTGTATGTGAGACATAGCGATTACATTGACGACAATAGAGTGAGTGATTAATGAAGCACAAATATAACAGTAACCCATCTTCAAACATCTGTCACCTGTTAATTAGAGCCGATATGTTACCACGCACGGCAACTCGATGATCCACATTAGGTATCTCTACTCAGAGGCACTGAACTGATTGCCTGTCAGGCAGTGGAGAAAAAAAAATGTGCCTAGAAAGTAATTTGTGAAAAAATGTGCCGGGTAAGAAAATGGAAAACATTTAATCTAAAATTGTGAAACAAAAAGTGAAAGAGTTTACAGGGTTAGTTTTGAAACGCAAGATGAGGAAAGACGTGAAAATGGAAGCTTCCAAAAACAATCATGTCTCCCTCCGAATATAGGCTGGAGGATGTGAAGAAAAATAATGAGATAAAAGGAAACCTTATTAAGTACAACACCAGTGGAGAGTGTCAAGGGATTGCGTTGTATCTCTGCAAAATATTCAGGTCAAAGCTTGTAAATGTTTAGTTTTATCCTGACAGACTGATTAGCATTGATGTGATGGCCGCAATTTGGAGCACTGGTTGATTATAGCTAATTTTGTCCGACTGTGTCGAACAAAATTTAAGGCCCAAGATAATTCATCTTATCCTGCAGGCGACACAAATGCCCCCTCCATCAACTATATGTACAGAGGGTCTCCCAGGTAGCTCTTATCAGCACTCTAACACATCCCCCTTGCCAGCCGGGACTATGGATGCAAAGCCCTCAGTCACCTCACCACACATGGCTCACTGCCCCCACAGTGTCAGTGGACATTCAACCCAGAGAGTAAACCAACAGGAAGAGGCCAAGGATCAATCATTCTCCCAACTGAATGATAAATAAATAGAAATGGGTCAGATCTATGTTGCACCTTCAATGGTTTAAGGACAAACTAATCATCCTTTTCCACATATGAACTTAACAACACTGTCGACTTCAGAAAGAAATGAAAGAGAACGCTGTTCAGCTCAAACAAGAAGAGGACAAACGGTTTGTTTTTTTGTGTGTTGATAATATGGAAATTAATGGAAAAGTGCAAAACAAACTCTTGAGTCAAGTGTTCCATAAATCTAATGTAACAAAGAATCAAATGATTAGAAAAAGCATCGGGTTCTTTCTGGGAAACCAAATGTCACATTGTGCGTACATAAGCTAATTAGAGCTTTTAATTAAAGTCATATTAACCATAAAGTAAATATTCTGAATAAAGCACCTTCCTGATGTTGTAAATGTGTATAGATATACAACCACGACTTTTAATGTGTGAAAATGTAATAAAATAAACAATTGCCTGCTTGAGTTATGCTCGTTTAAAACGACAGTGAGCTGTTTTAGAAATTTACTTTCTATCTTTTGAAAATAAAATATTGTGTATTTGTAATGAGTTTTTAAAGATTCACGTCTCATAATGTCGATCAAATAGCAAAGACAGGGCAGGGAACGTATTGAAAGGTGGACAACATATTGTGGGTTTTGGTCTTCTCGTGGGATTTATCAACAAAATCAAAAATATTGAATAACACCAGGCTTATCATTTAAGCCCCGATGTTGTGAAATTAAAAAGAATAAATCATCGAATTATTTATTAATAGAGCAAGCAGAAAAAATGAATAATTATTAAACACATGATTGACCAATTGATTAAAAATTCATCAATCTCTACATGAAATACATGATTAGAAATCATCCAATCGTTTCTGCCGAGGTTATCACAGCATGCAATGCATGTTGAAACTACTGAATTCTAGCTCTAACGTGGATCTGCTTCTGCTCGGTTCAAATTGTATGCATACAAGGGCCTTTGTGCATGTTTGTAACTGTCCGTGCCCATCATGACTGATCTCTTCCTTTTTCACAACCTCCTTTTCACTGGCAGACAACCTGCTGATGAATAATTTACGCTGCTGCTAACGTCCTCAGATTAGACAGAGAAAATTGTTTCGGGAACACATGAATGTTTAAAGACGAGTCACTGAACCTCTGTGGCGTCTGGAGAGGCCTCGCTGGCGTCATTAATTTGTGCCCAAACTGCTATCGGAGGATTGAAGCGACAGCATGAGGCTCCATGCAAATTCAGCAGGAAGAAAAACCCCTTTGACTTGGTGCGAAGGATCATTTGTCTCTGTGCTAATGCCTTTCCAGACTGATACAAATGAGTGAGAAGCTTTACATTTCAGTGCAAAACGCCAGGCTGCTGTCATCCAAAGGGGGACGGGGTGGGTAGGCGGGTGAATTATAAGCCGACTCTTAGCATTGTTGGCAGTGTATCTGCATGTTTTGGCAATATTCCCTGTAAGCTCTGCATACAAGGATCCACTGTGCATGTCCACACTGTGCATGTGCACACAAACACAAACTCTTATCTCTGCTGCAGTCCTGTGCAGGATATTTACGTCAAAAATACGCAAAATGAGGAATTAAATTAGAAATAAAATGTCCCCCGTGGTGTTTTCCTCCCTCTTGTGCTAACGTGCTGCATACTATTCCTTGATGATGAATTTGAACGATTTTCACACATGATGCATTTTGTCTGTTCAGGTAGGCTGCATTTAAATCATACCATTTAGATATTTGGCTTGAGATGGGATATGCAGCTGTGTTACGCTTTTACATAGAAGACTGGACAAGGAGCAGTGAACTGCGTCCATTTCTCAGAGGAGACATTTAAGTGCTTTACTATTGCTCTTACAGCTGCATCACCCACCAATGCTGAATCATTTTACACATGCTCCGGGTCTGTATTTTTCCTGAAACAAGTTGAAGCAAACACTATTTGAAACCCATGCATTGCATTAGCTCATTTAATAGCACTATTTCTGTATAGCCAGCCTTCCTATTTACAACAGTGGAGCCATGAGGTTTCAAGTGACATTTCTCAATTACTGGAGAAGCTTTAGTCTCATCCTTCTCTGATTCTTTCCAAATATTTGAGCTTTTAGGGCTTGTCTTTCTGAGTTCTGGAGAAAAGCACAGAAATAGTTGCTCGCAAATTTCTTACCACCAAGTACCCTCCCCAACCTTCACCAGGGCCTCATTTCCTGGAAGGCTTTCCATCAGTACCACACACATTTTAATCTCTTCGCTGAAATGCTGCGTTTCCTGAACTTTTGTTTGCCATTCCATATCTTCTGTTTTCCTCTTGTGTCTGGAAGTAGTTATTGTTCCTCACTAACTGTAACCTTCACCCTGCTTAAGAACATTTATAGAAAAGATCTGAGAAGAACCTCTTAAAAACATTTCTCGACATTAAACACTGTTACCGTCACAGATCCACCTTTATTGGTCTAATATGAAGAGCTGCAGGGCACCACTGCTCAGGTAGGAGTGTTTCCCGTCCACACCCATTGTTCTTCCTTTGAGTGAGCACTCTTGAAACTCCGGAAATTGTTTTCAAATACATACTGGCAGACCTATTGAGCATAAGAGATGAGACGAGACGTTTTGTATTCTAGCAAATCCTATTCATACTGGTTATTTGCTATTATTTAATATTGCAATGTGGGGACATGTGAAACGAATGCTAAAGTTACAAGAATCCATGTGCTAAATTCATTATCATAACAAGATATATTCTTTACTTTGCATTGCTTACTCGTCTTTGCACCAGTTATTTTTGATAAAGTCTAACAGCTACAACTCTATTCTCCTGTCTGTATTGCTATATTTTAGAAGTAAATGTATAAACACTAATTTGGTTGTTCTGTATTGTAGTAAAGCATTTTCCCTCTTTGTGCAAAAGATTATTAAATTCTGTGTGCTGTGTGGTTGTCTCGTCCAAACAATAATGGATACTAATTCCATCTGACCACGGATGCCTTCTAAAAACGAATTTCTTCTCTATATTCCATTTACTTTCAGCTACAATATTCATTATGAGTGAACATCCCAGTGATAGCTTTCTGGCTTTGATCTTGCAACAAAAGTCAACTATAATGAATCACTGAAAGAGCAACTTTCTCTGTAAAGCACACAATCACTGGGTGGGCTGTGCATGTGAAGGAAAAGCACTGTTGCTGTTGAATATGTTCCATGGCTTCAACCTCGTGTTTGAAATATTGAACAACTTGATGTATCGTAATCATCTGTAAAACCGATATGTTTGTTTGCATATTTTGAGGCAGTGTAAATGATTTCTGCTTTTCAAAGCACAGTTTGAACATAACACGCATATGAACTACAGTGAAGGACAAAGCACATGGCGGAAATTTGCCTTCTAGGCTTTCTGCCAGAAGCCTCTTTAGGTTTAAGCAATACACCTACGTGGTGAGGATTAGGAAAAGAGATCATGTTTTGGGTTGAAATGAACCCTTTTCTGGCAGAAAGCCCTGAGGGACAAACTTCTCCCGGAGAAGGCCGGTGGACTCACTGATAACGTCGTGTTAGCGTACTGGAAGGGAATACTCTCACTAGCAAACATTCTTGGGTCTTGGTGGTAAAACCAGGTCAAGGATGATGATTTGGGCAATTCAAGTACTTTCGCCTGGAAACACTGACGATTTAGATAGAAAAGCATTTCCATCTGATGTGACGGGTAAAAGCCAAGCAAACTACTCAGAGCAAACTGATGTGTAATTACAGTGCTTACTACTTCCAAAGGCTCAATTAACAACAATCCGGTACACGATCCCATTTGCTGCTCAGAGTTTGATCCTATGAACTCCTTCAGACACGCCATTATGTTTAGTCTGCATTTATGAAATAGACACATGGTACGAAAGGAAAACAAAACATTCAAAATAGTCAACTGAGTGGCTCACAATGCAGGATCCCAGAATAAAATGGAATTCATAAAATTGAGAATTGATTTTCAAGACAATCAGTATTTAACTCATCAACTTATTTTATACAGTAGGAATAATAATGTTAGCATAAATTGAGCATAATAGGAGCTTCTATGATCAATCCGCCACTCAGTCGTTTAAAATGTAAAAGCTATTCAGAAAATAAATGGACTCGGAGTCTACAGCTTAACGTGACACTTAAAGTGCAATTAGCGCGTCAAGGCAATGGTTTACTCATCCGTCTTACTGGAGTAATGGCGTGGTCATGACTTATTCAAGTCTATTCATTCTGGTGTTGAATGCATTTAACTACAGCAATGCAGATGTTATAAACAATATCAGCATCATTCCTTCAAAGTCATCACTCACCTAGCAAGTACAAAAAAATACGATGACTGCTTCGACAACATCAAGTATCTTGCAAGTCAAAATGTTAAAAGACTTTCAATGATGAGCTAAAGGATTGTTCTTTGAGTGAAGATTAGATAATAACATTAAGAGAGACTTTGAAAAGACAGTTTATCATTATGGTTTTTGGTCTCTGTGTGCTTTACTGTTTAAATAATGTGCACAACCAGCCCACTGCTGTTTGCTATCAAATCAAAGTTTTATCTCTGATCAACAAGGCTCTATGATTTGTAATTGTCTATCGAAACAACAGTTTACAAGATATGACTTAAAGGAGCACAGTGGAGTTTCTGACCGGTAGTGGCGCTTTGGAGCAATGACTAGTGTGAGTTTTATTGAAGAGTGTATAGCCACACTGTTTATATCTTGAGCTCAACCAACGCGGGTAATGTGATATTCATGTGTTGAAGATTTGTCATGGATTGACTGTGCAATCCCTGAAGCTTGAAAGTTGGAACAGACAAATCTGCCGATCGCTATGCTGAGTTTAAAACATAATTATTGTGAATGAATCATTGCGCCTTAAAAATAACTTCATGCCGTAATTAGCATTGGATTTTCAAACCGCAACAAATCTTGCAGGTGACACATATAGAAAACTCTTCGGCCTGAAATTAGCACTTTTAGGTGCAGTCTGCACTCCATGGTACATTAACAGCAGAGTATGATAGTCAATCCCACACCCAGGCAGAGGCTCAAAGAGGCAGACTATAGGACAAGGATAAGTGGGTTTCAGGAGGTAGGCTCCAGTCAGATTACATAACAATCAAGGATGAACTCGGGCAAGGACGTTACGTGCAGACATATACCCATGGTGAATATTTCTTTCCTGCACGTGTGGGAGATATTTCGTTTTTTTTATATCAGCCTCAATTTTGGTGTCTCGGTCCCTGTGATCCATCTCGCATCATTACCAGTCACCGGGAAATAAGCATCACCGTTGCGGTGATGTGTCACCAAGTAATTCTGCTCAGTTGTACTACAAAGGGATCCTGTCACAAATGTGACTTTGGAGATATAGATTTGTGGGTCAATTTTCAATGTAGTTGGAAGTTCTGCTCTACTTTAATACTTCCTTGGAGCAGATTAAGATAAGCATCTCCCTTCCTGTCCTAAATTCAATGAAATGACAACCCTTACTGTGCCCCTGCTTCTGACAAGAGAGAAAAGCCGGGCTGTGATATGTCTTGCTTAAGCAAACTAGCACTGGATTTTCAATAAGTTTGACCCAGGTCAGACTTAGCTGAGACTAACCTCAATCCCTGCACTTCCAAGCACAGAGAAGAAATCCCTGCTGACTATGAATAACCTCGCAATAGATGAGGATAATTAGTATGAAGTGTTTGACTGGAAGTGTTTTTCGTAAGGCTGTGGTTACCCTTCAGTTCTATAATACAACTACTGACACACATAGACACATTTCTGATTTTGCTTGCAGTCTCACTGCCTGTCAAAACTGGAAGTGAATGTCGCCAAGCTGTCACTGTGATCCAGAATCCTCAACCCAGGATCAATGCAGATACAGATATGATATGTGGCGAGATATTGTAAAGGAAAGAGAGGAAAAAAGTAATAAAGGCACAGATCTAAATGCGCACAACCATATCTACAATAATAACAGCCGTTAGCAGGCCAATTCGGGACATAATGTACAATGTGAGATCACAAATATCTTCAGAATTATTTATCCAAAATCACATATGAATCAGTAAACTGTAGCTTCAATGTCAGTTAATAAAGGAAAGAAATACCCAATGTGATCCAAATGATATTTTCTGTTTATGGCATCTATTGTGCGCAATAAAGGGTCGTCAGGTGGGCCCACTGAGGTTGACATTTGGTTGCTCAGTGCGATGGTTTTAGTGGCCACAGTGTTAACCTCTCCACGTCACACAAATTTTATAGGAAGAATCAAGGAGCTCTCTGTGACCAATTCAAACTCCCCTGCATCGTATTGATCTGTCACTGACATGGATGTAATGCAGGACACTGGCGCTAATGGAGGGCGATAAAGCAACTATAACACCCTCGGCAACTCTCCAGCGCATCTCTGTAAAGAGTGATAGCGGCATATGAGAGGCAAGAAGACTAACAAATAATTCTACATTTTTGTTATACTCCCTCGATAAACACAAATAAGACCTTTTATGGATTTCTGTGAGGATGACAATAAGAAAGCATTTCACCACAGAGAGCAACGAATGTAAAGTGTACAATTTGGCGGGCTTTTATGGTGTTCTGAAACTGCAAGCTGAATGTAGTGGTAGCTCTCCACCTGAGCCTTAAATATGCATGTGCTGAGAGCTTGGCGGGGGAAAAATATTTGGCTTTTTTGTTTGTTTACCATGTCTCAGGGGGATTTTTATAAAATGGCTGAAGAAAGCTAATTGCCTTTTTTGTTACTCCTAACCTTTCACATTTGGATGCATGTAACGTCTTGCAATTACATTGTGTGCCAAAGGATATGTGATTTCCCCCATTAGATTTCAGTAATCTGTTCCCTTTGGAGTAAACCTAGAGTTATGCGCGGTACGCAGGGCCAGCAGTATTGAACACTGTAATCTGAAAAGTTCCTTTATCTTTACCAAATCGTATCGCTGCAGGGGTTCAGTTACCGCCACCCATCAAACATGTGAAATAGCATTGTGATAATTATTGACTGCCACAGAGGAAGTCCAACGTCTAATTTACTGTCTCGCTGCAGGGTCGAGTCTTGCTCGCGGACACCTCAGCTCTGAGTTGTCCAGTTCAACAATCATCTCTCTAACCCTGTGGCTATCTCACATAAATGTCACCACATATTTATTGCTTATATGATTATGGCAGTAGGAGAGAGTCACCTAAGAGGAAACACTTGTATGCCACTTCCATAAAGTCGGGAAAGTGTCAAAATTGAAACAGCAGAGGCCAAAATATGTTTAAGTAACTAGAATGGATAAAGCTCCAAAAGTGCTGGATCCTACTTTTTCCATAATGTAACTCAAAAGCATCCCTCCCTGTCTCCTAATAGCCTACTTCTCCCAAAAGCCCACTCCTCCAAGTTGTAACACTGGCTTTCTGTTTCATTCGGTGATTAGTCAGACCCAGCGTTTAGCACATAAAAGAGTGATGTAACGCTTGTTTTCCAATGTGGACCTCTGTGTTAATACACCAGTCTCAAGCCCAAGCCATAACCCTGATGATATCATCAGGGTTACTTTTCATTAAACTTGGGCTGCTTTCATAGCCAGAGAAGGCATTATTAAACCGTTTTCACAGGCTGAATAATACTCCTCATGACAAATAAACCAAAAAACCGTATGTAATAAAAGTGCCCTTGGAAACCCAACAAAATGTACTGAAACATAGTCCTAACGGTGTAACACAACAACTATTGTGTGAGCATTGACACAAGGTTAACATGTGTGTCAGGAGACTCAGAAGAAAAAAGTACCATCACAGTTACGGACGTTTTTTTTTTGTTTTTTTTTGGGGGGGGGGGGGGGGGGGGAATGCAAATATATCACAGTTTTCGATTTTGATGGCAGTGTTGGTTTTATAGTTTGTAGCCAACAGAAGCAGAAAATTGAGAAATTAACGGAAATTCTTCAAGCATTCTGAAGACATATAAGCTGCTTTTTAACCTTGTGGTGAGCAGTATTTCATTTTTACAAGAGGTTTAATTCGTTTGAGGTTATCTACAATTATTCAAAGCTTATAGCCGTACATATAGTATTCATGCAACAAAAACCAACGGTGTCCTTGAAGCATAGTTGTTAACAGAAAAGGGTTGTGTGTATGTAACAAGCTTTTCATCGTGTTGAGTGACGGCTGAGCTAGAATAAGTGCCGTCGTTGGTTGGATAGAGTGACGGTGGAGAGCTTTCATACAAGTCTCATACATTTGCAGTAGCTTACAGTGAGAAAACATCTGACTGAAACATAATACTGTATGTTCGTCATGCATAATACACATGTTATAAATAAATACAGCATGGGTGTGTACTATCAGCTTGTCAACGGAGCATTGGAGAGAGATTTGGCTCATGAACATTTTAAAATCAATTTGTATGCAAACTATTAAGAAAAATGAAACCATTAATTTGAGTTTTAATTAACCTCAAACTAATTAGCCACACTTTAATTTATTATAGGACAGTCAGCTGTTAAAGAGTTAAAGGTATACTCATCACTCCAGGGCTTACATTAATTGCAGTCCTCATTCTGAGATCTATTTTGTTGAAGTAACAGAACATAATAGCACTGCAAGTGATGCCGGCTGAAAAAGCTTTAGAAACTCAAACATTGACGTAGCTGTACTTGAGCATATAGAAATATCATATGAATCCTTAAATTGGCTGCAATTTCTGCAGCACTATCGATTTTGCTCAATTCTCGTCGACTTTCTGCGGTGTTAAACGGATGGCTGATATAGATTTCTATTAAGATGGTGTAGTGAAATTTTTTTTTTCTTCCTCATAACTGTTCTGTCAGACTTTTTCACAGCATTGTAACATTCAATATAGTGTCTATTTCTTACTCCATTTAACTCCCAAGAGGCTCAGGTTCAATACATATCATGCTTCAGCTATCACCACCTGGCAAAATAGCCAGTAGCATCTTTCCATCCTTCCAACCTCTTGTCCATCCTCCTGTCATTTCCTCAACTTGACACCGTTTCTCTGTGAACCGACTACACGAAATTCATACGTCTATCTGCCCCTCTGCCTCCATTGACCTTCTCTGTTCACTTTCTTCCTGACTTCTCTGTCAATCCGTCTGCCTCTTGCTGTCTAAAGCCTTGCAAATTGAGTGAACACAAGTTCAGGTCTGCTGGAAGAAAATGCCTCAAATCTGGCTTGTCTGATGACCTCTCTCACTTTCAGTTGCTGCACACCTTCTTATCTGCATTTATTTCAGCTGCTAGCTCAACCCTTCCAAGTCTAAATCCAATCCTGTGCTTCTAACCTTAGCAAATAATTCTCTCATGCCTCCCTACTCTCCTCCCCCTGAAGGTTCCTTCACCTGCCTTGACGAGAAGTTCGACAACATCCAAAGTTCTTTCTCTTAACTACCCACTGGCCCTTGTCCTCAATTCCCTCCACTACCTCCTCTGCCGACCTTACTGACTTTGGTTTAAATTATCTCCCCTCTCCACGGATGAGGCCCTGAAACTGATCCACAATCTTGCCACTTCTCCGGTTTGCTATCATCAGCACCTCTCTGACGGCAGACCGATTACAATCTGCCTTCAAGTCAGGCGAAGTGCCACTGTGGGAGCACTTCATGATAATGGAACTTCACTAGCTTTAAGAGAGCTAATCAATATTAATAATATCCTTATAATACTACATTACAACATGTAAAGCAGTACATAGCATTGACAGTTAATACAAGTCACAAGAAAAGAAAAACGTTGATGGTATAATTCATCATTATCTTTTTTAGATGATGTCATTTTTCTAAATCATATACAAATATGAAAAGCTGCATCCAGCTACTGCCTTTAAATGAGCTTTAAGCATCTGTAATACTAAGACACACAAGTGTTATACAGTATTGGATGCAACTTCAGACATGCAAAAGTTGTTGCAAACTGTTACAAAAGGCGATAGACACAATAGCACTA
Organism: Anarhichas minor; assembly: GCF_050575085.1. Classification (NCBI taxonomy): domain Eukaryota; kingdom Metazoa; phylum Chordata; class Actinopteri; order Perciformes; family Anarhichadidae; genus Anarhichas; species Anarhichas minor. The sequence goes on from NW_027466463.1 coordinate 13,257,750, forward strand.
AAGTCAATTAGAAAAAAAACAGAATTAAAGAAAACCTTTATGAAGCATCATATTTGTGGTTTGATGAATTATATTGTCAATGACAATGTCAAAGCCTCAGAAATCAAAAACAGAGTTGAATTGACTCTAAGGAAGAGTCACAACCTTTGATCATTGTGAGCTTTGTAAAGGTGGTATTTATTGCATTGCTGTTGCATGAGGTTACATTATACGTTGCAGGTGTTCATGTTCTTCTGTTCACCCCCCCCCCCCCCCCCCCCTGTGTCGTTCAGTCTTAGTGGAGTCCCACTGAGAAAGACTCATGAAAGAAATAATGAATCTATTTAAATCATGAATATCTGCATGTGTGATTTTTATTTTAATAGTAACCCTTTGTGCAACCATCAAAAAATAATAATTATTTTTTTTGCTTGATTCTCAAAAGGAGACAGTACTCTCAAATGTACTTAGTTTTAAGGACCACCTTAAAAGAAATATCAGGAAACACACATATGGACCAATGGCATATTGAGGTGGAATGTTCCCAGCAGTGAAACGCCTTCGAGTGAGAAACACTGCTTATATAAGAAATGGTAAGCAAATCATACACCCATCCAAGCAGAAGTCTACAGGGAATGTCATTGGCCTCCGGTAACCACGGACCGAACCATAACCTACTGTAACAACTCTAACAGTGAACACCAGGAGCTACTGGTGCCAGTTTGTCTGAACTGGAGGGAGGCACTGCACGCCCATTCACAAACACAAAAACACCACATTCTTTATCTTGAAGACAAGAATGGTCTGAATCAAAGATAGTCTTCAATAACTACAAATTAGATGGAGGCCCCTGGGCTTTGTTCAACTTAATCATACACATTATGTAGAAATACTTGCTCATTCATGCAAATTAGCTTAAGATACACACATACAGATAAACATTTTTGCAGACTGCAACATTAAACGTCTTTTTAGGTGAACTGCTAAACACTATTGGGTAGATGCCTAAATTATAATTACATATGACGTTACGATGAAAGGATTCGCACTCGCTCCAGTTTGCTGATGAAATTAAAGGTGAGAAATTGATTAGTTTTTCATAAAGTTGTCAATTTGAGAGTCTGATTACTCGTGAGACTCATTTCATCCCTGAGCAAAATAAGGTTTCCAAAAATTTTTTCCCATGACATATAAAGCAGTTGTATCACCTCTCCGCTCTGCACTTCTCAGGTGAAACTGATATTTTTGGCTTAATGAAAATCGCCACAAAATCGTGACATCCATAACTATTTAGAAAACCACTTTTTCAATATATTCAATGGCTTCCTAGCCTACTAGAAGCGCTGCACAGCCTAAAGTGGAAGGTAAAGTCACCTCACCTTGTGATAAACAGCATTAGCTGATTTCCCACTTTATTCTTGTTTCCCTCTTCCCTTCCCGTCCTGCCTCATCTCCTCTCAGACAGACTATGCTTTCATAAGAGGCATAACCGCTGTCAGTTTAATGTCTTGAACGCCTTCTTTGTTGGTGATATTCGTTTCCTGCTTTGACAGTCACCTCTCCCTGTTCGTGATAAATTTGATAATGTATTCTTTTTTTTCATGTGAAGTTCAGTGTTCAAACATTGTTTATTTTATCCATCATAGTGGGCCTTCAGAACGGTCCTAACTTTCACCCAACCTGCATTCGGCTGCATGGTGAGCATTAACAAACAATACAGTGATCTGGTAACAGAGGCTGCAGCCAATAATGGATACAAATTGAACTGTCCTTTCCTGCAATTTAGATTTGTTTGAGGGGATTTTAGAAGTTACTTGCAATTAATTGCGATTCATTTGTTTTTTCATGTCTGTCTCATTACTGTCATTTAAGGCATAGATGTTGACTATTCATCGCTTTCATGAATTTGCAAATGTATCGGCTGCTGAACTACATGCCTCTAATCTGATGTCAGAGAACAGACAGTTATTTATTCCCCATTTCGTAATCTCTCGAGTGTGAATTCGACAAGTATGAAATACGACTGTCACATGTGCAAAAAGGAGACGTAACAGATGTATGACAAGCTCGAACAAATTAGGCCAGAGCAAGTGTCTGTGCATATAACCATGGAAACTGTGTGTGTGCACTGCACTGTTCAAAACTGGGACCATCTGTGGAGGGAAGTGAAAGATACACTGAATGGCAGTACATGAAAGAGATTGGCTGACAAGGTGGGAGTTAAGGTGGGCTGGATGCTGCGCTGAATTAATGGAGTCTGGACTTAAATACTGAGACAGCGTCTAGTTACTTAACAATGGTGGGGAGCTTGTCCACATAGTGGGGTTCCCATTGTCAAAGGTGTTTTGTTCCCAAGCTTTTTATTCTTTCGAATGCAGGCATGAGTAATCCTGCAAGTCCATAATCGATGTGTGCGTTTGCTAAAAAAGTCGGTGAAGAGAGTCTAAGAGAGACTGGATTATGTTTGTGTTTTCTTTTTTGCGTGGATATTAGGGCAGCTTATTTGTGGATGGCAGTGTGTGTGTGTGTGTGTGTGTGAGGAGGCTTTTTTCTCACTTGCTAAAGATAGAATAAGTAACCCAGACAGAATTAAAAATGTAAATAGACTTTTTCAGAATTATAAAAAGTGGGTGCAGCTGGCAAACTATCGACATTTGGGGTAAATGTGAATGCTCCAAGTTGTTATTTGTCTTGGTGATTTGGCATCGCACTGGTTTCCTCGCCAAAAAGTAATTTTGGATTATTGCAGAAGATATGCTTGTGTTTACACACAACAAAGCTGTGAAGGGGGACTAGTCGACCTAATGACGTTTTGCAGTCTCATTGAGCCACTAGTTAACAACCGCCTTGTTAAGACAGAGGTGTGTCTCACCCAATTATTTATTAAATCAACTGTTTGACCCAGGAGTCAGTCAGCAGTTAACATCATTATGGCAGCTGGAGAGACACAGCTGATTGAGAGGAGCTTATTAGTGCTTTTTGACACACACACACACACACACACACACACACACACACACACACACACACACACACACACACACACACACACACACAGTCGTGTTTCCATCCCTTTAGAGGACATTACATTAATTTTAATTAATTTCCTGGACACTCACCCTAATCCAAACCACTACTTGTCTAATCCTAACCCTTTCCCTAACATTAACCTTAAACTAAACCTAACCACACTCTAAGTTTTACCTAAAATCTATGATATACGTTATGGGGACCAGCATTTTGTCCCCAAAAGGAAGGCGAGTCCCCACAATGTGAGTGTGTAGGCAGATGTATGCCCCCACAACATGGGGAGCATGTGAGATGAGCATGAAGAAGCAGTACTGGTATAGCTGTGAACATAGCAGAGCAGTGTGTGTACAGTTTAGGCTATATTTGTCTGTGATAAAAAAAAGACAAGCCAAGCCAAATTGCTGTGTTTCGCTTGCCACCTGCTGAATAAAGTGAAGGAGGTTAGCCCCGAAGTTAGCATCAACTTGGACCCTGCAGGCTCACATAAGGTGAGCTGACCTTTACCGAGACCAGCTATCGTCATGCCTGCTGAGTCTAAAATGTAGTGTACCGGTCCCGTCTGGTGTTTGGCAGAATCAGTTAGAACATTTTTACACTGGCTCAACCTTATTAGAAACTCAATTCAAGCCTTGCAATGTTTCACGTCTTTCATACATTCTGTACATTACCCAGCCATTCAATTTAGTATCAGCTTTTCATCAAACCTTAAAATATTCCAAATATGATGGGCATTATTCCACTACTAAAGCCAGTAATTAAGTTTAGCATCAGCTTGTCAACAAACCTTAAAAGATTCCACATCTTTCAAACATTATGGGCATTCCTCAACTTTTAAAGCCAGTAATTGAGTTTAACGCCAGCTTTTCACACTGCAATTTCTTCAGAAACTGCCTTCTATAGTTTAATGTGGTGTTGTATGACATCTTCATTACGTAGAAAAAGAGTACTTTACTTGTATAAGAGAACAGAAAAGACATCATTTTTTGAAGAACCTGTATAAAAATGATTTATTAAGTCAGGTATCAGCAAAACCAGCTGCGAACAGGCGAAGAGATACCAACAAGCTGGAGGATAAAAAGACCAACAGCATCAATGGCTATACTTGAGTCACAGAAAACAAGGACTAATGCAGAGCCCTGGTCAACACAGCAGGCCATTTGTTACTTTCATTAGAGCTGTCTCAGTGCTACTGTACACTGCAGTCGGAGGCAGATTCATGCAGGTGATAGATACAGAGCAAGTAAGTGGGTTCAAGATAGCAAATTGGTCCGTCATATCTAAGGCTTCAGTGTTGCTAATGAGCTTTTTTTAACAGTGGTTTGAAAACTTTGCCAATCTCAAACAAATAATATAGACAAAGGAGAACTATTTAGAATATGTATTAAAGGTATTTTGTCCAGTAAAGGGCATTGTTCTTCTGGTAAATATCTGGGAATAAAGATAATTTTCATAACATAATTTGCAAAATTCCTGATTCAACCACCTCAATTGCTTGGCTAATAATTATACGTTAACGTTTCAAATAAAGTTATTTTACTGGCAGTGGCAAAAGCACACAAATGCAGCATCCTCGTAGAATTGAGCATTTTATTTTAAGGTATCTATGGTATGAAGACCAAGAGAGATTAAAACATGTTGGCCGTTTAAAACATGTCAATTATAGTCACAATAATATAACAAAGGGAAAAATATGCAATGATAGTTGCATGAAAAAGAGCATTGCGGCTGATTACAAGTTGCATTTACTTTACAGTCCATTTGTTGTTGAATTTGAATTTATATTCCCACGGCAATTAGTGGCTCAGAGCTTGTCCAGGCCATTGCATGGAGCAAACAATCATGTTTCATATTGAATTTTCAAAAAATCAGTTTGTAGCATTGACCTTGTCAAAGGAGAGTATTTCATTCAAATGTGTTTAAAGGTATTAACAAGGAGCAACATTTCAGGAACCCGCTTTGATTCAGACACTGACCTTTGCGATGGACACTATTATCGAACCACTATTAGTTCTCATCAGGCTTTCCTTCTTGCAGGAAGAAAAGTTCCAAAATGGTGTACTGTATTTTTCTCAACTGTCAGAATAAAAAAAACATTGTTTTCCAGAGATATTCATGATGCATAGGTACATTTTTTTGTTGCATTTAATTTTAGCAGAAGCTTAAAAAGCCACAATAAAGCACCTGCATGTAGTGACATTTAGATTGTTAGAAACAATAATAAATAAGATCCGTTTGCTGCTTTGTCTTAGGGAATTATTCTTCCAGACTTCTGATAGACTTCTAATTCATAAAATGTTTAAATGTTGAATAGACTTTTTATTATTATTATTCTGACATGGGATGCATATTTAACTTATATTTATCCATAAAAGTTCTTTAAAGCATTTCAAATGAACATAAATTCAAATAAACTACCCTAAAGGCTTTTTGCAGAGTTGAAGTTTGAATTCATTGTTTGTCACAGAGTCCCCAAGGTTCTCAACACCCCCATATATTCTGTGTAGAACAACAAGTGCTTCTCGTAATACCTACCGGTATGCTACTTGAATAGCTTGAGTCAAAACGAAGGTCGAGCAAGTTAAGAAACATAACCTTTCAACAGCTCAAAGCCAGTGGAAACTTGACTTCGTCAGGTGGTAAGATTCCAACGCTCAGGTGATTTATATACAGTATGGCTATGATAGCAATAAGGACCACACAGGCAGAGAGTATATCAAAGTTCTGGTGGTGTTTTTTCTCCCTCAACAATCTACCACAGCCACAGGAATAACAAAAACTATCCCCTTGCTTTCAATAATGAAATAAAGAGATTAATGTTGACTGAATTAGGACGAAGCAGAAATGTTTTCTGGAGAAAATCACCAGTTTTGCCAATATGTAGCAGTTGAACTGAAGACACACATTTTTTTATTTACTTCACAGACCAGCTGGTAAGATTGCAACCTGCTAGCTTCACAGCAGCTCACATCGCTTATTGTTTACTCCACCCTGCAAGGGCCGCTTTAGTCTCCCCAGTCTGACATTCACCTTGCAGTTGTAGAAGTAATGTTTCATTGACATCTAATTGTTAACTGCAGCTGGGACACTCACCGAAGCTTGATAGAGCCTGTATACTTCATCAGGAATGCTTGTCGAATGGTCTGCTTGTCAGATAGCTTCGGAAACCCTGTTGCTCTACACATTTCCGACATTGGTTTAGAGCGAGCAGAGACGGACTTTATCTCTAACTTTCAGAAACCAACGATCCGTCATTCACATCCACTTCACGCTGTGATCGGCCAGATGTGCAGAGATGAGAAAGGAGCCAGGGTTTCGATCTAGTCTCTTTAGCTCTGTTTACAGAGTTACACAACTGTTTCTGTCACTTTTAATGACAACAACCAAGTTTAACACTATAAATGTCTTCCAGGCGAGACTGCACTGAAATGAAACAGCGTGCAAACTAGTTCTGATTGAGTCTACCCCTGCCCCTTATTGAGCCACTTCCACCAGATTTATCCACCCCAAAAATCAAATGTGAAATCCCCATTAGAGGCTCGGTTGGGAGTGACGGTTAGGATAGATTATCTGGCAGTGTGAAGGCTTTACAGATTTATCCATCCATCTTAATCACTATAATTGACTTGTGGACTGTTATGAGCCATCCTGATAATATGGGAACTGTTGGGTTTCAGCGACAGCACGCAGGGATCAATGTTTCTCACCTGCCATGACAAATGCAGTTTTGTAGGTTTTCCTTTTATCTCTGCATATTATGCATTAATATGCATATTATATGCAATCACACACGTTGCTGTGAGATTAGAGGCCTTGACGTAAGTGTCATATCATGAGTCAGGAGGATCATCTGAGCTACATCGGTGTGTGATACGGTTTTTCCTAAGAAGTGAGACAAAAAAAAAAAGGATTTTGAAAAGTTTTCTCTGAGGGCCCAAGTATTTGAAAATGAACCGCCGTTCTCAATCTACCCTGACGTCAAAGCTGGAGCGTCCATATAGGCAAACATGGACAATTTGCGTAGCGCGGCACTTTGACAAGGGTGGCGAAACAAATATCCATGAGCAGAGTAACCTTGGCATAACCATTAGCAGTAACTGCAGTCTCGCTAGGTTACCCGTTTTGTACCTGCAGCCGCCTCCTGCTCCCAGCTCTCAGGAGCCAATGGTAGACTGGCCTACTGACATCAAGCTCAATTGTCTTCGAGAAAAACCAAGACCAATGCAATGTGAGGATAAGGAACTATTGTCTGAACAACCCAAATTATCTAAATTACCTGAATCAATGAAGAGGAAACTATTGTAAAAGCAAGTATTTCAAAAACAAGGATTGATCCAGGGAGTGTTAGCAAGGATAAATGGTAAATGGACTGTACTTCCGACCACTCAAAGCGCTAACAACACATTATTAATAATTATTATTAATAACATTATTCACCCATTAACACCCATTCAAACACTGAAGGCAGGGGCTACCATGCAAGGTGCCACCTGCCTATCAGAACTAACTAACCATTCATACAAGATTCACACACCGCAGGCACAGCACAGCAGGCACGGGAGCAACTTGGGGTCAAGTGCCTTGCCCAAAGACACATCGACATGGACTAGAGGAGCCGGGGATCGAACTACCGATCCACTGATTGAAGGACGACCCTGCTCTTACAACTGAGCCACAGTCGCCCCTGTGATGATGGATGATGGCGCGCCTTCAAGTCGTTCAACTCGCAGTTGCTCCAGAAGAGAAGAGGTACCAGCGCTCAGGCGTCAGATGTGTCAGATTTGCACTAGTAGTATTTAGATTGAGGAGCTGAAAATCAAGGTCACTTGATGCTGTCATGACTCGTCTGTTCAAAATTTAGAAGCCGATGAGTTATTACCAGTATTTGTATATGGATCAGCAAAATGCCTGCATTCTTTAATATTGTTGACACTGCGAGCACACTGGCGTCACTATTTACGTTGTGTATATGGAATATTGGCGTTTGTGTGTTGTTGCTGGTGTAGCACGTTGCAAATAGAGGGGCAGCATAAGTGTTACTTCTCCTAGAGCAGGCAGAAGGGCATACGCTTGTCCTGCATGACGTAATGCACTTTCTTTGTTTCTACCTTTTCTGCGTGAAACCATAACTCATCTTATCTCTCATTTTGCCAAACAGATGCTCACTGTTTTAAAGGAAACTTTTATTAAAGTTGTTAACTGCTGTAAAATGGATTAGTATGCCATCTTCCTCCGCACTGTCTATAGATTTGTGTGTCAGCAAGGTAATTGGATCATTGATCTGTTCATGCATCCCTTTATTTGGCTTGTCACACGTAGGAAAACTGTTCTCGTGCATTGCATAGTTGTATAGCGTTTTGTGTATTAAAGCTAGTTAGTTCAGCCTCAAGCAGCTCAAGCCCACACTTTAAAACTCCTATACGGACAGATTATCACTATCAGTATAACTCAAGTCAACTTTTCACCAAAAAGTTAACTTCATAAATATATTAATGCATCACATTGGTCACTGATATACTGAACTCTGAAGGCATGTTGGTCACAAAAACATTTAGGTAATTTAATATAAATCAAGAAAGTGAGACACGTTTGTTGATGAATCAGCAAAGATGAATAGCGCTAAAGATGTTCGTCCAGTTTTCACCGCCTATGGCGAGTTAAAAACAATCAAACATCCCCAAACTTTCACTATTTATAGACAAACACCAGCCCAGCATTTCACTCGGTTTCAAGTATTCAGCGAGTGTTGTCGGGGGTGGGAGCACACTCATTTACACACATTTGCATGTCATTAGCACTTCAAACCTACAAACTTGAAAGGCTTTCCTGGTCAAGACACTCTAATCTTCCTCTCTCTCCATGTCTACCTCTCTTTCTCTCTGTTGCACTCTCTCCCAGGTCTCTGCTCTCTCACACAAGCAGTGATTAAGGAAGCTCAGGACATCAATTAGAAAGTTTAACCTTCTGTTCTGATTTATGACAGCTTCCTGGGTATTGAAATCGAGGATGTGCTTGCGTTTGTGTGAGTGTGTTTGATCTTACTGCTTGTGCCGAGGTCTTGACAAACATTACAGAAAATGGTTCAATTCACTCAAACACGCACAAAAAAGAGTTTAGTTTTAAGTTTATGGAGCTTTCTGATGATTTGACCAATACGTAGCGAAAAAGTTGCCAGGTCATTAAATGAATTAAGGTTTGTTTGTTTTTATTTATTTGGAATTTTGTTAAAAATGAAAAAAGTCTCCCCATCCTATACACCAGACTGTGTCTCTTTATTCGTTTTATTACATGCAAATGAACTCGAAAGATTAAAGATGGATTTCAAATAATCTCTCTCTCTATCTGTGCATGTGTGTGTGTGTGTGTGTGTGTGTGTCAGATAAAACACATTACTTTACAATCAAGCAGTCATGGCGACCTAATTACTTTTAATTTGTTGTGTCCAGCCGGGCTCATACAACTCTGATCAACTCATTCAGTAATGCAATACAATACAAATTGAATTAAGCCTTTCATTATTTAATTATTCAAAAAAATAATAATGATAAAACAGCGCAGCTCTGGACCCCAACAAAACATTCAAACATTAAATCGGGGCAGACTTCCTGTAGTTTTGAATAATTATACAACTAAGTATTATATGAGTGTACTTGTATAAATTGTATAAAAAGTGTGATACTGGATCTGAAAACAAAAAGAAGGAAGTTGCAACATGTAAAAACCTTGTTGCTCTGCAATGTTCTTTTTTGCTCTGGAAATATCATGATATTATACTGACTTTGATTGTTGACACAATGACAACATCTAATTAGAGATGGCAGGACCTTTCATACACTGAGTTCCACTGAGATTAATAGAAATAGCAGTGACAAGCGGTAGACTGGCACACTACGAAAATATCAACAAAGCTTCAATGCCATCAGCAGCCCAAAAACCCTGAGGCATTTCAAAACATGTAATCACTGTCATGCTTTCCTGTGAAATTGTTCGTATCAACCAAACTATTTGGAAAATGCAGACTTTGACAACTCTGCTCCGTTTCTTGTTACAAGTTTAGACAGCTTCCTCGACTGAAAATAACTTCATGGTGCCGACAAAAAGCAGATATAGCAGAGACTGGTGACATCCATCAAGGACTTTCTGTGGCAACTGAAAACATAGAAGCATGATTCCTTATATTGTGGTTTATTGATTACAGATATGACTTGCTTTTTGTCAACAGCAAGCACTTGAAGTGTTGTATTTACCTTTCATTACCGTTTTCCCATTATTATTTGATTTCATGTCTGAGCATGCATTAATCACAAAGACCGGTGAGTATTGTATTTTTGGTAAATTTGTGTAAATGTAAAATGATGGTCTTTACATTGCTCCTCCTATTAAAAAAATGATGGGATTCTGTATTCATAATGGAATTCATCACTGAAAGTGCAAACATAACTCCGATTCTCCGATTAAGACTTGATGTAATAGAGTTAAGAGGGCTATTTATGTTGCGATGACATGACATGAGAGCCAGTGACAAGGACTTCATGTCTTTCTGCATTTTGCTCAAGGAGATCTGGGAGACAGTGATAGATACTGCAGAATCTCCAGAGCGATGAAAATAAGCTCGTGGCTTACTGCACATACTAAATTAAGCAGAAGTAACACAATCGCCAATAAAACCCCCAAAACATACTGACAGATAACCAGTGCGGGGCAGTCCCACAGATGCCAAGGCAATTCCTCGGTTCATTATTTAACATGCCAACGGTTGTGCAGAGTTCAAGCCAAGCATGGAGCATTAGCTACAATATCCATCTCAGCAGAGATCATTTGTAACAGGAAACAGAGGGATTATTTGGGATCAATTCTGAGTTTCTTTATATAAATGAGTTCAGAATGTCCCGCTCTATACAAGTAAAATAAAAATAAAAACAGCCTATTAAAGGGCGGATCCATGATCATTACTATCATTTATTTTCACGTTTTCCCACGTGACCTAGCGTAGGTTTCTGCATGATGACATTTTTTTATAAACTTAGCATGGCTAATGTTCACTCAGTTAGTGCTATCGTTCACATTATTCGTAACCTTATTGAGTAGCGTACTTTAGTAACCCATGTCACTGTTTGTTGCTAACAGCTGAGTGGGCGTTTCCATTTGAAAAAACGTGGAAAGGAGCGCGGACATACCTTGGCGCTCATAAGCTGCCAAAGTATTAATTTACATGGCTAAAATTGCAGCAATGTTAACGGATATGTATGTTAGAAGCCAAACAGGGTTATTTTACATTTTTCTATATCATACTAGGACTAACTTGCTGTACACTGCAATACAGTGCTAGTTCTTTATTTTGACATACGGAGGGGGTGCTGACATTGTGTCTGTAGCCGCAATCTTCATGCAAAATATCGTATGTAGCCATGAAGTGCATATTTAAGATTTCATTTTACAACAGCTCAGCTAGAGACAGCATCTCTTAACAAATGCACACAGCTCCTGGTACCTTAATTAGATAGCTAGCTACAGCTGATCAAATATACAGTGACCGGATCAAATTGAGAAGGATACTTTTGTCTTCTTCTGTCTGAAATCAATGAGCTGTTGTTTCAAAAATGACAAAGAGAGTGGTAAATATGCCCCCGTTATCGTTGTAAACTGCTTAAGCGGCATGCGAGTAACTAAGGGGGGTTGGGACATTCCTACATGAATGCACCAATGTTGCATAAAACATCACTCTTTAGATGACTCGCCTTCCCTTAAACTCCCTACACACCACCATGCATGTCCAATAATCTGTCATGATACAAAAAAACACATACATTGTACAGCTTTCTACAAAGGGCTCCCTGAATGCCAAAAGCAACTGAGATGTGCAGATAGATAAGACGGCTTAGCTTCAAACCCACGATGTGCTTAAACTTTAAATTGACTGTGGTAACATCAGATGTGTGTGAATCAGCAGTCCAAGGCTGCTGGTTATAAGATAATCTCTGTCATGTACTCGTATGGTTTCTAAGACGAAAAAGATAAAATCTTAAAACTTCTAATAATAACAATGATCAACTTAAAGAGGAATTTGCCCGTTTATCTTCACGCCAGTCAGTCTAATGGTACCTGGGTTGACTGGCGTGATCATTAGAAGATAGAACGATTTTCCTAACTTCTAATGTTTTTAAGACCATTACTTATCATTTTTATAAATATATTGAATGAGAAAATGGAAAAAAAAAAAAGGTTTTAGAAACAAGGTTTGCGTTTTTTCAGGTAAAAATAAGCCAAAAAGAAACGTTTTTTGTTTAAATAAGAATTCAAACTTGGCTTACTGTTTGTAACTGCTCTTCCCATTCTAGCTCTGTTTTAAAGAACATATGTCTGTATTGACGAATGAATATTCATCCCCACGTTGCTTGTTGTTTCCCGCATGGATTAAACTACTCTGTCGCTTGATAATTGATTTTAGCCTGAGAGGTGGAAGGTGGAACAATGGGATTTTCTCTCTCTGTCTACTTTCATTAGCTACTTTACGTAATTACATTCTAATTGAATTCCGGAGCGTTCTATCAATAAACATGGACAGTTCTCTCGGTGCAAGAATTCCAAAACAATCCCTCTCGTGAAAACATGCCAAGCATAACGAAGACATCAGGAAAAATAAAGAATCACGTCAGATCATTTGATGATGAAATATCACCCTGGATAAGCACCAAAAACTGTTGTATTCTGACGTTCTCTATCTCTTTTTTTCAGGTGATCTCCTCTTTCCTGATCTCGCTGAATCCTCTGGCTCGTGTTTCCACAACTAACTGATCCCATTATTTTTATTTGACACCCTTCTGAGGATAAAATACACAAGCCGCAGCAGAGATAATGTCAGTAAAGATGCTACGAAGAAGGCCTGCGTCTTACTGTACTTCACTTCTGACAGAGGGACAAAATGAGGAAGACAAGGTAGAGTGTGGGAGAAAATAGAGGAGGCAATATTATGAAGAACATAGGCTCATTATTCAGATGTTCCCTCCATAAAGGCTAATTGGTGAAAAATGAAATTTAAAAAACCAACATCTTTACATGAATATAAAAAAGTCTCTTTTTTTCATGACGTGTATACCTGTAATGATGAAGTCAGTGCAGCCCCCTCTGCTGGAATACAGATGACAATCATTAGCAATGTTGTAGCACATGTTTCAAGGTCTATGCTGAACCTGAACTCCTGATCTTATAGATTTGACAAACAGATACCCCTGGGATGGGAGGAAGCGACATCCTTATCCTCCATTGATTCCCTTCTAGCACAATCCACCGAACGGTCTGTCTGTCTTCTTGTCCTCCTCTATCTGGTTTGTCCTGATGACAAAGTAACAGGCTCAGTATGGCAGTCCTTCGGAAAATCTCCAGAGACCCCATCTGCATGTGTTGGCTACAGAGATATCAAAGTCTGCTGTCTAAGTGTTTCTGTGCTCAAACATGATGATGCTGCTATACAGTCACTATTCTGTGTCCACTGCTGAAAATCATTTAGACTAAACATCAGTAATGAGAAGCAGCTGTTATCCTTCACCAGCTGGGCTCAAAATGAAATGACAAGTGCTACAGGCAACAAACTGAGGCTGTGTACGGCTGCCTTCAAATCCAACGGAGTCTCTTCGTGGTGAGTGAATCCAAATGCGCTGTCATTACTTTATCAAAAGTCTTAGCGTGCATTTGATGTGGGGAAGAGAGAGTGGTGAGAGATGCTGTGTGATGAGTGTGTCTGTTATTTTGTTTGTGATCCTCTTAAGCTCTGCGACTGCGATTGTGCACAGTTCTCTTCAGAAATGTCTATTTGTAAATGTGGAAACATACAGTGATGATACGTTCGACACTCTATAGCTGTTAAGGGTGTGTGTGTGTGTGTGTGTGGGGGAGGCAACATGGCAGCGTCAAAGGCATGAGTATTTATGCTTAGTCCTTTGGTAAAATCTTTGAATCAAACTGAAATTTGGTTCCCCTTACTTTTTGTGTGAGGAAATATTTATATAATGATTTTGCAGCATTTGAGCTCATTTTTCCTTTTTTTTCAAAAACAGACATAGTTGTGGAAACTGCCTCTATCTTTAGGTGTCTGTATGAGCAATTATAATGGCAGTGTGTGTGACTGACATTTGAATGCCAGCTACACTCGGGGACCGTGAATCATTCATCTTTGCTGACAATTTGTCCCAGTGGCCACTCGCAGTACTGCCACAAAGAAAAACAAAGAAAAACAATTCCCCCTTTGGTTCAAATTGCTTTTAAAAAAGCAGGTCCTCAAGTAAAAAAAAATGGATTAACGGTATACAATGATTTTGTAGCGAAAATGTATTAAATTTGAGTGTGGTTGTTTTTTTTTTATTTATGGGCACTACTGCACCTTGTAATACTGTAACAAGAATGTGTTGCTTGTTGAATCAAAGAAGCAATTTAAAGGAGTTGTATTTCACATTCGGATAATTATTATGGAGTAACGTCTAGCTAAGCACAGAACGAAGTCGCTCTCCCTCTGTGTGTGTTGTTAATCAAGCTTATTCTTGCTTTGTTAACGTGCTTTTAGTGCATGTGAGTGGGCCTCACTAGTTGGCTCACGGCTGCTGCTCCTTTTAATACGGCGGTTACAGCTGAGAACGCAGTCACGACCGACAGCAGAAGCGTAGCAGCCACCCACCAATTCCCCCTCAGGTAAACATCGTTAGCTCCGTCGCGCTTTCGCTGTATAGTTTGCGGTTTGTGCTGTTAGCACCGTTAGCTTTGAGTTGCTACATGCTGAGAGCCGTTGGGAGGAAATCAAACTGCTTCTAGTCCTGGATCTTGCACCTTTAAAAAAAAAAAATTTTTTAAAACCGCTGGTATGTAAAATAGTAAATTATAGACCAAAACCTTGCAACGTTTTAATTGTCTGCAGACATGGTGGGTTTTCTTGACAACACAACTGTGCCATGCTTCTTATGTTTTGTAGCTTGAAAAACAAGGCAGCCTTAATTAGCGTCATATGGACACAGGCTTCTTTCATCTGCAGTGTTTGTGACGAGCTGGCAGAAACTAAAATATCTACTGAAAGAGCTGAGACGGTGGTTACAGTAGTGCGCTTGTTATTAGTAGCTCATATATAATGAAAGCTATACACTGTCTTGTTGTTGGTCAGATAAGGAGAAGATGCACTTTAGTCTATTAAAAAAAAAAAAAAAAAAAATCTCTTGATTAATTAACTTGAATTACAAACTTAATGTGCCAACTCTACTCCGTTCCAAGATGTTGCCAACAGGTAAGTCTGCTCCCACGTTTATAATTGTGCTGCGTTAATACAGGAGCAGGGTGGGGTAGTGGGGGACATGGCCCATTGGCTTTAAGCCTGGAGAACGTCCTCCCTAGCAGGATGGATCAGCAGAGCAGCGACGGCATCGTGGATTAGTGCAGCCTGTCAAGGTCTGACGGTGCGGTGACAATTTAATCGCTGAACATGCTCCCCATAGAAAAAGGAAGATGAGAGGCAGAAAAACAGGAAGGGGAAGTTAAGAGGCTGTGGTCTTCATATATATGATTCATTTTGTCATATCAGATTCTGTTAATACTGCTGTCAACGTCTCCAGGGTCCTGGGGTAAAAACATTAACGGGCTCACAGAGACGAAGACGAACACACTCACTCGGCCTATCCTTAAGCTTAACCCTACAGCAAACAATAGCTCTTTTCCTCATGGGACCAATGGCATTGTCTTTTTCTGAAATTTCATGTGCTTCCTCATCAGGGTAGATGAACACGTCCCCTCAGGCATTCGGTTTCACGCGCACACACACACACACACGCACACGAACAGTGTTAGCACTTTGCTCATGAAATACTGGTTTTGCGAGCTATCAATCTGCAAAGATGGGTTTTGAAGTTTTAGGGTTTTACGCACACGTAAAACACAATGTTATGTCAGCATAGCTCTGTTCGAAGCTGATCCAATGTGCAAATTGTGTCATGAATTATTCACGACAGCATGTCATTCATACCATTGGGTGATAATTATTTAAATTCATTAATCAGAATCAATGCACAACGTGTACAATGCGGTGATAGAGCATCTGAGCACCATAAGTGAGTCAACAACTTTTTCTGCTTCTGGCCTCACACTAATGAGGGAAGAAGTTACCATGGTAATAGCAGACACGAGCTACCTTGAGCTTTGCCAGGCTTTTAATGCACACACAAAGATGCACTCGCACAGAGAGAGAGGATAGTGCTTCATCCTCCATGCTAAAGAGAATAAAAGCTGAACCATTAAAAACGCACGGTTATCTAAAGGCAATGGTTAAACACAAAGAAACCAATAGGCACGGCGGACTTTTTCTTCTGCTGTATAATACTCGTTATTACAGTCAGAAAAACATCTATTTCTGGTTTAATTACCAATTATATTGTCATTAATAGGTAAGGATCTAAATTGACAGAAAAGGCAGATCAATTCCATTTGCTTTTAATTTAAATACACCTTTAATTAATCCCAAATTTGTCCTAATAACGTTTTCCATTTCATGAAAAGGAAACACCCTTTAACACAGGATCATTACATCCACATTTAAAGTTTTCTAGAAAAGCTGCATTTCTAGACCTCCTTATAAGATATTGTCAATTTCATGTACAGGTCCTACCAGCGGAATCAAAATGAAAAATACCTAATATAAAGGTTTCTGTGACAAAATAGTACAGATGCACACAATGCTCGTTCCAATTTATGTTTTTCCTCTTTATTTTCCTCTTTGGCAAACTGGCATCAAGCTGGTTCAACTATAAAGCCAACTTGCAGCAGTTTTGCATCATCTGTACAACACAAGTGTGCCTCTGCTGTCAAAAGTTAGGAAACATTCTGTTGAAAGGAAGCAAGTAGAAAAAAAAGATCTTTACTTTCTGTAAATAAGTAGGTGTTATTTGTGTACATGAAGACTTTTAAAAAAAAGCACGCAGTTTTTGTGTGAAAATCGTCATACAACAACCAAGAACGTATACATCTCTGATGTGTTGCACTCCCCGAGTAAAGCATGCGCAGCTTCTCAACACCTGAAAGTTAAAACCTTTGCTGTGTGTCACAAAAACACAACACAACACAATGCAGGTGGCAGCCAAAGCTGCAGTGCACCCTCATTCAGAGTAAAATATTCCACAACACCTCCCACACGTGGCTAACTGCATGCTTTTTGGTTTGCTGAGCACATGTCACACCGATACTGCTGAGCCCTCACATCAAAGTCAAAAAGCCCACATCGCTGAACAGGTCCAATATTTTTAAACTACAACCTGCTTGAAATAATTGTATTGAAAAATGCAGAAAGAATGTTACTCAGGCTGAGGCATATCATCAATAAGGGCTGAGCTGAATGAAGGGCACCCATGCAGAATGATCAATTACAACACAATTATTCTCACAAGATATTATGAGAGGCCACAAGGTCCTATTTTGTCTTGGGCTCTGGGAGGACAGTAAGTGGTTCTGGCAAGCTTTGACTCACTGAATTACACACATGCCCTCATGTAATTCGCAGACCTCACACCAATGCATTACTCTTTGCACCACCAATTAACCTCCTAACAACTCAACGCGGAACTGTCGCTATTTTTATAAACACGCTGATCCAAAATGAAACGCACAACACACCACACAATGCACTGATTTGCCATGAATTTGGCTGTGCTTAAGTGGAAGGAAATGTACAATGCGGTTTGTGTCAGTAGCGATTATGCAGCACTGAGATTGTGACATTAATAACTACCATAATTTGCCCTTGTACCGCCCATCTATGCAGATCACATCAAAAGCGCATGGTGCAAGGCACAGTCATATGCTATTTTGCTTTTCAAAAAGAAATATATAAAACAAATCATTTTCAAACGTTTTTGCAGATGATACGTGATATGTGTCATTTTAACTTGAATCCCTCATCTGGAGAGAAATATCTTAAATCGCTCTCAGAAATGAATACACTTGTGGCTGTGTGTTGCGATTGTTATTCTACCCCAGAACCATCGGCATGCAACGTTACGCATGGAGTGACAGTTGTGGAGCTAGCTGTATCCTCTATGGCACTGCCAGGCATTGGCAGGTCCACGCAGCACCGGCACAGCCAAGGTGTCCCAACAGTCTGCCGCAGGTTCTATTTGTCTCTTCACATACTGAATTCCTACACTGGGTAAGAGTCCTCGTAGGATCACAGGAACACGTGTTATTGCTTCCAATGTCAATTTCATTTGGTGGCGATTCTCTACCTCTGGCACATATTTTGCCCTTCGGGAGGAGCTTTAGTGGCGCGCTTTATTCCAGACTCACCATCACGAGTCTGTCTGAGTGCTGCGCTTCTGAACACAAGAATAGGAAAACAGGTGACTTGATTGGGTGTGACAGCCGGCTCTACTACACTTCCTGATAATGCATTCCTCCACCTTTAACTTTTTCATATTCCCATATAATATGCGCATTCTACTTTTGTGCGCTTAGTGAGTCTGACATCTTGGAGCAAAAGAAAGGCGTGGCATCATCTTAGTCTCTCCTTTGCTATCAGAAGTGCGCGTCAAAATGATGTTTCTCCTCCTCCTGGGGGCAGATTTGATATCGATCTGCATCTACACAGGACTAACATTGAGATGTGCAGCTCTTCGTGGTTTGCACTGCGTGGCAACTGCTGCTTTATATACCAAATGAGACGTGTTCCTTATTTTTAGACTTCTATGAAGTAAACGGACACTGCATTGCTGTAGCATTGCTTTTCAATGACTTGACTCGTGCTGTACTAGGTATGAAGAATTTGGGGGCAATGGCGGCAATAAGAGCCATAGAGCTAAATATTATAAACGTTTTAACTGTATGACATTGTATTTACATAAATCTGTGCATTTACAGGAAATATTGTGGGTCAACTACTTTATATTCATTTTATCTTGCACCTTTAATCTAAAGACTGTTTAAATTACATTTATGCTTCTTCATATAAACTCCAATGAATGATTTGGTTTGATCTTCTCTGATTTTACTGACATTTCCTCCTCATGAAACTTAGACATATTAGGGAGTGTGACAGGACTCTGAAGTAATGGCTTGGTTTAAAAATCCTCCATTGAGAAATCAGTGCACTTTCTACAGTTGACATTGGTTCAGTGACAATTCTATATGTGCCCCACTTACCACAAGATCTTTGAGTTATTGTACATTTTTGGGGTATTTAGTGTATAAGAAGCCACAGCTCTGGTGTGGAAGTAGGTCTTAAACTCACATTTGCATGTTTATTTTGGGAGCCTTATTAGCTTTCGCAAACATGAATGTCCGGGGGGGGGGGGGGGACGAGGAGGAGGAGGACAGCTAAGGAAATGTTTCATAACAAAATAAATTGATTCCCAAGTTGAAAACTGTGTTCCCATCCAATGATTCAAGTCTTTAAAGATCGGCCTGACATCTTTACTTGTCAACATCCGACCATCTATTATGCTCTTCGCACTGTGGCCTGGAGGAGAAGATGACGTCAGAGGAAGCAGCGATCGTTATACCTTTTACTTTTCTGTACTTTAGAACAGACTGAAGAGACCAGCAGTTATTGCCATGAGGACGCTGATCCGGCCAGTGCTTGGAAGGGATGATTGATCAACTGCTGTATTTCCACCGAAAACTTATATTTGGTCATGTTAAAACTTTTCCCTTGTTAGTTGTATCTCTGATAGGAAGAAGAACAGAGGACTACACTGTGCTCAGGGTAGTGTGAATACAGTAACGGCACAGCAGCCAACCTACTGCTATTTGCAGTCTTCAGCTCATTGTTTTGGTCTGACAGTCCATATGGTTGCCATTTTCAGCAAAAAAAACCTCTCAAAAGCTGACTGTATGCTACCTGCTCCGCATGAAATGGCGAAGATCTGTAGTAAACAAAAGGCTGGCAAGGAGAGTCGAACATTTAGCAAGCCAAAACAAAGACAGATAGTTTCATCAGCAGCTGGTGAAAGAAACGAGACGAGTGAATCATGGAATTAATTTCTGCAGGTAGATAGAAAGAATGTGATGTTCCTCTGATAAATGTGTTAGTAGACAAAAGGGCAACTAAATGATTTCTGGTATTTATGGGAGACTGCAGCACAAATCACTCTTGAAATAATTCATTTGGTCCATAAAATGGAATAATTTTGTGGAAGTTTATCTGCTTTAAAGTTTTGATTTTCAGTTCAACTGTTTAAACTTTACTGTTTTGGAAACTCTCTGTTACCTAGTGGTTACAAATAATTGAATGCAGCTTTAATGTAATCTGTGAGTTAAAATTAGTTTTCAAACTTACTTGTTGCAAATTATCTTCAAATATTTGAAAAATAAAAACATTTGGGGATCACTGTCCTGTAGGAGCGCTTCTTGAAAATTACAAGCACATCTGAATATCCCTCTATCAGCGATGATATCAAACAACATCAGCATGGCAGCGAGTTTTAAGCGGCAACCTCTGGTGCTAAGAAATGAAGGTATAGTGAAAGTGGCAAAAACTGTGGTTCTTCAATTGGCCACTTGAGGCTGGCTCCAAAAGTGAGTCCAACCCCACAGACCTTTAAGTTAAAATGCCCAACTTTACAGCAGAAATGATCATGTTTACAGCCTGGTACACAAAAACGGTTTTGATCACTGCAGCTTATTTCCCCGTTAACGACTGTACTGGGTGTGAATTGTATACAACTCATTCATTTAAATTATATCAAGGCACTAATGGTCCTTCTTTTTCCTCATTTTTAGCTTGGATGTATTAAGAGAACTGCATACAAAGTTGGAGGCCCCATGGCATCACATGATGAACCTGGAAATTGTAAATCCACCTTTTGAAACTCATGGGTGACGTCACAGACACTTCTCCCATATTTTATACAGTCTAGGTTTTGAATATATAAAATGATTTGAAAAAGAAAAGTTGATAGTATATTTCTTGCTTACTGCCGGTACTTCATTCAGGCAAATATAACAAACCCAACGTTTCAATGAAAGTAGTCACAAACCTATATAATCATTCTTTCCCACAACAGGCACTCAGCTTGTTGGCATACAGTGCCTCTTGGTTAGGCCCTCCAGTCTTTTTCCTGAGTCCTACAGTATGTGCAGTCATTCAACTGTCACTACTTATTGCCCAGAAGGCAGTTGCTACAGTGCGAGTCTTCAGGGTTTCTTCAGGGTTTCAAGGTGGGGACGTTCCAATCTTGTTAATTGTCTGAATCACTTTTTTTTTTTTTTTTTTTACATTTACTTTTCCAAGAAGCTTGACTCATGCTCATGCATCATTTAGATCTATGCCTCTATAATTCCAGGTAGGTGTACTGATGAGCTGTTTTTCAACTCGGCACCATTCGGCACAACCCTTCCCGCAGAGAAAATATCGTATCATGTATATTTAAAGTGATGTATTTTTAAAGTGATGTAACAGAGTTGAGTTAAAGTGGGTGGTGCATCAGGGTGTGAGGGGAAGCAGACATGCAGGAACATGCAAAGAAGAGCGAAGCTGAAGGTCCAAGCGAGAACTGGCACCCACTAATGAAGGGTGCGTGTATGCACATAAATCTACAATGCACATACAATCACATGTACATCAATAATAAGAATGCTTTCCTCGTATACTGTTTCATGGCTGCGGTTCTTGCAGTAAACACAAACCTAGTCTTTATTGGCTCAAACGACAGAGATAAAATTACTGAATATACTCAAAAAGATTGATAAGCATTATTTTTATACTATTTACTTTTTGTTGTGTACATACCTTCTCTTTTCCACTATCTTTAAACCACTTTGCATTTTCTGCTTTGAGCGCTATGTAAACAAAGCTTGCTTACTCTGATGATAAATATGAAAAAACACAACTAGCTGTCAGATAAATGATATTTGCTTGATAATGCAGGCAATATAAATGATTGGATTTGTGCCTTTCATAAATTGAATACAGGTAATTGACAACATTTTAGTTATGCCTGCCTCATTATGAGTTGTGTCAAAGTCAGCTAAGCATCAGCACGGTTGTTGCAGCATCCCCTGTATTTTTCTGGAGGCCTATTGTTTTACTACCATAGCAATAAAAAAAACATATACTGTATATATTATATAAATATATATACACAGTATATTTCATATGAACCTCTGCAGGGTGAATGTGCATCGGTACAGACTCGTCCTCTGTATGAAATGGTAGTATTATCACTGTATTTCATTATCATAAACTATAGTTACCTGGTTATGCGTCACCCATACACTGCCTCACTCCCTCCTCTCATTAGCTTCAGCCAGTGCTCCGTGTTGTTGACTGTGTATAGCAGTGGCTGCTTTGACATACAGTACTGTGTGTTCCTAGACCCCAACGACTGCACAATACCCAAGCCCTCTAACAACCCAGGGGAGACCTGGAAATGTTTGTAAAATGTTGTTAATAACTATTTAATATAAATGATCCTGGCCATTCAAATGAATGCAATGAACATGAACGTCATCATTTAGCATGACGTCGTTTTAAAGACGGACTTTCTCTCTAGACCCCCACCTCTAACTGACTTCCAGCCTCCCTGCGGTTAAGGCTTTATTTAGAGAAGTTACCTCTACTGTATTTATTGGGTTCCGGCTGTTAGTGACTGCCTGAGGGAAAAAATAACAGGAAAGAAAATTGCCAAAAACAAGAAAGAATTATGTTGCTTTTAAGTAAGATCAAAGAAAGATCTCGCAAGAGTCCCATCTTAACACCTTCCATTAAAATGCATTTATACCAGAGAGAAAAAGACTACTATCACTATTAAAAGTTTTGTCGGACCAAATTAAAGACAGATCAAATTTGCTCCCCGTGGGCTTCCTACTTGGATCTGCATGGAAAGAGTTCTTTCCAATTTGTGTAATTTGATCTTGTGGATTGGGAGAATCAGCTGCATCTACTGCAGGGCTGGGTGTCGCTAAAAAAAATATCATGATTTATTTTTGTCAGACACCACAGGCGTGTAATATAGCCATACTTTCAAACGTTCACGCTGAACTGCCTTCTCCGACCAACCACATGCGCTTCTACCTCACCACACTATAAACTGTATGGGTTGTAGCTGCTGCCGTAGTGGGCCAATCACATGTCACATTAAATCAGAGGACGCTTGCTGTGATTGGCTGCAAGCAAAACCATACAAGTAGTACTTTTTTTCTCGATCTGGGTACAAAAAGCATCCAATGCAGGTATTGTTTGACAAGGGAAGTTTTGGTACTACTTGGTACTGGGTTATTTCAAATACCGATACCAAGCCCTACCAAAGCATGTCTGATCCCTCGATTAGTGGTTTGGGTTCTTCTAGATATTTGGTGATTTTGAGATGCATTTTGCACAACCGTGTTCTTGTGTTTCATCACTCTAACAACAGTCAGTCAGGAGCTTGAATGAAAAGAGCAGCTTGAATGAAAATGACCCCAAGGTTAGTGATTGAAAGGGAAGGGCAAAGAGAGGAAACGTCAATGCTGAAAGAGAAACCAAATGCCTCACACACACACACACACACACACACACACACACACACACACACACACACACACACACACACACACACTCACCTGCAGTGTCTGTGAACCCCAGCCACAGTTTCAATGATGGAGCACTCTCCCTCGTTTAGACAAAAGGCCAGGTCCTTGTCTTCCACACATGGCTTGAACACCTCTGAACGTAGACTGGGAAGTGTGGGGGCCACTGCTGTAGACAGAAAAGACAAAGACAGAGAGGACAGGTTTAGTTACTATTGGATAGAAAGTAAAAAAAAAGGTAATTTCTCTCATTCTTTCAATTTAAGTCATTGCTGATTTACACAGGAATATTTCTCATTTCTATAATTCCTTTGATGTGCCTCGGTACATGGCATGCCGTTATGGTTCTAAAAGTTTGGTTTTCTTTGGTTTTTGTACTGAAATGACCACTCTGCTCAGGCTGGAAGAAAATACTTTACTTAATGTTGATTAATTTATCATTGGGCTAAAGGCAAGATAGCCCAAGGAAATTACTTTCTTCATTACTGACGACAGAATTATCATTTTTGTTTTGAAGGTTTCCGACTTTGCCCCGATGCAACAAAGAAAGTAAGGGTGTAACGCACATTATTGACTGGAATAACATGCTTTAGTGTTATTATTGTTGTCAGTATTGTACTGCTTTAGGTGTATTTGTTGCTTTTATTAAATACATGCACTGCACTCCTGGTGTCTGTTTTGCCGTTTGTTTCAAATGAAGCTGTTTAACCACAATTCCTCAGCGAATTTCCTGTTCTGCAGCTTTAGTAAACACAGGTGGAAAACCCAGGAATACATTACAGCTGTAGGGAAGTGAGACGACAATATACAACACTACACCAAGGCAGAACAGAGAGAGAGATGGGCTCGGTGATGTAGCTTTAATTCTCCTCTTCTAGTCTAACCCTGAGTCGCTCTCACATAAAGAGCATGACTGCCATGTACAAACACTGCAATGCAGGGTTCTCCACCCTGTGAAATATGCATAGCTGTCAGTGATGTATAAATATGGTGAGCTAGCATGTGCAACCTCCATCTGTATGCAGATATTCATTCAACTGTACACATGTGTTGTTGGCATGTACACACACACACACACACACACACACGTATACAATAACATGGAAATGATCACTCAGAAGCTCTTGCACTCCATCATGTAACCAAGCATTGACAATTGGATTGACTGGTATTACGCTCAATACCTTGCCAATACAATTGGATTACACATGGGATTCTGCTTTCATCCATTTATATTGCCCACACAGACACACCGTTTAAATGCACACACATGCGCACTCACACGCCACATTCTTCTCATTGTCATTCTATTCCTGAGTCTGCCACATCTTTGTTGCCCAATCTGCTCCGTGCGCCGCAGTCCTGCCGCCCATTGGCCTTTTTTAATTTTTTAGCCGAGGCTCTAGTGACCAATTGCGTGTGGAGGAATAAAAAGGCAGTAATCCGTTTGTGTTGCTCAACTGTCCAGTTCAATCTATGTTTTGTTTACGGCCATTGATCGATAAATCCGAGGGCTCTTCATGTAAGGCCCAAGAGATGATGAGAGATCAGAGGGAACACAAAAAGAGATATGTGGTGTTCTTGGGACCAACCAAGACTCTCATCTGTCAGAGTCAAAACTTTGGAAGCTATCATTTAAACCACTTGTAGTGGCTCCTATTATATCTTCGGATGCATTGGGGTCTCTTTCTTTTTTTAAATATCTATGTAGAAGGACATTTTTAAGTTTACGTTCTGCATCCGTTGAATGTCTTGCATTTTGAATGCTAGTTAGAATAATTTCTTTGGATCTGTTCTTTATACATCAGTCTTAAGAGTGTGATACATATAAAAGTAGGTTTTGAACCCGAGCTGACACTCTCACTTCCTAGGCTTTAAAAGACACAGATTACATCTTGTATTATTAATTCCACATATTCCCCGAGTGTAATGTTCAAAAGGTTATCTATTCCGAGATGCAACTTTAATAATAGAATATAGAACACAACGTCCCCCTGTGGTACGCATGTCCGTGGTAATAATTATCATGGCGTTTATAGTCCCTCGTATCTATTATTCAGACAGCAGCAGTGACCATAAGTGAGAAATAGCACGCTTGATATTTGGTTTAGGTTCACGCACATGAGAAAGAGATTTTGTGACAAAAGAGGGCATTGATTTTCTGCTGTAAGCCTAACTATTGTTATATTTACATGAGAAAAGCCAAGGTCAGGCAGATAACAAACACCCTTTTAGTTCCTGCGTCGCAAGTAATCTTATCAATGATAAAACGTTTCAAAAAATATTTTTTTGACCTGTCATCTTATATTATTTCAAAGAATCAGTGAAGAAGGCTTTTGCTGATGCACTATTACTGAATAGTCTTTTCTGTGTAAAAAGCTGTTCAAATACGGCAATCATTTCCATTTGTCATATGTTGTTGACAGAGTGGAGGCGCAGGATGTGAACTACACAAGGTCACCGTGGTACCTGTGACATAGCACTTTTTGGAATCGATGATGATGTATGACGTGTCCATATATCTCCTTCATGAGGAACAAAGCTCCCAAGGTACATTACAGCAGCACCTTTTTCGTATTGGCTCTCTTTTTTTAATCAGACAGTGAATGTGCCAGTTTCCCACTCAGAGAGAGGGAGGCTGACATGGAGTGGTCTTAAATTAAATGAATCATGGCAGTCTTTAAATGTGCAAAGGATTTCTGGAATAGCTGATCTTTTAAATCCCCTGTGGTATACTGGTGCTAGGGCTGCACAGTATGAGGGAAATATGTGATGTGCTGTAAGGTTGTTGAATATGTTAACGATATATAAACAGATATTTAAGTGTGCTCAGTTCTGCTACGTTTAGTATATTCTGTTGCTTGTCGAATTAAAAGAAATGAAAGGAAAGAAATGTCTTCATTGAAGACATTGAACATTGAACTGAACACAAAAGACATCAATAAAAAAAAAGATTGATAGTTTTTAAAGAGTAGTTTTCTACAGATATTCTCTTTCAACTGACTAAAAAAATCTCTGAGCTCAATCTCACAGATGGCGAAAATAAACAATATATCCCGGTACCCAAATAATGATTTGACCTGTAAAAAGCAGCATGTTCTCTATTTCATTCAAACAGACTAAAAAGTGCTAAATCCCTAACCTGCCACTCTACAAAAAAAAGCTCTACTTTTCTTCACCAGGTGCAAGGTTTACTGACAAACAGACTGTACTGATAACCTCTCAGAAATCTGCAAAAAAAAAAACCTTCTTAAATCTTAAAGGATTACCTCCACTCTTTTAGCCCTGTTGGCCACATCAAGGAACAAGCCAGCCTCAGATATGTTTGGCCTTGAGCAATACAGGCTGTCAATTTCTTATGGGTTCCCGTTTCATCACCGTGACAGGCAAGAAATGGTAACAAAAATCTGCAGCACAGCAAGCACAACTCGGGCCCTTTTGAACAAGCACCTGTCAAACAGGATCCTGTTGAAATGCTGTGCTCTTTAAATATTCCCATCAGAAATAGAGCAAGTCAAAAAAAAGAAAAAAAGAAAAGGAAAGCAATTAGTGTATCTTGAGCGTAATGGTGATAATGTGTGTTTGTACAGTATGTTTTCATGTAACGTGTTGGGCTGACCCTGAATAGATCAGTGTGAACCCTGCAGTAGATCCAAACTAACACACCAAGAGAAGCCTTTCTTTAAGAGGAGACAGACTCTTGCACTTATTCTGACATCCAACCAGCACTGAATGCATTTCACACTTTACTTAAACATGTATCTTCATCTTCATTATGGAGGTAATAGCTGATAAATGATGTGTCCCTTGCTCTAAGGTATTATTAAGACGTAGTGTCATGACTAATTATGACAAACATAGAAGTTGCTGTTAGGTTCATTTATCAACACTTTTAATGAAGCTTTTTACAGAATAAAACCCTCGCAATGCTATAGCTTCTATAGCAAACACTCCCAAACTCAGACTCTTAGTTAGCTTCGAAAATAACGAGTAAATTGTGCTAATAAATGGCAGCTGCAGTTTGAGCATGATTCATCCTTAAGTCTTTGAAATCATTTTCACGTCTCTCGCTCTCCCAGCTGCACAAAGGCAATCCAGATTGCCGATTCCCTTGGTAACTTTCAAGGAATCTACTGGCTGGGGATCACAGATTCAGATGACGCTTGAGAGATCGTTTATCTGAGAGGAATACTGAGGACAGTGCTCCTTCCCAGCCACTACCATTTAACTGCTTTCAATAAATATCTTCAAAAGTCCAACCGTTTACGCTAAATATGGGATTCATTTTACTTTGAAATGTACCTCTATTGCAAATGGGAGGCACTTGCCTACTTGTCGACCTGTTATTGTAAGATAAAGGTTACAATAAATCCAAAACAAAAGCAATGACATTTTTTATGTAATAGAAAGGAAGAAAAAGTCACGGTCCTACACGTTCTTCTCTATGAATGCATAAAGATACAGCCAATCAAAGTGCACTAAAAGTGGGCCAGCGACTGCAGTCAGATATTATGCTCTACAGTGCAGCATAAATGATCTGAAGGGTTTTTGTGGTAAGCACTGAGACATTTTCAATGTTTGCCAACTGCTAAAAAACGTTGATCATTTAGTGCTATTTAACAAACTCATTTTAAACCACACAGTATTTATTCCATAAAACAAGCATCCGACTAACATGGAAGGAGTCTTTGTCTGTCTATCCTGCAATTTTTTCAATAACCGCCTTATCCGATCGACCTCACACTTGGTGGGTGTGTTGCTGAGGACGCGAAAAAGTGCTGTGTTGAAGGCGGGTTCTTGAGATCTACGGAACATATTTATTTGTGCCTTATGTACACACTGTGTAACGGTGACAAACACACATACACACCTTGACATAGCCATCACTGTATAGTTCCAACACATATTCCTGAGCTGGCACTGAATGCTCATTGCCTATAACATTGGATTTGTTTAAAGAGAAGTCTATATTGTTTGTTTGTGAATAACGGTATTTTTTAATTTATGTCAAATGATTCATAACATGCTGCATTCTGTGTTTTTACTACGAGGATGCTGCTACAGGCCCAATTTTATTTATCTTCCTGTTGGTTCTCTTTGCAATACTTGGAAATGTAACCCTCCAGTTGACGCATCTCTTACTAATATTGAATAATAAAAGATAGTGGAAATAAATGCATCTGTTTTTTTCATTCTAAATCATTACAAATATGCAGTGTTTTAAAAATAGCAGATAGTCACAGTGAGAAAAAAATAAATCATGTATAGAGCATTTTTTCATCAAGATGAATCGATAATCGTTTTTATAATCGCATTGTAGCCCTCTGAGTTGAAATCCAATTGAATCGTAATGTTCCTAGAGATTACCAATCTTTAATATTCTGTACATACTCTGCACACATACACTTACTGTAGACAGTGCATCATTGGCACAGACAACACAAGAGACAATTCCATTTACAACTGTCGCATCTTCCTTCTATGGCTTCCTTCTAATGTGCTCGTTAGTGTTCTTATGTGGAGCCTTATCCCCCAGGAGACTCTGGTCGGGAGAGAACTGCCTGTGTTTACTGCAGCACACATCAAAGAAGGCCTTACTACGTAAAGGGAAAGTCCTGAGAGAGCCTGCTGATTGCTTACCCATCATGCACCGCTGCTTTTTGGACAGAACCATATTCAGAGCAATTTACAGTGCAGTAGGTATGGATAACACATTGGCCCTAACAATGCTTTCTGTCACAATGGTTTGGAAATTACTTACACTATTTATTCACTTATTAAGCAGCACTTTAGCTGCTGCAGGAGGAATGACGGCATTTCTAATTACTGGATCTTTTTAAAGAGAGGAAGATAAATGATCAGGTTTAAATTCTGACCAAAAAAAAAAGATATTTATAGAAACTGATACCTTTTGATTCATCTTCAAAACATAGATTCCTTTTCAGACGATATGAAAAAAGTGCCAAACGTATGACTTTCTCATGCACAGTATAAAAAAAGGAAAATTATTTAATCAAAATGTTGTCAAATCTCAGATTCAAGCATTACTTTCAAGCAAAACCTAATTTTGATTATAGCAGCTAAGCTAAAAATAACGCTTACGATGCCAGTCTTGAGTGGTACCGCCAAGCTCATTCTGACCTCAGGTCAGTGGTTCAATCAACTATACTGAATACACCTGCATCATGAAAATAGTTTATAGAGCTTTTGGCATTTTTGTAAAGCAACAATTCTCAGTTTCCATGAATAAGATTCTATAAAAGTCCATTTTTGTTTTCGATTTCAAGCACTGTGAGACAAGAAGCTAGCTTTCTTTTTTTATTATTGCCCAACACATTGCAAAACATACTATATATGCTACTGCCGTTGCAGCTTCACACAAACCAACAGTGACATGAACAGCATACATGAATATATAAACTGAAAAAAACCAGTTGAGCATGAATGAAGGACCTTGAAAAATAAAGCAACAGATAACAGCAGAGTAAGGAAGAGGAGGTACTACAATGACTTATTTAAGCCTTGATTGTTCAATACTTTCAAATAACCATTGTCAATATGTACAGTGGCATAGCCCTGTAGTGTCTGTCAGATGTCTCTCTCTCTCACACACACACACACACACACACACACACACACACACACACACAAAAACAACCTTATACATTTATCTTTGTGAGTATATTCACTGACATGATGTATTCCCTAGCCCCTAACCCTACCCTTCACCATAACCACTAGATGCCTGATCCAAACCCCAACCATTACCGAACCTGATTTGAATGTAAACCTTGAAGTCTTAACGCTCAAACAGGGCGTTGAAGAAATAAAAAAAAATTAAATGAATAAATGTCCTCACTTTCCCAAAAACGTGCGGTCCTCACTTTGTAGCAACCAAAGAATACACACACACACACACACACACACACACATGAAAACATGTATAATGCACAGCACTGTCTGTCTTGCATCATCATCATCAACACGGCAACCCTTGGGAGACCTTCTGTCCCTGAAAAACAAATAGTAGTCAACCCGTCGACTGCAGTTGGTTAAAGGTGGCAGTCACTGCGTGTAAGCAGGGTTAAAGAGCACACGGCCTTGGTCGCCATAACAGCCCAGTGATGGGTATTCGGTGGGACATTTATCTTGGGTGTCCTAATTGTTTTTCACTCTAGTCCAATCTTAAAGCCTCAAGTTGTGATATCTACAGCACACTAACAGTCTGACCTTCCATGGCTCAAAGACGATCAGGTATCAGTGAAAGCAGCAAAAAAACGTGATCTCTAGAAAGTTATATTTGCTATCTGTTCCGTGACCCACAACCATGATACGCCCTGAACTGTGGGTTTTGTGATCTGTTGCACCCCTAATTATAATTCCATTTGCCATTGCAGGGGACATTCAGGAGTCCAAAGTACTGATTTTTGGTCACTAAAAGCCCTTTCCAGTCTAGTCATTATCGACCAGAAGCATTATTAGACAAACTAAAAAGGGCTTTGAATGCGTTCACAGTAACAGGCCCAAAGCAGCAGGTTAATAAAGTAGACCCCAGAAGACTTGAAAAATGCATCGAACCTAAAGGGAACAATTCACCCCCTAATGAAAAGTTTTAATTATCTACATTATCTCCTCACCCCGTGTCAGCTGAATCTTGATTAAAGCTTGGATGACCATCGTACACAGAACAACTGCACTTCCAAACCCCTCCTTCTCCCGAACAGATCATAAAGGGGCCACGAAATTTCACTCTACAACTCTTGCAATATGGATTAAGTGTTCCACAGCCAAGAGACTGCACCGGAAGTCCAAATCGCCTGTACTGCTCTCTACTAGAAGCCTCGGCATGTTTGTGGGGCGAGGTGGAATATACCTCTGTTGGAGGTGAGATGTGTCTGCACTGTCAGAGATAACCTGCATATTCAATAGAAGAGGCTCTACAAACACCAGGGGAGCTGGCACATGCTCCTTAAAGGAATACTTCAACCACAAAATGAAAAGCAAAACTTTGTCAAAACATCAGTTTCTCACAGCACTCGTGCACTATAACCCAAGTCTCATTTATCCAGTCGTATGCTCGGTACATCCCAAACACATGCATCTTCGCTAAAACCTTACTATTTAAGACACTTTGGACTTGTTCGGACGAGCGCACGTGTGAGATGGTTTTGTAATAAAGTGATTTAAATAGTGCGAATGCACTGCATGAGTTGTGTGAGGGTTTTTTAAACCTATGTTTCGATATAGTTTCACTGTTAAACGTGGCTCCCATTTAGGCTACTTCAGTCGATCGAGACTTCACTCCGTTTCTTTAGTTTTCTTCAAGAATTAACAGCAATAAAGGGGACGAGAAATCAGAGACATTTTCAAATCAGTTTTCCGCAGGAGGGAGAAAAAACTCTGAAGCTTTCTAAAGAACATTGAAATCACATTGGAATCAAACATGATCTATTCACGAACATTATTTTATTACTTGATTACCCCTCTTATTGGATGGATGTGAATAATGCTAGGCTGCTTGATAGACCTTAGACCTACAGCCATTGAAGCTAGAAATGAAGTATTACAAAAGTACCCTTAAGAAAATACAAGGAACACAGAGCGGTGCATAAGATTGATTGAATTTCTTTGAAATTATCATGACTCATATTGTCAGATTATTATCAGTACCGAGATCTCTGGAAATGGGTTTCTCTGAAGCTGCCTTGAGGGCTTTTGGAGATAATTTGCCTCCTCAGTACATTTCTCTGACTCAGTCATGGCAACGAAGCCACAACGCCAACCGGCATCAGATGCGGATTACAAAAGTGACACTGTGACGAGAGGAAAGGGTGACTCCTTTGGACCTGCAGATCCTCCTGTAGCAGTTTATTGGCTATCAAGGTCCAAATGTAATCTGTCGGACGTTATTGACTTCCTGTTGAAGACTGGAATCCGTAATGAGGTTTACAAGAATGTTCAAACACACAACAATATTATTAGAAGCAATTTCTCCTCTGCTAATTTGTCTTTGCAACCGACATGCAGTAACATGGGACTAGACAGATAATTCATCCTGGTACGTTGATTGCAATTTGTTGTGTAATTATAATAATATGTCACCGGGAGTGACAAACGTTACTGCTTGTGATCTCAGAAATGAAAGAAACTCTGTAATGGACGTGGTGCCGATTATTCCAAAGTTTTTGCCACGTTTTTTTATTTGTGACAGATTTCTTTGTTTTTGGATGATGATGATGATTTATGTTAGTGTTAGATATGTTTAGCTAATGTGTGCATCACAGTAGCTAAACCGATATGACGTACATGTGAGTGTGAGTGCAGCCATGAACATACATCCAGTCACTCCGGGGGAACCTCGTAAAAGCTGTTAGGAATGGAATGAGTGCCTCTACCTCATATTCAAAAGCGGGTGAGGTACTTTGATGCCATTATCTCCATTACTTACAGCAAATAACAGAATAACCAGAAACTAGAGGAATGTATATTTAATGTCGCTTTAGTGCTTTTGACATGGCAATGACATCAAATTTTGATTTTGATTCCAGGACGGGACACGCAAGAAATGAGACGCAAATTAAGTCTTGCTAGAGTTTTGCTAAAATAAACAGTAGGGTACTTACCTGGGGTGTTGCTTGAGGAAGGGCTAAGTAATTAATAATTCATCGCTGTTTACAAATGGGACCCCGGGAAAGAGGCTGTAAAACTAATGAAAAACACACAACGCATGCACACAAATGTGCAAGAAGGCATGAAAGTAGTGAAGAGCTCTCTTGGAGACTAGACACAGACTTACAAATGACATGCATTGTGTATGAGGCCTGATGTACGCATACATTTTGACAAAACACAAGATATCATTTCATGTGCACAAATACTCTTAGATATTACTTGGATTATTCATAAGAAAACAAATAGGAAGTTAAACATTTAATCTGACTGACTGAAAGAAACTGATTATCAACCACATTACCCAATAAAAACTCCAACGTAATTATTTTTAGTTATTTTCACAAAGGCCTCATTTACAGATATGATTATGATCTGCTATCGCTGTGTGCGCAGCTGTGTGTGTACGTGCACAGCATGTGTCCGTCACAATATTTTATTCATTTTCATGAAAACCCTTTTGTTCTCCATAGCAATTTATTAACAACGCTAATCATATCTGGCTTGCCTGTTAATGTGCATCTAACTGTTACCACACTTGATCCTGCCTTGGCAGTACCTGTCTCCATCTGCCTTTTTTAAAAATTATTTAAAACTATATTTAAAAATATGCCATCAATTTTTTATCCTGGGGCTTCTAGAAGATCATGCTGTGCCAGCAGAAACATGGCAGAGAGACTGAGAGGTGTCTTCATTTACTTGCCGTAACATCTTCACAGACATGGCGGTTGACGCTTAAAAAAAAATGCAGATTTCCTCATGCTGATGAGTTGAGATGCTGTGTTATCAGTGCTATGATCACTGCACAGCTGTGTTAGAATACTTCACTGTGAAAAGTCTGTTTTTTTCTATTTTCCTTCCATGGATATTCAGCATGCCCGACAAACATATTTGAATTGGAAATTACTCAGAATACTGTTTTATGCAGCACTCGTCTCAAGATATATTTTGCACATGCCAACAGATCAAAAATGAAAAGAGGGGGGGGGGGGGGGGGGGGGGGCGAAAGGACAGGTTGGGAAGCCTGATTTGCTTTGATCTTACTGCGTGAACCAATACACATTATCATTTTGATCACAAGTTATTGATGCGATATTTCTCTCTGCCCCTGTCTCTCTCTCTTTTTGGTTTATCCAACAAGATGCAGGCGACTATTCACACCTGAGAGGACAACAGTAGAGGAGGGCTGACAAGAAAGACACGCCATCGGAGATCGTCATATTTTAAAGGCACAGCAGTCTTTTTGCCCCCCCCCCCCCCCCCCCCCCCCCCCCGCCCCCCGCTGCCTCATCGCCATATTCCGATCTTTTCTCCGGCGCCCTCCAGCTCCCTCAAGAAAGTTGCAGAAATGCAACATCAACATGCATCTCCCATCCCAGCTTTAACGGGCAACAGTGTGAGGAGAGGAGTCGAGCGATTCCGCTACGTGGAAAAAGAGAGCGGCTTCCTGTCGGCGCGGTTGATTAAAATTCCTGCGACCAAGAATGCAGGGTGTGATGTACGACGAGCAGGTGGTGTGGGGTTTAATATGCATGAGCGGGCGGCTCCTGCATCTGCAGATTGGCAGTCACTGAGCTTGCCTGTCCGCTCCCTTGGCAGCTCTCTTGGCATATGGAGTTACTGAGGGCATACATGAGCATAGCAGGGGGGCACCCACTGATACCATCTACTCTTTTTGTGACTCCAGAGATCAGAAGGATGGCAGCTAGATCTTTTTGGTGGCTTTGGTTTACTGAAAGTAGCCAATGTGAAGGCAGAGGAGAGCATTCTTCTGCTGTATATTTTATTGATTTTATACAAACAGCAGGGAACATCAAAAGGGAGAGGGATTAAGAGAGCCAGTGTAAAAATGTATTGAGTTGGGGTTTAGAATTTAGGCTTAGTGGAGGGAAGATGTGATTAGCCCCTACAACATCTCAGCAGATGATTCTATTGATATGAAAAACAAGCACAGTCCTACTCCAGATTTTCAAGGAGGTAAATATGGTCTTAGCTAGTGCTGCCTTGCACTGCATTTGACATATAAACTGTGACTTTGATAGGTTTGGCTGTGTTTTTCAGGAAGCTGCATACAATCAGATTCACAGGATTCTATGTTCATGCGGGTGCATTGCAAAATGTTTTTTTCGCAGTGAGTTTTTTCTTCTTGTCCGATTAGTTATTTGAGTGTTTTGATGTGCGCTGCAGCTGTTGGAGAGGCGCAGTACAGGGTCTGACACTGGCAATCCAACACTGCATTGGAATTTTGATGCCGACGTTTTGTCCCATCTGCCACCCGACTGCAGATCAACAGGATACTAGACGAGGCGCCAAACCCATGTCCTGTTATATTTCTATTACGTCAATTGGTTGAGGCGCACTCTTTCAGACCACTCCAATATCCCAATTCACACACAAACAGCTGTTTACAGCCCTCACTTTCTCTTGAGCTGCTGAGCTGTTAGAGTAACACAGACTGAAAGGAAAAGCGGCTGCTCAGCCCCAAATGCCCAAAGATCCTGATCAGAGTGATTACGATTTTAAAGTGCTGTTCTTAATAGTACAATTAACCCTTTGCTAAGCCACGCCCCCCGCTCTACTTCATCAAACTGTCAGAGTCACGGAAAAAAACGTAACATTTACCCATGACTAGCTTGAAATCCACCATACCAGCCCGCAAATGAAGAACATCTGAAACCATTGCATGAGAGTCTAAGGAGCAGAGCTGGATTTGTTGTCGGACCCTGGTCAGAGCAAAGAGTCAATTGAGGGATTCCGACTTTTATATACTAACTGCTAGCTACTGTTGTTGGTCAGTATTTGACGTCTATCTAGCGACAACGTATGACGTGGATTATTTGGACAGTTGGTGCAGGGAGGTTGCAGTGACGAGACAACTATCACTTCCATAACAGCTAGAGAGCTGTGTGAAGGCCGTCCTGCCCCCCTACGGTGCGCTGAGTCGGTACATTATTTTGAAATCAGCTTAAAACCTTACTGCTTAGACGGGCATTTGGGTAAGCTCAATGTCTGTACTCTAGGTATGTATTGCGTATTTCAATGCCTATTGTGCCTTTTTCATTACGTTTCGTGTTTTAAACACTGCTCTCTAAAATGATTTGTATGTACAAATGCTCCTGTTAAGCACTTTGTAACAAATGTCTGTTAAAAGCACTTACTTACTTCCTCTCTGTTCAGCCATCTGCAGGTAGCGTGTGTTTTTTTTTTTTTCATCTGTAGCTACTCTCTTACTTGAGTAATGTGCTTTGTCAAAGCATGATCACACGTGAAAGCTCCCGCGTAGTCAAGGCTTTGCAAATTAGCCACACAAACCTCTGTGTTCTTGTGCTCATCAACATTTTTCTTTGGATGGCTAATCAACAAGCTAAGTAACATTTTCCAAAGGCATACTAAAAAGAGCTGGATATATACAGATCAAAGATACACCATTAATATAAAACGAATCTGAGCCAGGCATATGGAATAAACTGTGCCAAATGCATCTATTAGGTTAATAATTGAGTCGGCATTAAGCAAGCCTGCAATGAGTCATTTAGAGACAAATCTGTAAACATATGAATGTACTAATTGGATTACATTAATGATAACTAGCTTTGAAAACACACCAGGGGACAACAGTTAATCCCAATTATAAATCCCACTAACTGTGTGTCTCGTGGACAATGCAAAGCCCTGATGAATTTTGCTTTCCCTACAACAGGGAGGCAGATTTCCCCGGTCACCCCATCCCGCTCAATACAGCCATCCATATCTTGGAGGTGGCTCCCTTTCTCTCTCTCACACACACACACACACACACACACACACTAAACAGTCACAGCGTTAAAGCTCTACAAAAAGTAAACACAGGTGGAAACAGGCAGCTACACACACCCGCAAACGCCTGCTGCTCTCAATGGAGCAGTGGGAACAGGATTACATGCCTTTCAGACTGCTCACTCACAGCAGAAAGACACCGCTCTGATCCAATCACGGTGACATATGCAGAAACAAGGAAAAGGTTGCGGCTTGGCCTCCCTTGGGAACAAGCTTGTCATCGGTATTACTTGACAGAAAGGAGAGAGCACAGATACTGTGACAATTTGAAACAGATTTAGGAAATACTGATGGGTGGGAGGGCACTCTTGACAGTGAGTTTGCGAGGGGTATTAAGGTGAAGTCGCAGGCTGTATATGGACCTTTAGGCTTTGCCCTGAAGCATTGCTGCCAAACACATACTGTGGGACATCTCCAAGCGCATGGAAATACCGGACTGGCAGTGACAATGCCGGGACTGGCAGCGTTGGCCCTGACTCTGGATCAGTAAAGTCCTGTTTAGCCCTCTCTCGGCCTTCAGGGAGTGTCTGCCATCAAATTCCCGCCAAATCATGGCCTGTTTAACACCTCACCACCTGCTATGGTCATCTGTATGCGTGTGTGTGGGGGGGGGGGGGGGGGGGGGGGAAGAGAGAGATGTGTGTGTGTGTGTGCGTTGAGTGCTAAGCAGAGGAAAGTGTGGTGACTGTGGGTATATTTTGACCGAAGGAGTGACGCACAACAGCAGGAGACACTCTCACACACACACACACACACACACACACACACACACACACACACACACACACACACACACACACACACACACACAAACACACAAGCTGAATATAGTATGCCTTTCCAACACTTAATGATTTCAGCAGTGATAACAATGTGGTCTGTTAATTGGACAGCTTCAGTATAGGGATTTATTTTTAATCCAAGTCTTCAGCACGAGCACATTGAGTGATAAATGATGATGGTATCACGAACTATAGGAGGTGCTAAAGTCCCTGTAAAACATATCGCTCCCCCCAAATATTCTTCTCCATTCTCCTCTGTGGCCTCCATCAAAGGACGCATGAAAACATTAAACCTGACGGCCAAAGATGTTGCGCGTGAATGATGGTTGTGTTTTCAGAAAGTGGTTCTCTCTCTGGTGCATAACATCTCCTAACAGAAATATTAATCAAAGAAACTTCGCTTTGAGCCATTTGGGGATGAATACAATACAGTGTCCCCCTCAATGCTCCACACAACAACGTTGCCTCTGCTTGATATGTCACACTCAATGAATGCCGCAGGCAAAAAAATATTATTTTACCAACAGGATGTTTGTCTCAAAATTACTGCAACAGTACTTTCTCTTGAGGAAACAAAGGTAGAGAATTCTGGCTTTGTTCAACGGTGTGAAATGCTGTTATTTCTCTGCGTTTTTAGTCTTTGTGTGTCGCTGTTGAATTTGGCACATTAGGGGCAGAAGACACTGCAGGTTGCTCAAAGCTGAGAACAGTAAAACTCCCAAGCTGAAGCACGAGATGAAGCGCTTTGAATAGCAAACAAACAAGGCTTTAGTGGAGAGTGGCTGGGGATGAATCCATGCAGGGAATGACGGCGTATTGTTCCCAACATTCGCAGTCCCCTTAAACCGTGACCACGCAAAAGAAAAAAAGCCTTATCAAAGCAAAGAGAAAAACAAACTGTACACCCATGTGATGTCATTATTTAGAATTCAAGCATTTATATTCACTCAAGAGAGAATTATGATTATGTAATTTATATCACAATGTACTCGTCAGCAAAGTGAGTTGATTGTATTGCCAAATTATCTTCATTGTGAAGCACTATCATCTTACGGGCTTAATGTGACCAACTCGAATTTTGTATACCTAAGTAGGTTGCATATGTGGCTTCTACTACACTGTAGTAGATAGTAAATTAAGATACACAAAAGGACAAAATTGAAGATTAATTGTAAAATGTAATTCGCCATTTTCAGGTTTATCATTAGGAACGACTAAAGATAGACGAAAGCATATTATCATTATTAACAATACTATTCATAGAAGTAGTATTTTAAGAATGATTATTATTGAGGTCAATGCTCAGGTTGAAGATCTCACATTGTCACTTTTGACAAATATGAAGGCAGCTGGGCTAAAGAAATGACATATGGCAGTATACCTTAATCCAGTTAGACCACAACAGCGGCTGACACTACAGCCCTCAGCTCCCTGAGCTTTCCTTTGTGCCTCCGGACCCAAAAGCAACCACTGTCACAGTCAAAAGAACCCCCTAAAAATAAAGCTCCCGTAAATAAGCTGTCAGAACTGATGTTAATTTTAGTTAATGTGGCCTTTTAGACTTTTTGGACGACCGGGCGACTGCCCTGCTGTGACACCCCCAACCAGCCTGTCGTCTTTATTCTTGACAGATGGGTAGGTGTTGTAGTAAAGAATTGGGAACTTCTGTCAGAATGTCAGCTTGTCATCTTTACTGTTTCCAATCCAGTAGATGGAAAGGTCAAGTACGACCATGCCATGTTCACATTATGGGTATGGGCGGGTGTTCACTAGCGAGTGAACAATCTGTATTCACTTTCAGTTACTGGATCACATAAGTGTGGAGGACTTAATAATCATACACAACAAATTGACTGTGGTTGACATCACCCAAAAAACTGTAGTATTTTAAATCTAAAAAATAGGAGGACTACCTCTACTTTGTGAAAGCCTAAAGATTCAGCTCTTGACAGATCCATGTGACAAAAGAGGATTAAAAAAAAAAACACGAACACATTTCAGCAGTACGCTGTCTCCAGGCTCTTACAGATCAGTTAACAACTGTTGGTGGATGTCGATGCTCATACTTCAGTGGTTCAAATCTTGACTGGTTAGTTTTCAGTGGCATCTTGACATTTGCGACGTATAAAGCAGAGTGAACAGGGTTTACATTTAGTGAGTGGAGAGGGGATTAGTGTCTTGCTTGGACACACTGGCTGTTACAGCGCTTGAATTGGCAGTCCTGCGGGACAGACACTTTGACCACCGGCACATGATAACAAGATTGGTTTTGATGGTTTGAATATCGCAGATACTTAGTTGCTTTTGCTCATCGTGATCCTGAGTTTTTTAAAATGCTGTCACTATACAGTGCAAGTGACTTTTGTATGATTATCTGTAGCGCTAATACAATTTGTCTAAATAGAAAGACAGAGGGAATAAAGTACAGGCATGAACTATGTTGGATTTTCTGCTCATATCCATTCGTCAACTTACATTTTAACAGATTGTGACGGATAAAGCAATAAAA
The DNA here is from genome assembly GCF_050575085.1 of Anarhichas minor. Taxonomy (NCBI): domain Eukaryota; kingdom Metazoa; phylum Chordata; class Actinopteri; order Perciformes; family Anarhichadidae; genus Anarhichas; species Anarhichas minor. The sequence continues at coordinate 13,298,055 of NW_027466463.1, forward strand.
AGCCGATCCCTTCACATACACAATTATATAAACAAGCTATACTGTAGGAAAATACTGTGAATAAAAAAAAGTCAGTGCATTCATTTCATGCTCTCCCTGTCACTCTAAAATAAATTATCTTAGAGCCAACCAATGCTGCCAACTATGACAGCCATCCACAGCGAAGGCACAAGTAAGACAGAGGAGCTAGCGGAGGATTTCTAACAAAGCCACTGACACCTGCCACCACAAAGCATGACAACGGGGTGATGGTACACATAAATAACCAACTGGTCAGAGTGACTGGACTGATAACATGGAGGCATTAAAGACAGAGGGCAGAGAAGAGGCTGCAGCCTTTCAGTGTGTGAACACCGCTAAAAGTCTGTCAATCACTGGTGGCTATAGCGCCTCGTTCTTTGCAGTTGTGAACGAGGGATGTTGCACGAAATTTGCCGCAGGAGCAGTTGCCAAGCTGTGAAAAAAGCTTTTGACATACTGTAGGTAGAATTACGGAACAGTGAAAAAAAAAAAAAAGGCTGGAAGTAAGAGTGCTATTCTGAAAAACAGTCTAGAGATATAGGAGAACTGTATGGTCAGCATTCAAGATATATCACAGAGCATATTAGGTGCACATTTGTGTTGACAGCGATCAGACAATCAGTGCAATGGGTCCGACTCAAACAGCCCCAGACTCAGCCAATTATTAACAGGACGGTAAGGCGGCAGGAAGCTTTCACCGCCCTAATGTAAGAACCGGGAGTTTGTTCTATCCGACCAATTTATCTGTTGGGCATCTGCCGGCACAAAACTTAAAAGCGTCGTCTGGCTGGCAAGAACACACATTTCATATTCTTGGCACATTTTGATATCATACATTTCTTTATTCTTTTTTTCAACAAAAAAAAATATATATATACTTTGTATACACTGTTGAAACTGTAATTGTGCACTACAGTATGTCGACTGACTTTTGTCAAAGGTATGGTATCATACTTATCATGTTGATGTTGACTGTGTACACATTTAATTAAATTACATTTTTTTAAATTCTAGACTTGGTCGAAATTTGAACAAACTTTGTGTCCGTGCACTTTTTTCAAATGAAGCCATTCCTTGAATTTAAGTCCTGCTTGAAATGAAGAGCGTATAAAAAATACTGTGTCAGGAAAATGTTGATATCCTACCCAGCCTTTTATTTGGCCTACGTAAGAGAGCTAACAAAAGATTGTGAGGGTGCAACATGATACGTCCGACGGATACTGTGAATTACATATAAGATTAGACTTCTGAAGGAGGAGGCTGAGCAATCAGTGCAAGCGAAAATGTCACCAGGCATGAACAAAAATACGTCATCCTCATTAGATAACTAGATAATTAATGAAAGATGTCTAACCTGGAAATAAAACATATGCCCGACAAGATTTCTGCACATTGTCAGTATGACTGCTGGTGCACAAAGGTGAAAATGGTTGTGATATGCATCACATGCAAGCTAGCATCTCTCTTTGGTGTAAAGGACAATCACACAGTGACGAACACACACATAATTGAAGAAGAAGTTGTATGCATTGCTGGTCATCAGTGATTTTGTTTATGTTTATATGACAGATTGTGTTGCTAGATGCCTCTGAGATGACAAAAAAAAAAATCGAACATCATGATTTACATCTTATCTAAACCCTACATCTTATCCTCAGCCTTTAGTTTTTGTCTAAATGTTTTCACTACCTTTACTTGTCTCAACTCAAAATGTGTCTTACGTATTTCGCTAGCTGCTAAACTACATGCTGCTTTAAACAAGCTTACAGTCTGCACTGTACAGTCTGCACTCTGCAGTGTCACTCGCGGCATGCTCTCGGATGATATGCATTACTTGGGCCACCAGCTGGTTTTGAAATAAACAAGGTGAATGTATGTACACTGTTGAGCTAGAAAAGGGAAAAAAAAAAAAATCAGCCTGTGTACACAGTAAGGTGCAAGAACAGTAGTGAATCAACAGAATGTTGTTTACATCTAGCTTATGGCTGTTGTTGTAATTCAACACATATCTGTCAGAGCTGCACATTGCGTCTAAATCACAAAGAATACACCTTTCAGTAAGGCTGTGCGTGTAGCTTTAAGTGAACCAGGACCCTGTGCATACACACGAGCAGCAGCCTGGCCCTCTGCAGCCATCAATTTACAGCAGTGAAGCCGACTGCAGCCTGCCCCTCTCTCTCTCTTCCCCTGTACCAGAATTAATTTCTCCCCAGAGCTGATAGGCTACGCTCTACTGCAGCCAATCCATATAATTAGGCCGTCAGCAATGTAAACCCCTGGCTCAGACTTCAAGTCCATTTCAATATTAGGTGCAGACATGACAATGGCTTCATCAAATGTGAGAATTTCCTGCATTGATTTGAAAAATTGTTCTTTCTTAGCCCTCTATGTGGCTTATCGCCACACACAACTGTTTCCGTTCTACACTAGCTCCTTTTTCGGGGCTTAGGGGAATTATTCTCTTCTTCTACTGCACATATTGCTAGATGTGTCCCGTCTTCCTTTTGGGTTTTATGATGCATTTAGTTCCTCATTACTAATGAATCACTTGCAAGTGTCTTAATGGGCGTTTAATATTGGTGGATGCACAGACCGAGGTGTCTGTCCTTTCTCCCTCCCTTTTCACAGTCCTGTTACGCAAGCATTTTCCTCCCTGAGCCAATTATGTAGGGGTCTGACAGCCGATCTCACTCCATATGGCGACAGCTCTGTTAATCGCTACCTCCTAGAGAACTGCTGCGTGACAGCCTGCGTGTCAAAATCACCATCAAAAACGGTGAGGCGTGGAGAGGGGGGAGGGCTGGAAATAAATGGGATGTTTGTCAGTGCATGTGTGCGTGTGTGGTTTTTGGGGGGCGGGAGGCGAGGAGAAAGGAAAAATTAGCCTGAGAAAACAAAGTCAATGAGCCATGAAGGAGGCTCCCCTCTCCTGTGTTTGGTAGAGGTGGTTCTGCCTCCTCACTCACTGTTACCACCACTCCAGGGAGATGGGCAGCGAACGACAGCATCTGGGGGCATTGAAGGAACAGTGAGGCTCTAACAGGATTCTGCGTGTTTACTTGGTCTGGTTGTGGCTATTGACTAAGGGGACTCTTGACAGCACAGGCTTACAATCCTTTGCCTGCACGTTTGAGCGGACATTAACTTGTTGCATGCATCTGCATTTCCCCATGTCGAATAGGATCTTCTTGGATTGAATAAGACCGTTGGGATGAGGTGTCAAGAGGGCATGCTGTAAACAGCAATACAATACCAAGGTGGAAGCTATTGCAATCACAATGAGTTGTTTTGTGCATTGACTGATTACCACTGGGGAAGAGGGAAATAGCCTGCGTCAGCCTGAATCCCCCTGTTACACATATTTACTTGCAGAAATGTATGATAATGGCTATGTGATCCTTAGCGAACGAGAGGCAGTCAATTGTATAATTGCTGCCGCATTTAGAGGATACCAAATATACCTGTTTTTTTTTGTGTGTGTGTGTGTGTGTATCATGAAGTAGGATCAGTTAATCTGCTAGTCCTGTTTCCTAGAGAAAAGGTGAATATCTAATATAGGCTGCATTTAAAGAGATTACAAAATCAATACTTTAATGCGTTTGTATTCCTCCCCAATCCCCAATAATCTCGCTAAATCACGACATCCTCACCCATATCATAGAGGTATTGCCTAATTATCAGTAAACAGAAATACACTAGCATATATTTGTGCATAATGCAAATAATGGGAAGTCGATTGGTTAATTGCTGCTTCCTGTACGAGCTGTGTGCTCATTCCCCCACATACAAATGCATGATGGTAATTCCTTTTTCTTCCGATCATCATTGCTGTTTTGATAAGTCTAACCTTTGAGATGAAGGGGGGAAAAGACAAGCTGAATAGGTCAATTAAATAGTTTTTTTTTTTGTTAAATACTGTGATTGTTTTCACCTTTCTTCTACAGCGTGTAAATAGTTCTGTGTGGGAGACTGAATATGCAGATCAAGAACTAAGGATGTCTAAAGCGCATGAGTAGAATCTAGATTAGGGGTGAATTCAAAGTCAGTGCTATTCAACCCAATGTATTTGCTCTATTATTTGTATTTTGGGGTGACAAAATGAGTGCCAGTTTTATTTAATTAGAAAGTCAATCATATGCAAATCTTTTTGTATATTTACAGGAGCGGTTAAAAAAAGCACGCTAAACACATCCTTACAGTGTCTTCATACCTTGCCAATTGCTTGTGGCGCTTTCCATCTTTAGGTTGGACATGAATAATCATGAGATTCTCTGAACCGTGTCCAGCCTTTCCGATTCCCTGAGTGAACCTTACTGGAAAGACGAAAAAACCCAAGAGCTGCTCACTGATGTGAACATTTTGAAAGCTAGGTTAGCAAAAAGTACATGACACTGTTTAGTCAGCGTGCACCAAGGGTTAAAGCCTGACTGAGTCACTATGGCTCATGTCAGAAGGCCTTAGACTTTGCCACCTCACACGACACACACGCCTAAGGTCAGTGTCACTACCCTGCCAAGTGTTGACCTTTGATCAGTTAGAGGAGTGCTAAAAACTGCCCAAAGGTCTCTCTGGGTATATCTCAGAGTGTGGGGGGGGGGGAAAGGACAACTACAACAGCCTTTAACTATCCCAGCAAGACTTCCTCTGCCTGTAAAAAAAAACATTAACATGCTTTGTCAACACACAGCAGCGCTCAAAAGCTAAGCACAACATGAGCCTAACGCCAATTTATTTTTAAGTAGTGCACATATCTGATAGCAGAAGCTGTGTAATACTGAGCTGAAAGCTTGATATTTCATTCAGTAACCTGTGTGTATAAAATAATGACATTCAGAGAGCTATGATTTTGGCCACAGTCGGACCTTTCACATATACCGGTACATACTGCTAAAAGAATTCCTGTGATGCCTCTGAGCTACTAGGAATTGTACAAAGGAAAAATGATGCATGACGCCAAGATAATGGTGGCTAAAGTGAAGATAAAGTGTTTTTTTTTTCTGGAATTGAACTTCCTTTAAAACAGATATGTTTTAAAGGAAGTTTTAAAGGCTCCTGCGCTGTTGTGCTTCAACCACTTTGTTAAAAAAACAACAGCACTGGTCTCTACAAAGGGACTGCTGGCAGGAAACAGAGAGGTATCTATTTCACCTCAGATGCAGTTCGAATTCCCATTGCACATAATCAGGCCAGCTGATATTCCATCTTCAGCAACAAGCAGGAAGGCACAACATTGCTCCCCCACATGCAGCTAAAAAGGATGTTCACCCACGGGGTTTCTGCACTTTTATTACATTTAGCCTCACGAGTTTCATGTTATTCAATACGATCCCTGTATTGTCTCACTGTAAAAAGCAGCAAACGCATGCATCTCTGACTCCAATGAGAATATCTGGCAAAGGGTGCAGAATATCATGTACTGACTTACATCAGGGGGAAAAAAAGGTCAACAACAATTATCAGGAATAAAACATCATTTAAATAAAATCAGAAAATGCCTGGCGTGTATTAAGTATTACAATTCAGCGTGCCAAGTAGCAAATAGAATAACCAGATCTCCCTCATCACTCATGCTAATTATTGTTTGCGGCTTCAAAGGGTTTCTGTGTTGTGCCTTCGCCGTTTACTGCTGCTGACTAGACAGCAATCGAGCCCGATTCTCCGGTGCTGCTATCTGAAGCCCGTCTTGACCATTGAAAATATCTAGTTGTTTACACCAAAGTGGTGTGGGAAGCAAAAGTCAGCATTTCCTGCTGTGAGAGTTATTTTTAGACTGGAGGAGAAGAAAAAAAAGGGGGGCAGGAAGATGCATGTGATATTACATTCCCGACCCAGGAGAGGGGGGGGGGGGGGTGAAAATGGGAGGGGGAGGAGAGATATTGATGTCTAACAGCAGCATGGGGAGGAAGGCCGAGAAAATGGAAAGAAAAAAAAGAAGAGATGAGAGAGAAAGAAAGCGAGAGGGAGAGACAGTCACACTTGGTTTGCCTCATCTCTGGGCGTATCATCTGGCTTGCAGGGGGAAAATTACTGCACCAGTCCCCCAAGGGCCAGAGTGACTTCCTTAACCACTTTAATAAACTGGAAGAGTGTGATTGCCCAGACAGTACTGCTGTCAGCATGTTAATTAGACACAGTGCTTTATCAGAGCTGGCCACTCATGAACCGACCAAGCATATTACCATAAAGGGTTTACTATCACCCTGCACGGCAAAGCAAACTTAAAGCATATAATCGAAATCCATTGTCATTTGGCTAAATGATATGTTAGTTGCTGTATGAAAAAGTATTGAAATCCCACACTGCAAAACCTGGCATAGCTCAGCTCTGTTGTCAACTAATTAAACAATAAATAAACATCCATTATTACCAATGCACTTGTTTTGAATTTCAAATTAAATCTAGTCTTTGAAGCATCTCATATTTTGCCATCTTCATTTCAGAACCAGCCCTCTACCTCATTATCCAGAAGATCCCAATTACACATTATCCAGAAGATCCCAATTACACATTCGCAAACTGTTTACTGTGCACTGCTGCTTTTTCACCTACAATCTTGTTCTTCCATATCTGCTTATTAGCATGTATTTAAACCTCAAATGTTCACCTTTCTAATTTTAAACATTTCCAATTTGTATAAGGTGTAAAACATGTACAGGGGGGGGTTTGTTTTCAGCTGATCAGATGTGAATTATAACAAGTGTTAATCAAGTAGGGAGCACGTAACGCAAAATGACGGGACATAAAAAACAGTTTGAACAGAAGACTTGCATTGATTAACAAAACAAATTGATTGACTTGCATTGATTAACAAAAATCACAATTAAATGTGAAAGACAGATGATTAAGAGGCTCAAACCTATATTTAAAAAATGCAAAACCTGAGAGTTTTTAGTGGAATTCATCTCGAATAATTAGTTGGAGCATCTATAATGCTTATGTTAAGGTCAGATCTGTCAGATGCTAATCCTTTAATTAATGTGGGCCTTTAGTTTTGCTGATGGGAAAACAGGATAATGCTTGGGATATTATAAAATGAGATAAGATCAGGTAGATTATACATTCAACCAGCTCTACACTGTATGTTAAGGTTAGATACCCAATCCTCTATTTAACAAACAGAGACCAAGCACAGTGACCTAAAGAAAAACAAAAGGTGTCATGTATTCTCTTTTACTCATTTAAAATAACACCATACAGGATGTAAACAGAGTTTGCAGCTACTTCAGATTGTAGCGGATGTTCATCGTCTTCGAAGCCCAAGAATATACAACGGAGGGTTGAGCAAAAGCAGTGTTTATTCACCCTGAAGCCAGTGGATATAATAATCACCTCAAGTTTTTTTTTTTTCTTCCCCGCAAAAATAAAACTAGGCTACTGAATAATTCATGAGCTCTGAGTGTGTGTGTCATCAACTCAGCATTTAGCTAGAGGAAACTGAGAGCAAACTCTGAGAGGGATGCTATTGTTCCCCTTTCAGCTCATATATGTAAGTCTGTACTTGCTATATTTAAAAGTCACATCTTCATAATGAGAGTGATACACTGTGTCACTGATATACAAACATCTTTCCAAAAAAATATATCTGAGAGACATAAGCTCTGGATGTTCAGAAGATGTTTGAACCGCAATCATCCCAGAGCTTTTAAAAATCATCCTAACAATAACTTATATTATATATGATGTTTATATTTATGGTTTTCATTAGATCTCATCCAGTCTGCATTTCTGCAATAGCCATTACATGTAAAGTATTACATTCTGTTATTATCTCTCTATATAGTAGTTTTCATTGTAGCATTACTCTTACAAACTTTTGACTTCACATTAAAAGTGTTCCGCTGGCAAAAAGGGGGTGGCTTTTATTGTGAAGGCCCTATACACAATATAATTGTCACCACGGTTAGCACTAGCAAAAATTGTCCAATCAGCATGAAATCGGATCACGGCTGCAATTACAAATGACGTCGTTATTAAAGCAACGTGGGATTGTTTGGCTAAGCTATGAACTGATACACCAGTTCATCTTCTCTTGTATTTCTTACAAAGTAGCTGCTCAACGAGTGTTTACTGTCCCCAGAATTCTGGGACATGTAGTCATAAACCGCACTTGCTGTTACCACAATAACCAAAGCTGTCGCCAAGTCAACCGGGACTGAAATCTGGAAATGATTATAACTTTAGCGGAACATAATAGCGATGCTACAAATATCAATAACAAGTAACACCTGCGCGGCTGTTTTTTAACTAAAGGCTAGTAACTGTTTTTTTTTTATATACATACTTGTATGAATGTATGCCACTTTGTAATTGCTTGACAAAATTAGATACTGTTGATTGGACTTTTAGCCCCTTAAGGGAAAGAGTCAGCAAGCTGCGGAACAGATGAAACAAAACACACGGACGTTTGAGGTAGTGAAGAAGTGGCCTGGGAAATGAAAGGGAAAATGAATCCCACTGAAGTGTAGGTAGAGGGGGTGGGTGCGCAGGGCATGTCTTAATATATTTCCAGAAGCTACCGCCAGACTGCCTCCCCTTGAGCCCATTATGTTCCATGCTGTGGGTGAATATTAAAGATAAGAGGTCACGAACAACAGAACTGAATGTGTGGGAAGGCAAATGAGCATCTACCCCATCCTCAATATGCTGCAATAAACACACGATCTGGACTATCTTGAAATGGACAGAAATCCATATACAGTAATTCCTACACTATGATGATTCGGAAATGAGTTTCCTTTCAAATGGAGTTGACAAAGAGTGTGCCTGTGATAGACATGGCAATTCAAAGCCTGCCATCCATCTTCCTTATATTTCCCTCATGACTTTCCAGCTTCCGCTTTCCTGTTCCCTCAGCTACAAGATATGAAAACCTATATCCTAGTCGAGAGTCAACATAAATACTCTGAGGCAAAAATGCACGGCAGCACAATGCTAAACTGAAGCAATGAGACGATGACTAATGAACCTAACAAGCAAATTATAACATTGACTTAGTACAAACACAAGAAGGTGAATGTGTTTGCAGAAGATATTCTGGGGCTTGGAGAAAGCAAACATGTCATGAGCGGAGAAAAACACCCTCACAGCTGGAGAGGGACTATGTGCTCGAGGTTGTGGAGTCGCTTAAGACACACGCCTGTTTATTTCCGAGCAGATTCAATAGACTTCAGTAGAGTTTTAATATCATTCTCACAATGAAAACTGGAGCTTCCTATTTGAAGAAAATGGACTCAGAGATCTTTATCCGTCCTCTCTGCTCGCCGTTCCTTTGTTCTGAAACGGTGTGTTTGCTGTTAGATATTGATTAAGAGGCTCACAAACAACACAAGAATGCACACAGAAATGCCAAGTGTGTGTCTCTCTCCGACAAGCATCGGTCAAGAGGCGCAGAGTCAGTTGTGGACTAGAGGGTCACAGAGGTAGCTGCACTTAATTAACCCTTCTTTAAATCTGGCCCTGTCTCAGTAGGTGCAGCCAAATGAGCTATGGAGATATAAAGTGGTTTGATTAAGTGTGAAGCAGCCAGAAAAGACTGCAGAGGAAAAGTTATTGAATAGCTCCAGAGTAATACGAGCACTTGAGCTTTCCCTTCAGCTGCGTGTTTCATGTTATTGGTGTTGAATTAAAGACAAAACCAGAAGCAAATCTCAAGTCCTCAAGTCCTCAGTTCTGTGACGCCTGAGCAGCTTTCACAGCGCTGCCGTTAACGACAGAGAGTTTTTGAAAATGTAGCTTCGTCATTGTCCACATGAAGGGGGGACCTCTTTGCTACTGACTCCATTACGCTCAATCTGTTTCGTAAGATCGATGGTTATTGGTGAGGTGTACCGTATGGGGAAATGCATAATAGCATTTCTCAGTATAGAATTGAAAGAAGAAAAAGTTCTGACGATCGCAGCTGTGGGGGGGGTTACGTGTGCGTGTAAAACAAACTAACCCACTGGCCTCCCTCGTACGAGAGAAGAGAGCAGATAATCTGCTGTGACACAGTGCACACTGGGATACAACATGACGTCTGTCATGTCGTGTCTGCGAGTTGTGGTAAACACAAGTAGAATTGAATTTGTTTGGTCGCATGAACCACACACTGTGTATTTCATACGACGAGTTTGTCTGCAAGACACTCATTTCTGTAATTCTCACTCTCTATTACAGCCTCTGAAAAGACAAATGGCATTATCACCAGTGTGCAGGCACACAATGTATCGCAGGGTCCCGGGTGTGATGAGTTTCGCTAATTAATGGGGTGGGATGACACCAATACTCACAAATATGGCATCTTAAGAGTGAATAGGACAGTCTGCTTGCATGGCTGGCCTTATACAATTCCATGACACTTGAAATCACGCTTGCTTTTAGGTCAGATGGCAGATTCCTTCTTGCGTTCGCAAATTGTCACATGACTTTTTCTTTAATCTATGCAAAAATGCCCTTCACGACATAATCAAACAATCACGCTCTAATTAAAATGCATGACAATGGCAAGACAATGCTTTGTCTTTACAGCCCCTTAAACAAACACCAGGCTCAATGCCCCATGAAACAATAACCCACACTTCAATACCCAATCGGTCATAAACATTAACTGTGGCATCTTTCATTTGACATAAACTGTAATTGAGCATAGAAATTAGTTTATGCTGACGGGCTGGGAGAGAAGGTTATGAATCTCCTGTCTTCTGCTGTTTTCAGTTTGTGCTCTCACGACCGTGAAGATGTTAGGATCAAGACAACACTAAGCCCCTCCTGGTTTTACATCAGCATCTGTGTTTTCTTTGATTCACTGAGTGACAGAATCAGCAGTGGCACGACACATCAGCCCGGCCGGTCGCCCTGCATGGAAGCCGATGTCTCTGGCCTTTAGAATCTGAAATTGTGTCTCTCCTCGGCACTCTCACGCCGCTCTCTCAAGAGGGATCGCCGCTTGCGGGGCGGGTGGATGAGACATGATCTCACTCTGGAAGGTAATGACATTGACAGGAGCAGCCAGTCACTCGGATTTGTTTAAACAGAGTTGAAGCGAGGGCTATCTGTGGCTGGAGGTTGGTGGGGGGTTGGGGGGGGGGCGCTGCTGGGCGAGAGGATGATGATCCTCTGGACTAGTGAGAACAAACATGTCCACTTATGGACCGATGATGCGATGTAATGTCTCCCTCGGCCATGTGGACAGAACATGCAGAGTCATGACCTGGATTTGTAGCCCTTAACGACAGAGAGAGCTCTGCAGTGTTTAGCATGAATTCCCCGTTGTTTGCATGGCCGTATTCATCGAGACTGCAGTTGCTTATACTTTCCGCTGCCAACGTTTAACTTGATTTAAATTGACTCGTAGCTCGGATAGATTTCAATTTCAGATTTTGCCTGGAGGGCATAAAAAAAAAAATGAACAGCCGTTGATAACTCACTCTCGAAGAAAGAAAAAAAAAAAAGGAATGGTACCTTTTCTCATCCAATTTCAATTAGTTTTTCTATAAGAGCAGAAGTAATAGATTTCACATTTGATCTAACTAATAGGGCTTAGAGAGAACAAAGTCTAGGTTGATGGCTGCAGGCGCACTAAAACATATCCTTCAGATAATACGAAAGTCAGCTCCAGTATTTGGGGCATAACACATAAGAAAACCTTAAAATAATTCAAAAGACATTTTGTTGTATGGATGTATAAGAGTTTAGTTTGACTTCTACCTGTAAAAATGCATTTAACGCAGGGCTATGCAGATTAGTGCAGTGATTTGTATCCCCATGTGTAACAAAAAGAATGATCGTCTTAGATTCTGCTGTAGGTGGAGAAAATTCACCTTTTCCAGATGCATCACGTTTGTTTTTGTTACTGTGGCAGAAACCCACTGTGCAAAGGAAATGCACCTAAGAGTGCATTACTGAGCGACTGCACATGGAAATAAGATTTCTCCGGGTTTTTAGCAACTTACTGTGGAGAGGCTTGTTTCTGCCTTGAGGATCAGATGGAAATACTGCCGGGGTTGTGTTGGCACGATTTTGAAATTGGAGAGTAATCATAATCCTGAGGGCTAATAAAACGGGGACAAATTTGAGGGGCACAGACTGAATATGAAATGCGTTTGGACCGACGAGAGAGTGTGTTCTTTCACAGAGGAGCTATTTTTAAAAACCCGTGACGTCTAACGGTGAGCAGGGGGTAGCTTTCTTTAATGAAGGTGCTCGGCTTTTTCGACTGGAGTCAGCACCTCTGTTTCAGATCACGCGGATTGGAGGCCAAGAATGAACAATGTGAGCCGGGCTCTGGCACAGACGAGCGTCAGTACTGCCAACACACTTCATCCATCCATGCTGGAAGCCCGTCTATCAGTCACACTCTGCAATGCGCCCACACCTTCCGAACACATCGCCGAATCAGAGATTACTTTTGTAGAAATGACACCGCAGCCACTGCCATGCAACACCAAGAGCAATACATACGCAGATACGCCGCCATGGCTTCTCACTTCAGCACCAGGGACAGCTTCTTGCTTTCGTCACGTCTATTGGTGTCGTGTTCAGCAGTCATGGAGACTTTAAACGGCACACCAGCCGGCTACCCGATGTGCTCTTACCAATAGCCACTTCAGACCTCATCGTTCGAGGGTGAAGAGACACTTGACTGTTTTGAGCATCTATTGTTTTTTTTCTCTCTCTCTCTCTCTCTCTCTCTCTCTCATTTTTCTCTCGCTTTTGCTGAAATTTTAAATGGATTCGACACAAAAGTTGTCCCTCATGCAAGCCAAATTAGCGCAGTATCTCTGCAACCTTATTTGACTGTTACCATCTCCTTCACAGTCAACTATCAGTACTAGATTATTTGGTGCAGACATTTCCCGTGTTTCCCCCTGTGTTCTCATTATCTGCCTTTTATAGGATGCAATTTGGCTGCTCAGCACCGACAACAAAAGAAAATCACTGAGCATTTATTAAATACGGGCAAATCTGCTTTAGACACAGATGAGGGACGTGTTCTGTGGTTTTGGCATGCGTAGACTTATACATGTTTCATACCGTTTGAGTTGTTGGGTTCATTTTTTTTTTAACGGAATCAGAATAATCTTTATTGGCCAAGTGTGTGAGCACATACAAGAAATCTGACACCATTTTTTTTTTTTTTTCCATCTCTCTTTATGTACTTACACAGAAATGGAAATGACTGCCAGGGACAAGCACCAGTTGCCAAACTTAACTTTTAACGAAAGTTATTGAGCAGTTGCTCACACAGTACTAGTATCAGTGTATGACTGTTCATGCTTGCTTGTAAATGTATTTGTGAATGTACAAAATATCTGAAAAAAGATTTGGAGAGTTTCCCCTCGTGTCCTATTTGATACTCTGTTCCCTGCCCAGGAACGGCACTCAAGAAATCTTCGCATCCTTTTCTTCTCCGCCTGCCCACTCCCTGCAACACCCCGTTTCAGCTCATCTGCCCTCTTAGAGCACCAACTCCTCCATATCACATGAGATGAAAAGATCACCGGAGGAGCAGAATGCTGGTGCACAAAAGAAAAGATAAATCACTGGAAACTTAACCACGGTATTTATTCCCCAATACTCCTTTAGGTCTTTCACTGCTCAGGAACCGATCCTCGATGATGGATGATTATTATTTACTCTACAAAACCTGACATTTATCTTACGTGGCGCCGTCTCATGTGCTCACTTCCCATTATTCACTAGATGCACATTCATTTAAATTGTGACAGTGTGAATTGAGTGTGTTATTGTTATGGGTTACATGCAAGACTGTGCACATATGTAAGGTTTTGAGGTTCAGAAGCACCCATTAGGAATAGCTAGGATATAGGAATAGCCAGAGAGAGAGAGAGACATTAAAAAGGATCCAGTGGTTTCCTGAAGTAAAAAGACAGACGTCCTATAAAATATTCATTCAAATGGCCGACTACATCTGTAGAGGAACGCATCATATGGAATGCATGGCAAGAGACAGCCTTTGAACATACCCTACAATATGTGTTACAAAATACTACATTCAGATCTAGAATAAATCTGTGCCAGGTTAACTCTGTATTCCGTACTGTTGTACTGTGTGGTTGAATGCTGAAAATACATGCTACAGCTTTCCAGGAGACTCGGGTGTGGATGCTGGGTGAGCAGAAGAATATAAATATTTGATTTGATTGAGGCCTCCTAATGATTCTTGCGTGATAAAAAGTTGTTGTTTTTTAACATTCAGAAATGATTTTGTTCATCCATCCCTTTGTGAAATGGCGCCGTGCCTCCATCCACTCTCGGAAAATGTCCTATCAAGGGCTGGTGAATAATGCTGAGCATGAATGGATCTGCCAATAGCGTGGACATTTATTCCATCTGCGGGATCAGGCAGGAATATGTCTAAACACTCTGAAAGTCTCGCTGACAGCTGTGATTAATTGACAAGTTGATTGACAACTCAAATGCCAGAGATTGTCATTACAGCGACAAGCTGGGAGACATCTCTCCTCGCCTTTCAGTGGACAACAATGCAGTTGACAGAGAGGTTTTGCTTGACTATTTTAGATATCATGTCATCATTCATTCTTGCTCAAAAGGGCTCAAATCAAATTTGCTGCAACAGATTAACTATTCTCTCATTAACACATCACAAAGGTATCGTGTCTCCACGGAATTCAGGGAGAAAGTATAGCCTTTTGAGCTGAAGGCTATAGTCTTTTGAAATACATTAAAATCCGTAATGTTTTTTTCAAAAGGGATAAATCCGCTTAATCCGCTTTTTGCAAAGAGTTAGATGAGAGGATAGAGTCCAGAGCAGAAAGACTCCATGCAGGAAGAAACAGCTAGCTTAGCTCTGTTCAAAAGGGAAAACTAAATCTGCCAAACACCGCCTAATACATTTAGATCATATATCTTGTTTATTTAATCCATAAAAACAAAGTGTTTATATGACAAACACGACAATTTGATATTTTTAGAACGAGGTCCAGTATTCTATGCCAGCTAAGCTAAACACCCGCTCGCAGTAAACAGTATTTACGAATCAAAAACCATCCCTGATATATTGTAAGTATATAGTATATAGTGTTTACATTTATATCAGTCAATTATACAAAGGTGAAACAACTTTAAAAATGCAACACAGCCATCTTCACTGTAGTTTGAACATGCACAAAGTTAGGATTAACAATTTCACTCTCAGACTGATACAGCAAAAACGGAATAGTAGCCCGGCTAGTAGCTGGCACCTGCAGCCAGGAAGAATAATCATTGAGTTGCATGATCTGGCTTCATGAAAGGACTAACAAATATAAAATCCATGTCATTTGCAATTGTAAATAGCACAAGATGAGCTGTGGAGGCACACCAATTTCTGTCAGAGGTATTATGTAAATCCACATTCTCACAGGAAAGCACGTACACGTAATTTTAGATTCCCTGAAATAGACATGACAAAGCATTTCAACTTATTTTAAGATCACCGCCTCCTTGCTTTCTAAATGAGCATCAGTGGGAAGGCTCAGCTCAGACAGTAGTACTTTTACCCTGCAGGCCCAATTTCAGATGTCATTTTCAAACGCTATGATTGTCCATTTGATGTTTGTTTTCTTTCAACGCTGACACAAAAAAGTCAAAACAAATATACTAATGATTATGTGTCTTGAGCCTGCAATGAAAGCAGACCTTCTTGATGCTATATTTCGAAGTATCACTTCGAAGTCCCCGAACATGCGTTCTTACACTGGGTTACTGACATGAAACATAAAAAGGCTGGATTCTCAAAAGCAGAGAAACACAAAGGCTCGTTTAAAAGCATACCGCAGGACCCTCAGTCGGAAGGAAGTGCCCCGTTCTGCTCAGAATTCTGATTGCGGCTGCATTTCTTAACATCCTCATCAAACTCTCCGTGGCCTCTGCGCTGACCAGAGTGCTGACATGATTGAAAGACCGAGTGAGAGTGAAAGATGACGAAGAGACAGGACACATAACAGACATCAGAGAGGCAGGTTGAAATTGAGAAAAGAGAGCCACGGGCTTATTACTCTTTTGTGGATTCAGGTTTAACTTTTTGATTTCCTATTGCTGCACCCCCCCCCTGCCATAACCCTATCCCAATTTTCTTAGGTAATGTTTTGTTGTTTATCCGTCAGTCATTTTGTTCGTGAATGGATGGCTCACACGAAGCCACGCTGAATAAAACTGCCCCACATGAGTCACCAAAGGGACAGTTTTGTTGGTTCACAGCTGCTGCTGTCCCATTAGTCAGGGGGCAGGTTGGCACAACACCCAACTACGGAGATGGCGTACAAATCCAGCCGTGTTCTCCAGACAGGGAAAATCCCCGCTGATCTCCACTCCACTCCACTCGCCCCCTCCCCTCCCCCATCACCACAATGGAGGGGGAGGGAGAGACAGAAAGAGACTGACAGAGGAAATAGAGAGTAAGATAATAAGAGAGAGGTTGGAAGACAGCATTAGAGGGACAGATGCAGAGAGAAATGTGGACTAAGAAGCCCCGCATCGGCCTCCCCCGTGATGTCACAAAACGCTCACTGCGCTGCTGTGATGCACATGATATGATAGAGAAGATTAAGCAATAATCACAGGGGTTTAGCTGTCCTCAGACGGGACTAAATCCCTCCTCTGCCACCAGCAGTTGAGCCCTCTGCTGGCTTCTCTGAGGGATGTACCTGGGCAAACAGTCAACGCTGTTTTAGAGGATTTAAAAACACTTCTAGGAAGAATTTGGACGCCCGATAATCGCAAACAACATAAGTGGTTTGTCCTCAAAAGAGAAAACACCCTCACTCGAAGTAAAACGCAAAAGCACACAAGAAGAGAACCTGTTCTTTGTTTTTTAACTTTGATCATATGGAGTTCATCATGCCAGTTTTAATGCAAATTCCAAGTTTAAATGTATTACTTGTATTCTTAAATTTTTCCCAGTATAGTAAGTCTAAGTTAACCCAGGAAGTTGCTCTACTAAAAACTAGGAAAATAACACTTTGCTTGTAAGGAAGAGATGTAAGGGATAGTAAAATAGTAAATAGTAAAATAAAGTGCCGTCATTTAGTGCTATATATTTTCAGGCAAAATAAAATGTCAACTGAGAAAGATTTAACAGAAATGCTTGAACTGTTTATGTTGATAGTACTGTACATACTGTAACGCTTTAAGGTTTTCTCTATCATCTTCAGTTAGTACATAAATAGTTAAATCTCACTGTAGAGCAGAACAAAAATGCATGGGTGTGCACATTCTTAAGTGTGGCTGCCAGGGCACATTATTAGAAGCTTTTATGATTTGTAGATTATATCATGCAGCTCACGTCTCCAAAGAAATATATTGCCAGATTCATGTCTATGCTGTGGAGTGGCAATGTAGGGAACAGTGTGTATGTAAATGGTAAATGGTAAATAGACATGTACTTGTGTAGCGCTTTTCTAGTCATACACTGACTGCAGGGGCTACCATGCAAGGTGCTACGGGAGCAATTTAGGGTTACGTGTCTTGCCCAAGGACATCATCGACATGCACTAGCAGAGCCGGGGATCAAACCGCCGATCTTCTGATTGAGTTAAATCCCCAATCACATCAAAAGGTGTTGTTGTAACAGTCAACCATGGTGAGCTAACAGTAATCTCTCGCTAACATTAAGCAAGTAGTTTGCCAAAGTCACTTTTACCACACTGGACTGTAGCTGCCGTGCATATATGTATTCTCAGAATGAAGGGTTGAAAAAATTGTCATTGGGCGCAAGCTAGGGTTTTCGTCCAACACTTATGGTCTTCTTGGTAAGTGGGTTGCAGCTGCAGCAATGCCCATCACGGCTGGCTAGTCATTATTTCTGCTGCCAACTGTATTTCTTTGTTTTGTCGTTGAACAGCATGAAATGCCACCAACCCATGGCGTGAAATGAACACCCTCTATTCCGCCAACTGTGGTCCCAATTTTACTGTTTAGAGCAACTATGTCCATTCTGTGTGGCACTTGGGCGAGTGGAGTTTTCTTCAGCCTGGTTCTTGAATGCACTCCCAAGCATCTCCAGAACAGGGAGCCGTATTAGTGACCCGTCTTCTCACATTCCCTTCTCTTTTTGGTTGGTCTCTTTCAACAAACCCACTGCACCCACTGCTTTTTTTTTTTTATTCACAACGGAAATTGTTAAAGTCTCCATTCTTCCCAGCTGTGCGGTATGACACAGCGTGGGACAGCGATGCTCAGACAGCACAATCTGTTCATTTTTGTCTGACATCTTGCCGAAGCACACAGTAGCACAGCGGAGCACTGCGAAATATCGAAATGAGAGATTGCAAGTACGGCTACATTTTGATTAAAAAAAAAAGTCTTGTTTTTCCTATTTCTCACTGCGCTGCATCGAGCATATCAGCTTGGTATGCCTGGTATGAACCGACAATTGACACGACAAACCATTACATACACAATTGTGTATTTAATGTCTTTCTGTGCTGCTGGCAGATCTAATTCCTGTTTTCTTAAAATGTGCTTGACATTTGGCTGATCTTTTCAGAGAGTAAGAGGCCACACCTTCTAAGCCCCAGAGTTCATTGTCTGGGGCAAGACAGCTGGCGGTCTACAACCTCACGACAGTGGCTTAATCTCTGATCCCTGGTAGCTGACATGCCCTCATCACCTTCCAAACCTCATCCCTCAACGTCTGTCCCTGACTCAATTCCTTTCTTTCTTTCTAGCCCTATATCTGTTGACCTTTTTCCCGTAATGCCAGCACGAAGCAAAAATGAGCTGAGTGAATTTTCCATATAATTGGTTTGGTTCTCATTTGTTTTCATATATGACCTGACTTCTGTATATACTGATGATTAAGTGGCCTTTCACTTCTCATCAGCACTTCCCTTGAGTTAAAAAACAGGCTGCATCTTTTGCCACTTTCCTGGTAAAAGGGTTCTGGTTCAAATGTATTTTTAATTCGAGGTCCTTTCACATCATCATCAAATCATTCCGGCATCTACAATGGAAGTAAGTGAGAGTCTAGTTCATGCATCCTCCCATCACATTCAGTGCAGACAGCTGTGAGTGGATTTTTGACTTGGGATATTGATGCTTTTCACAACTGCACTGTGCCATTTTCCGATTTACACTTCAGTAAGAAGACGTAGAAAGGCGGACTGAGTGGTTGTCAGAGGTACTGCATCCTTTGTGGGGGGAAAAGTTAGCTTTTACCGTTCTGTATTCTTCTTTCTCCCTTGACGTGGTCTTTGTTAAGGTGCAGGAAAGAATCTAACCAAAAATCGGTGCAAAAAAAAACAAATAAAAGAAAAAAAACATTTGGGAGAAGAGCAGCCCAAAAGTAAACAGTGGATCTGATAATTGAGGCACAACACAGCTAGGCATGTGGTGTAAGTCGCAAGATCAAACGTGATTCCTTTTTATTTTTGAATACATTATCTGCTGTGGTCTTAAGAGAGTGCTGCGTCTTGTTATATCACATCATTAAAGGTGCAGGACAGGCAAGCACTGGGGAGGTAAGGTGAGAACTGGAGGAAGAAGAATCAACTTTTATCTTCAATGTGTCAATATGGGGTCACATAGGAACACTGTTGAATTAGATGGGTGTGCTCTCCTTCCTTTTCTGGTCAGTACTCAGAGGGAATAATGAGTGAGACCAGCGAAGGATAGTGAGGCTTAAATGCATCAGAGTGCAGGCTGACGGACAGAACGAGACTGGCAACAGATGTTGTAATCCTGGCTGTGTAACGGGGAAGGCATACATCTGTGGTCGGGATGTTGAACTGCTAGCCAGGGGTTTAAAACAACACCCCTTTTACAAGACATTGCTCTCATTGTTACCATTGTGCAGTCGGCTCATGCAGATGCTCGGTGTAATGTCGTGCAGGATTAAAACTACTGTAACCGACATCGTGGCTTCAATCATGCCTCCCGCTGCTCCAATCTCACAACTCTCACAGACACATTTCTGTTGATTATTAGGACCTGTCAATCACATGACAGCAGACACACTATGCATTAGTACATCTGCTCTGTAAATCAGATCATGTCTGTAACCAACATTGCAAAGCGGTTAGCGGCTCATTTCAGTGGCGTAAAATCAGTAAATCAGTATATTCAAGACATGATTTGCCCCGGTTTTTTTTCTTTGCTATTTCTCTGCTGCAATGACCTGGAAATCATCATTTTAATCTTCATTAAAATTTCGTACATTTTGTTTGGCTGGATTTAAATAAGGAGCGGCAGACATGAGGTACAGCGAAAGACAGCACGACATAGAGGCAAAGCAAGAGAAACACAAAACATTATTTTTGGCAGCCTCTCCAAGCATCCCCGTCAGTCACTCTCATTACCATCCAATTGTGAGTGGAGGGCTGCTCCATCCAGCATAGTAGAACACAACCTGGCAGCATGCAGCGCTGCAGGACGAGCCAGAACACCTCCACTGAGCCAGGTCTGCGTTTTTGGCCCTCTCCGTTCTCCTACCTATGCAACTGTACTGCCTAAAGATGTCATTTCACGGTGCTCTGTGTTCCCAATTTTCATTATCTGCGACTTAATCTGCATCAGATGACATCTGGCCTTTTTTAGTTCCAGTTTAACTGAATTATGCTATCAATGTCTGCAACTTAAAGCTCATTGAATTGCTTCTAACACTCTCAAATTGAGTTTATTATTGTTCTGCTTTAGGAAAACATTTTTACAAAAGGCAATGCCATGTTTTTTGGACCATTTTTTGTACCTATGCTGAGCATGTGCAGGCTTTGCATAAGACACTAAATGGCATGGTTCAAATTCAACCTCGCTCAGAATTACAAGGTTGCTTTTCTCAAAAAAGCAAGGATGAGCAGGGTATTTATTCAAATTCTGTTTATTCAATATTTATTTGAGCATTTTGTGTATTTGAAAGTGCCCAACAGTGATTCATTGGCCGTGGCAAACTTGTTTTTGTATAACCAAAGTACAGTTTTTTGCTGTAATTTGAATAACCTGGCTATCAGATAACAAACCAAGCATAAGAAAATGATATAGCCTCAAAAACTCAGAATTAGGAAGCCCTTGAGTGAAGCATTTAATCTAAAACTGCTACACTGGAGCTGCTCAGTGGCTGAGTGTAGAAGACTGGGCAGAGCTAGGCCTCCCACTATGAATACTGTGTTTAACTGACAGTGCTTTTAAACTTCCATTGTGAGATAAAAAAGACTTTGACTCAGGGATGATTTTATTCAATATTAACTAAGGTGGTTCACTTTAATTTTTCTCGCAAGGAAGTCTGAGTATTTTCAAATGTAAAACCCTGCATGACGAGGGTGGAAAAAAGACACTAGCAGCTGTTTTGCACAGTTTTGGATATTTTCACAGTCGAGTACAAAAAACAAGAAAATCCTTTATCAGGCTGCATGTGATAACTTAAAAGACTATCAGGGTTGCCAGTGTACTTCTAGCTGAAAGTCAAGGAAATAAAAAGCCTGAGGAATGAGTCCAAAAGGTAATGTGGCCACAGCACTGTGTGAGTCAAAGCTGACTTCCACCCCGCTATTTTGGAGCATCATTACACACATTGTCTCTTATCCTGGTGTCTGAGCCAGAGAGATACTGTACCGCTCTGGCTTTTCATCGTCCCAGCTTTACTGATACCCAACACGACATCGTCTGTCTGCGTTTGTTATATCTTCCCCGGTAATAGCTGTGTGAGGCAGAGGCAAACATAAATAGTGAATATGACATGTAGAGAGAGAGAGAGAGAAAGAGACCCATGAGTGTTTGCTTTGCATGAGGGGGAGCGGAGTGCTACAAATAACCAGAAACCATACGAGCTCAATTGCCAATAATTACACCTGCTGCCAGGAGAATCTCTCAGGGGATTATGAATATGACAGAAGAAAAATAACGTCATCTACACACCGTTCAGTTACATTCACTCCCATGTAATAAACTGCAAACTCACATTCGACAATCTGATGTAAAAATGAGGCAACCATGCAGGGTTCAACAATAAGGATTTCTAAGGTGGCCTGCGGGAAGTAAAATGCCACCTTGGGGAGGTAAATCTTGCAAATCGCATGCATTGTTTTTCCCGGGGCTGATGATGGAAGCATAGCTAAGGAGTGAGCCTCACGCTTCCTTCTAATCTCTGTTTATGAGCTGAAGCGCAAGCGAGCATTTCAATGATGCTGGAAGTGTAAATGGGTGTCGTAAGAGGAAGCCAGCGAAACTCTTTAATTTACAGTTCAGAGACAATCAACTGATTGATGGAAGTCATGCTAAATTAAATAATGTGTCTTGGGGCAATTTTTTAATTCTCAAAATAAGAATAAAATCGACCTCATGTTTCCTGCGCGACACATACAAAGTAATTCCAATGACATATGAACATTTCTTGATTTTCACGACTGTCACTTCATCCCGTCTCATCGAGACAAGTAAGAGGAGGACCTGACCCCCACTTTCTTCGCTGCGATGTGATGTTTTCTGCAGGGCTTAATTTAATTTCCACTACCTTTTGATGTCTCGCCAAGACGCATTACAGAATAAAAAATGATACCATCACTTTTTATCAAAGGTCTTTAATTGATTTTTTTGTGAAAGAGCACATTTCTATCTCTATATGAAAGGCCTCTGCTAATGCGAGCGGTGAACTAATTTGAGGATTACTGAAATATTAATAGTTTTTAACTATATACATTTTCACTAAAATTACATCTCTATGCTGTGCCTGGGTGATTTGGACCAGGGCTTTAAAAAACAAACAAAAACTCCATAACTCCATAACCCGAAGCAATCCCAGTATTTGAGCTATTCATTTATTGCTTACACTAATGGGATTAGTGCCATGCAACAGAACTACTGATATCAAGGCAAGGGAATGGCATCCAAGGATCTGTGACTCGGTGTGAACTGATTAAAGCTGGAGAAGTAGCCCGTTAATGAAGCCGTATTCTGCTCCAGAGGCTCATAACCTGATAAATGAAGAAACAGGTATGCGTGCCAGCTTTGATTCAGAAGAAAGCGATTGTGTGGGTGTGCACAATATCATTTTTTCTCTTTGCTTTTTCTATCCGCGTGATCCTCTTCTTTCCCCTGAATTACATCTGTGTATCTGTTCAGTGTATGTGTATACATAATTAATATTCCATTGATATATGGACTATACGCATATTTCCATATTTATCAAACGTTAACAATCTGAATCCCTAAAGTTAAAAACAAATAACAAAGGGATTCAAACGCGCATTTCATGCTGATGACAGAAATAAAGCGGGCCCTCAACAGAACACTTCCAAGTAATCACACATTAAATCAGCTCAAACAACTGCCTTGCCCCCTAGAAGCAAAACACTGAGTCAAACTCGGTGCTTAAACATAGTGCAGCTGATTCCACAACACATTTTAGATCTGGATCTGCACAACTAAGAAACTGTTTGCGATTCATAGAGACTACCTTGTGGAAAATCAATCAGTGAGATATTTTTTCTTCCCAAACGCAGTCTTGTTCCACACAATCGACAATTGTGGAACAGTGCTGTACAAGCGCACAATTGGGATTATGTTAAAAACGCATACGGGTGAAATTGCAAATGCTGGAATGGATTGAAGTGAAATGCAATCATTGCCCTTATCTCTATTTTTGAAACGCCTTTCTGAAAACATCAGTGTATTGTTGTGCTCTCTTCGAGGCATGATTGGAAAAGAAAGAACAAAAAAAGGGGGCTAAACACTGTTGGAACGTAGTATCAGGATTCAAAGATGCAGAGAGCTTTATTTTACAATCCATTGAACAAACCAGGCTAAAGGAGAATTCTCTAGGCTACATGCGAGAGGTGCCAAAACAGCCCATCACTCATCCTTCAACTGAGGATGACCTTGGTAAGAGAAAAAACAATTTGCACTTGCCACAGGGTAACGTTCAAAGCTGATAATCTTCATTCTGAAAAAAAACAAACTGTGAAACTGTCAGGACAATCCTTCTGTGATCAGCTGACTATCATGCCTTGAAATCCTCATAAGCATACCCTTCGTCTGATCACCGATGCCTCGCGCGCCTTGCATCTAAAAAGGATGGAGATTTCATCCTTGACAATCAAGTGGAACAAAAAACAAACAGCAGTTGGCATCCCGCTTTGCACTGTACAGGAATCACTATGACAGGTTGTATGTCAAACAGCAGGAAATGTACGTCACTTCTCTCTGTAACAAAGCATAACTAATGGTGAACTACGATTACTGACCAGGTCAGTAACCCCAGCGTAACTAAAGACAGGTTATTACCTTATTCATCAAGTGATGAATAAGGTAATAACAGCCTTTAAATCAATGCCTGCTGTAATTAAAGTGGACAGATTTAATCTGATGAAGGAGGGAGCGTGCATGTAGCCAAGCATGCACACTCAGTCATTATTCAGCTAGTAAAAACACACGGTTCTCCAGCTGGATTCAACCGGATTTACTTCTCTGTTCTGCATGCCAAGTGTGTTAACAGTGTGGTAGAGCCTATGAGACAAGTAAAGAGATCTCGTAATGGTAATACTGTGCGTGCTATGCATTTTAAACAAGGTCTGGCAAGGCCCTCTCCAGCCTTATATTATCTTGTGTGGTGCACAAAAATATTGCATTTACATCGACTCTTTTGACAGCTTTCCAAAATGGCAACTAATCCCAAATCAAAGACTGGGAAATACGTAGAAGCAGCTTAAATATAACCCCCAATAAAATCACATAAAAATGTATGTTAGTCAAAAAGTCAAAGTGTGTTGAAAAATTCAAAACATGTTTTTATCTATCGAAATATTCTGCTTGTTGGGGTTAAACATTTCAAAAACTATATTTTCACTGCGGTCAAAATGGTGTAATCCCACGCATGCACCATGAATGGATGAAATGGCCTGGTGCTTATGCAAGCATGTTGTTACTTGTTCTGATGCACTACAACAATACGGTGAAGGATAGAGAGAGCAAGCAAAAAAGGAGAGAGGGAGACTGAATATGGCGTAAAAATTCATACCAGGCGTTGCTGGTTGAATATCGTTATTCGGAACATATTAGGACCATTGGGGTGGCCAAACAACATCGTGTTGAACTATAATCTGGTCATATCGCCCGAGCCTAATTTCTCCTTCCTTTAAGGAAGCTGTAATGTATATTTACAACAATAATAATGATACCCGATTACCTTAAAAGCTTTGAAATGGTCAAGGCTGCAAAAAGAAAACGTGCACAAGAAAGAATCATCTCCTAGAAAGATTGTATGAATGAGGCTGATTTGAGATCAGCAAAAAGGACAGCATGAGAGCAGCACGGATCTCACAAGAGAGAGTTGGGACACTGCACTGTTGTGGTAATGGTGTGTTTACCGCTCTTGCTCCAGGCACTGTCTAGGCTACTCTACAAAACAGGTAATGAGTCTACTCCCTAATTTGCCCACCTCTCGCCGCCTCAACAATGTATTTGATGGCCTCGGCATTTGCCTACAGAGTGCAGACACAATTCACCTTGTATTTACCGGAGAGTTCTTGCCTCCCAGTTTGTTTTTCCACCTTTGCGGGCAAAGTGGATTTCGGTTTTTGTAGTCGCTGTGAGCGAGCGGTGCAGAGTGCATGCACACCGGAAAACATCGAGGTAAGCGTGTGTTCTGCCCCTGTGTTCTTTAAATTTTTTAAAAAGTGCTTGCTGGATAAAGGTTACATGCAGGGAAGGGAGGGAAAGGTGTGCAAAGTCCTCTGGCATTGAGTACATAAAGATGTGATGATATTTGGGCTTACGAACAGAAGAAGGAGCTATTTACTCTGAATGACAATGTGGTATACAAAAAACAATAACTTGTGCAACATTTAAATATGCACAGGGTGAACAAACAAACATGTTTTTGTTTGGGACAGCTCTTAAAATGCCAACATTTGTCACAGACAAAAGTCACTTCCCCACATTCTTTAATATAAATCTATAATGTTCTTTTTCTTCTCTATCACTCATCAATTCCTTATATATTGTGCAGCTCTTTTCTTCTCTGTTGCTATGGTTACAGGGAGTCTTATTTTCATACGTGTACCTCTGTAGCAACACCAAAGTACGAATGTGGAGGAGATGGGTTTTTGCTGTTGGACATTTTGGTAATTTGCTTTAGCTGTATACCCAGAGGCGGAGCGGGACTCCCTTTCAGCCCGGGAGTGAAACGACGCAGAGCGGCCCGTGATATGAGAGGCCAAAGGTATTTCTGAAGCTCTAAGTAACTAACCAGGTCTATTCAGTAAAGTCGTACCGCTTTTACTTGAGATCATTCACAAATCACTGCTGGAATTGTGTTTAGCTCGCGGGTTGTGAAACCTCCCCGCTCTCCAGCATAAGGAATGAGAAAACGACCTCACTCAGAGAGAGAGAGAGAAATGCTTGTGTGCCTTTTGGACGTCGTTATTATCAATATAAGGCTCACCACTCGCCAAATATAGGCTTGTGCTGATGCTAAGGGTCAAAGTTGGAAATAGAAAAAGCATCTGCAAACTCCAATCTTTGCAATATTTCTTTATCTAGGGCAAGCTTTCGGTCAGAGATCTTCTTCAAGCAATAACAGGAAGAAAGTCTATAGACACTGACAATCATTCAATGAGTCCTGATGCAAACCACTTTAGCGGCTGTACCAAGGGCAAAAACACGTACAAATAGCACTCTCAAAGCAAATGAAGTTACGCCTTACAAGAGAAAACACCTATTAGAAAAGACAAAAAAAAAAGTTGACTAATGCAAAATTAAAACTGAAAATGTTGTTCAAAGTGCTTTGCGGCAAAACAGATTAGAACTACTCCCTACAGCTCAATCATTTGCGAGGGCACGTGCTCCCTCAAGTGAAATGTGCAATACGCCCCGTAGACTTATTACCCTCCCAACTGTAGCCATTACCTGCTACGTCAGCAGTATTCACCCAAGCATATCAGCACTGGCTGGTGATGTAATTAAGACCTGCTGGATGGGGGCTTTCACCAGCCTCCTCAATGACACTACTGTATATGTTCATTATCACGCCACGGGGAATTTAACGCCGAGGACCAATGGGTCTTTTCACTCATCCCACATGTGCATGTAATATACGCACACACCAACAAAAAAGCAAAGCCACAAACATTCAACCACAGGCCTGCCGTATGCACCCACACAAAATTATATTCAGTAATATACCCAGACATAACACGAATGTGCAAATACTACTAAAAAGACATCAACCTACACACGCACAGATACAGCCGCAGGCTTCACACACCCAGCGACTCCAGCTGCGTTCAAAAGATTCCTCCCGCCCTCTCAATCACGCCACACTGATTTTAAGGACCTGCCGTTTGGCAGCTTTTCCTTTCATGCAATTACGTCTGAAAATGCTGCATATTTCTGCTCAGCTCGAGTCACAACTGGGTAAACATTTAGTTCCTGCTGCATGACGATGATCATCATATGAAGTCATATGACAGTTGTAGTGCCATGGGCTGTACAGAAATCATGTATGATGTACAGTTTGCAGTATGGGTTACATCACCTTGAATGTGTCAGATACAACGTCTACAAGTTCTTACAAGAATCTAAGGTTACTCCTGGTTTAACTAGGGTCAAATGTGTCATTTAATTCAAAGTACAACCATAACAGTTACCCAGGTAATGGCTCCATTTGTTCCAAAATGAAAGAATGTTCTGTTACGTGGAAATTGATTTAATCTATCCAATGAACTTTAATTATGACTCACAAAGACCAAAGGGTGATTGCTAACACAATATCAAGAGGTGGAGGAAACACGAGGGAACTATGACCCGTAAAGCTTTGTTTATACAGACGGCGTGCAAGCATGAACGGAGCCGTTTATACTCTATGTGATGTGCGCTGCATTATTCTCCGAAACGCCAGATACGTACAAACTAAATGAACTGTGAAGAATCAAAAAACAAAAAGAGTGTAACCCAGAGATATGCACATAGACTGAAGGTGTAACCGGCAAACAGCCATAAATCAACGTCCACAATGCCGAGGAGGGATTGTAATTATCTGAAAACGCATGTCTTTTATGTATGGACTACTTTATTGCCTTTGTACAAGCCCTGTAAAGAAATAAGTCAAGTAGTACATGCATTATAAAGAAGCAAAGGTTAAATACCCTGTAAACAATTTGATATTGCTGGCAAAACATATACCTCCTGTTTTGAATTGGTCTATTTTGTATAATCCCTGTACATGTAAATAGTGTTTTTATCAGTGAACTATTTGTGACGGTCACATGAAATAAAATCATCAACAAAATACAATTATTTATTTCAAAATCATTTGAATTGTGTTGATGCAAATAGTAAAAAGTAAAAGGATCACATTCAGTATCTTTTTTTCTTCTTACCCAAATCCCTTATTTTAGGCCTAAATCTGGTATCGGTTGTTGTTCAAATGCAAAAAGGCACCACATTACACAGACACGAGCCTCTTTAAACTTGTTCCAAACTCTTAAAATGCTGTTGTTTGTCTTCCCACGTCTGCATGGTCTCTGCAAACTTCCCCCACAGCAAACTACAATTCCCCGCCGCACTGCAGGGCCCCTCAGATCCTCCCACCGAGGACTGCCGGCTATCCGGTCTTAGCTGAAAAAGTCTGCTGATAGGACTTTCACCATAGCAGCACTGAGGCTGAAACAGTCTCTCTGAATACACAAGGTTGCTTGTCAATTTAAATAATCGTCTTTAGAGCAGTTTGGACTCCCTTGCAGTCCTTCTTTTGGACATAAATAAGGAACATTTCCCAGCACAAAATAGCTACAGTTTATATTTTATTCAAAAAACAAGCAGCAGTTGTCGTTAGGAAATACAGCACAAATACTGAATTCCAGTCTCCTCCTGCTTTCCCCTTACCTTTCTTCACATCACCTCTGTTCTTCTTCTGTGTGTAACTTTAAAAACAGGATGTTTGGATTCCCACGGCTCCTTCTTAACTGCTTTGATGTGTGTCCAACAGACAGAACTCCACAGCCTGTCAGCACACACAGTCCTCTACCTCCACCTGCTAGCTGTCTCTGAAAAGACAGAGATTCTTCTTTTACCTCCGTGTAGTCTTTCGGACAGCTAGAGGTGATGGTGGGGAAGATGGTGGAGATAAGCTGGTATCCTCTATGTAGGTCTATGTAGTACATTCTGACTGGCTGAAGGAAGCAAAAGAAAATGTAGACAACTTGCTGAAAGTTAATGTTTGTTCTCGAGAACCTTGTTTGACATTTGGGTGAGTTTTAGTAGTTCTGGACTTGTTTGCTCCCAAACGTAACCCTGGGCCAGCCTGATTTCTTGCTATTTAAGTTAACGTAGGAGGCATCCCAGGACTGAGACTTGGAGGGTGTGGAATCCACATTTTCTTCGCACTCCCACTGTCCTTAAATTTTCCTTTCTGGCGGTCAATGCAAAAATATGAAATGTTACCCCAAACCATATCGCATTTATTTTTGTCCACAGCAAGGGGATTACAGTCGAGGCTTTAGAGAGCACTCAGATGAAATGCTGAACATGGGTTGCACTGGAAAAAAATAGTTGTGTCCTCACTTTGCACTGGACTTAAAATACTTTAATTTGAAAATGTATTAAAAAACCTAGAAAACATTGAACATTATTTATAAATAACCAGAGCACATAATAACCTCAACATAATACGCTGTAGCTTGGCTCACCGTAATCAGGACTGCTTGTGTCAATCTTTCTGCAGGGCACTGCTAGAATCTATTTCTGGTCCAAAGCTGAATCACTTGTGTCCCTCTCCTTAACACTGGATGAAGATCCTAATGTTGAACTGTGAGGACGTTCTTTTATTAGTACATTATAACCCTCTCATGTGAATGATTGCAATCAAGATATATGGTGAATTATATTGGTGTAGAGTTAAGGTTTGCCTTCAACAATTTGTTACTAAATGCATTTTAATAGAATTCTTGAGTGTCCAACTGTGATAGCTCATTACAGAAGAGCAACACAATTAACCAGTACCATTGGTAAAGTTTGTTGCGTAACTGACAGTGACTATAGCTTCATAACAACCTTGGAACCATTAAATAACTACTGAAAATTAGGAAAGTGAAACAACAAAAAAAATCAAAGTAACTTTTATTCAGGATGGGAAACAACCAAAAATGGCGTCGGTTTGTCATTACAACACACAAGGAGGAGTTGCATCCAGGCATGATAGGTTATATTTACTCGGAACGGTCTGTTGATAAGTTGATTGGCAGCAAGATAGGCCAATCGGTTCCTGTGCAACAAAAAAAAGCAATTCAAAGAGCTTCAGGGGGGGGGCGGGTAAAAAGGTCCAATGTCATTATAAATGATGAGTCAAAGACGTTGTTACACAAAGCCAAGTGTGTGTCACTGTATGCGGGTGTGAATCACTTTAACCTTTTTTTTTTTTTCAAGCAATGCTTTTTTTGTCATTGGGCTGGTGCCATGATTCACATAGCATGGTCATTGGTCACACGCCCATTAACAGAATAAACTCTCTGATTACAAACCGGTCAATGAGCCTTGAGAAAGGCCTCAGACACGCTGCCCCCTCAGTGCTTCACTGATAAACGATGCGGCCACCAACCAAGGCCAACCAGACTCAACATTCATTTAGGCTTGTCCACAGGCAAATGGAGGACATGACACTTTCTGATTACTTTATATTGACCCTTCTCTCTTGACCTGGAGAGATGCAGTCCAAGGAGGCCACTCTAACAAACATCTACTTTACGAGGCTTACCGCTAGATACAACATTTACAGCAGAATGTGTTAGTTAGCCCATCTGAAAGGTAACTCTCCTTTAACGTTTTTAACCATCTCTGTCTTCGTGAGATTGGCGATTTGTCGCCATTAAATGGTACATCGCCACAAAGTAGTGGCATGATTGGAATACACTCATCTGCATGAAGAAATACTCCTGTACGGCCATAATTACAAGGTATTAAAACACAATTAACAGCCGACACATTACTTTGCTAGATGTACTGTAATTTATAGCAGCTGCTATGTACAAAATACATTAAAAGGCTTTATTGCAAACAAGTACACACTCACACACACACACACACACACACACTGCTCTTCAGTTTTACAGATGTTGTACTGGAAAAATCTCACACCCAGAGTCCTTGGGATTTAAATTAAGCAGCAGCAGTTTGTTCTTGTTACTTCACCTATTGTGTGAAATTCTGAGGTTCCACAGCAATGTGCTAACCCAGGCTACACATGTGCCATAATAAAAACATAACAATCTTTATCCACCCGACCAGTCTTAATATGCTGTTGTATGCATAAGTAGGTCTATGAGTGTGAGCTCTGAATACATAAGGGCCCACAGGGGCCTCTAGGAGCCTTCTCCTCACACCAACTTTGATTTGTGCATATCTAACCTTTTGACCTGCTGACACTTTGATCAGGCCGGGCTCTAAGATGCTGCCGTGTGCACCCGCTGCTGCTGCCTATACACACTCCCTCCATCACACGCTCTGTCACTAAATTATAGATTATGGTGTGTGTGTGTGTGTGTGTGTGTGGGAGAAAGGGGTTAGGAGTTCTTTCAGCAGTGGTTAAAGCTGTGAGGGGATATGCTCAAAGAGCATTCTTCCCTGCTCTGCATAGTAATTACCCTCCACTTCAGAACCTACTGGAGTTAATGTGCATGCTGACTGGATACTTTCTATTAAATGAGTTAATCAGCATATGTTTGCACTCACTGTGAGCTTGACACTGTATGTAGACTTTATAAATCTTGCCCACAAAAAAGTAGTGCTATTTTGTTTATATCTGCATACATTTCTTTGCAGCTCTTCCAGCTCGTTAACTGTGAAGGACACCTTCTAGGCGGATGTGCCAGCTGTGCGACGTGTCACCCATCAGCTCTCTAAACTCTGCAAATGGCTGGCAAAGTCCCATCAAGATTTCAAACGGAATCCACTGAGTTTCACTGTGACTTTTATGGCTGCATACTGAAATAAACACAAATGAATAATCAAGAGGGCATGAAAAATGCATCTGTATGAGATACATACTCTGTATCCATAGATGGATATAGAAAGTCTCTTGGCAAAAATTAGCCCGAGCCGACAAAGAACAAACAGAAACGAAAAAAAAAGATGTAACGAGCGTATGAAGATATTTTGGTGCAGTTAACGGAAAAGGGACAACACGGGCAGAGCAGCCAGACATCTTCTAACATCTGGATTACATAACTCCAAATTAATCCTACCTCAGGCAGCCTTTTGCCATACACTGTACAAATGGTAGCAATAATCCTTGAGTAATGCAGCACTGCTACATTTAAAACTTCACTCAAAGGTTTTTTTTTCTTGGTTCTTTTAGGGCATTTTAATTACTCATGAGCTGGAATTGCGGTTGGTCCACGTTAAAAGCCTTTGTGTTATGCTTGCGTGATAGGGAGTAGAAGATATTCGGATTTGATAGCAATACTAGTGGAAATTAGTAAGAATACATTTTTCCTCTACATTACAGTAAGTTGTAAATAAAAATGTTATATAGAAAGATAATATTCTACAGTTGAAATCCTGTCTTCAGTATCTCAACACACATGATACTCAGGTCACGATTCTTATTGTTGTCTGAAAGGAATGCCCTAATAAACAATCTTGTATTCCAAAACCTTCAGACCTCGAGAGCATCCAGACTACACCCAGCCGCTGTAGGAAACCTCGACCGTTCCAGTGTTTGAGTGATTTTGTTCTTATCAGATGCATTTATTGTATTACAATCCGTCTCTGTGTCATGTTGCCAGTGTGTGGGCAGTTGAATAAAGACATAAAGAAATAACACGGTTTCTATATGAAGCCGCAGAATTGTCCACACTGAGTCCACCCAGGAGCTCAGTTCTGTGCAGCAATAAAGCAGTCGGGAGACACGCTCGGGGAACGAAATAAAAGCTACCACAGAAAGAAATAAGAATGCATATATACATTGTCTTAAACAACTCGTATATCTGTTGGAACCCAAACACAGCATTGTGAAGTGCTATTCATATTTATTCGCGTTATGTTTTTGGTCGACACGCATCTTTTTCCGATGTTTTTATATTTGGCAGAAGAAGTGAATGCGTTTGAGCTGAAACAATTAACAATGCCAAAATGAACATTTTCCAGTTCCAGCTTCTGAACTGTGAAAATGCGCCGCTTTGTCTTTAGTCGTGATAAGCTGAATATCTTTAGATTTTAGATCCTTAATCTTGCTCAGACGAAACAAGCGGATGGGCTTGTAATGAACATTTTTCACTCTCTTAATTGGGAAAACAATCAGCAGTTTAATAGATAATGACAAAAGAAAAAAATACTAGTCACACTTTTTTCCCCCACATAATGAGGTTACGTAAAAAGGTGTTTCAAAATATTCAGTATTTTATTTACTCCAACAATCTCTCCAGTGCTGCACACACATTATGCAACATCCATGTTTGGCAACGCAAAGAGCTCACTGCTTTGTCCCAATATTGCTGTACATGCAGCTTACATTACAGGGCATTCTCAACATGGTGTAATATGCTTGTTCTGCAGTGCGACACTTCGCCTCCTATTCTCCCAACAAATGCACATTTTATTAGATTTTATAATATAAACAGTAACTGTGCATTGGGAGTAAATCTGACAAATAAAATGGAAATACAAACTGAATTTATTATAAAGAAGGTCCCACAGGAGCACGTTTATATTGTTAGTCACCGTAGCTCCGATGTTTCATTTCAACAGTAAAATAAGAATACGGACAAACGACAGAGAAAGAGGTTTTACAGTGCATATTTTCTATGAAATGTGCAAGGAAGACACTGATTGGACCCTCTTGTTTATCCTATAATTGTGTCATTCTCTGCAGTATAATCACCGCACCATAATATGTGTAAGGAAGCATATGTTAGTATTCACTGTCGATTTTAACTCCTTTTCAAAAGCGGAGGAAAAGGTGCTACCATCTTAGTGTTGAAAAAAGACCTTATGAATAATGAATTCAGTATCATGCAGATGAGGGGCTGACTGCTTGATGACTGCTAGCAAAGTGAACAGATTATTCTCTGAGTCACCCACCATGAATTCAACAGTCTAAGCCCCCTCTCTCATTCAAGGTCACTGTGAGTGACACTGTGAGTGTCTTCAAAGTATTGACCCTGACCTCTTGTTTACCGCATTCAGATTGCTTTGTTAAACAGGTCCAATGAAGCAATGTTTGTATAAAGCCTGATAAAAAAAAAAGCTGAAACATAACCTACAAAGCATAAATCCTATGACATTGAATCATTGGAAAATCAGCTCTTCTCTGAAAGCTGGAAAATAGGAAAGCCAAGACTAACCATAGACCACACTGTGAGACTCTACCTGGTGCTGCCTCCATGATGATGAATCAAATGTTATGTTCAATCTATTAAAGGATTAAAATGTCAAAAAAACGCCTAGACCTATGTTATATATTTAGTTTAGTTGTGTTCTTTGAGAACATTTCTGAGTTATGGTTCATACCTCCCCATTGTTCAGACCCCGAGCTGATTGCATGTCACGTGTTGGACTTTGGTTTCATGATGTTTATGTGTAATCAGAAAGTAGGACATCCCCGTGTCACTAGGTTGAAAAGTGAGCAACCATTGATCTACCAAAGGTTAAGATGGGGTGTCTTATAGAACGACCTAATGCAATGATGCTGTACATTGATTTGGTTGCAGCATGTGCTATAATCCTATAGGTTGGTGGGGAACCTCAGGCCACCTAAACAACCAATCTTTGTTGAAAGCATAAATATTGACTGGCTTCTGTAACTCGTTGAGAGAGTGCTCGATCTCTCCCGACCCCGGTCACTGGGTAAATGACCTTTCTCTGGAATGTGATGTGCGTGATTATATTGCTTAACTATATCACTGCTTCGAACTTGTCAAATACCTTGTGTGTTGTCCACAACAACTTACATTATCCCAAATGTTTCCAACAATGTTCAAACCAAGATGAATCTGTAATTCTATTTGGTCGCCTCTTAATGGCGTCATATCCCCTTAGACCCCTCTAGTTGCTTTAACTTGTGTGGAAAAAAAAAAACAGATGATCATCAGAGAGTAAGGAATTGTATTATTATCATTATTCACTGAATTATTACCCCCTTACAGTAAGAGTTTAACAATATTTTTAGTATGATTTCTTTGACCGTGCTCTGCAATAGAACAATTGAATTCACTATGTAACTTTGACTTGTCTAATGGTAAGTTAGCAAGTTGACGTAATGTTAGCTAACAGTTCTTGCGGCTATTACATTAGAATGAAATTGCATAACGTGCGTAATAAGACTTAAGGCAACGTGACTCACACTTTTGTAAGCTATTTTGTTGAGTTGCCTCTTAGATGCTCTGAGTGGACTTAATCTTTCTCTGTTAAGCAGTGATACAGTGTGTATGTCAAGGGCTTTTATTGTGATAGGGAAGAACGGAAGGAGTAAAACTGTAATACTGCTGAACAAAAACTCAGAGGAGCGGCTTGTCAAGATTATGAGACTTGCTGGTCCACCTTAATGGTCAGTCCACCTTAAGTGATCCTGAGCTGAAGTTGTGGCTGACAAACCAGGGCTAACTTCTCGCAAAACACGCGAACTTGGCTACGTTCTTGAGGAGTTGTATAGTCGTTTATTTTATATAATAAACTGCACAGACACTGCACTACATTCACAGCTATAGCATTATTGTTCTCAAGAGAGAATTCGCAAGACATTTTTAGTTGCCACAGAGTGACTTTTTGGGGTCATTTTTACCGTCGAACCCTGACATTTGTTCTTAACATCTGAGCATTTTATTTCTAATCCCTTCTATTATTAGTGCCCAGCCTAGCAATCTAGCATGTCCATCATTACTGTAACAGTGCTGTGGGGGTGTGGCAGCCATTTTGAGAGGTCAGGCATCTGTTGCACAGAGATTAAGGAAGATCAGAAGATCACAAATGCTTTCAATCCAGATTTGATGAGGGAATGTACTGACCTCCCTCCACGGAACATTTAGCTCTCAATCACACATGAAGTCTTTATACTAGTCGCCTCATACATCACATCCCTTCCCATGCTCTCTCCCTCTCTCCTCCCTAGAGCTCGTTTGTTTTAGCCAGGGTAGAGCACTTAACAGTCTTTCCAAAAAGCCTCTCCAAACAGGAAAATGTGAATACAGCAGGTTTAGCACTGCTCTCCCCGCTCATGAGTGCTTACCTTTCCCCTGGTAAGCTATAACCATGGCCATGGAAAAACTCTGTCACATTCGTAAAACTTTTCGTATGCATTTTAGCAAACGTAATAGTACCCATTTTATATCAAAAGAACACTTCCCCCAGAACAATCAAGACTTATTGGAAACCTGACATTATTTTTTAGGTGGAAATCAATTTTAGAGGTTGGCATCCTCTAAAAGAGCACAGTGGTGGCAGCCAACACTTAGTTGGCACAAATGACTCATTACTGTTAATCAAGCATTTTGGCTGCTCGTTCTACACAAACATGCAGAAAGTTAACCATTCTGCTGACTACTAAATAATTTGAACAGCTAACAATACCGATTTTAATACGGCAATAATTATAATGGTTGTGATGATTTTTACACAAGCAAGTTGTCTTTGCTGCTTTCCACCCAAGAAGGTCAGCTACAGAGCAGCAACCATACAGCTGGCAGGGATCAGTGTCTCGCTCAAGGATGCTTAAGCAGGGTGAATGCTTACCAACACAGAAGCTTAAACCCAGAGCCTCCAGTTAAGGGAGGGTATCCCGTTCACGATGGCAACCTGCCATCTCTAAACACCATGCATCATGGCCGGGCTACAGTGGCTTCTGTCTTACAGATAATTCTGATGGTGCATTTTGAATGTGAAAGTCCAGTTATGTGCTGCAACGCTGCAGTAATATTGGCTTCTGCAGACTGGAATGGTCTTCAATTTGAGATGTTTGGTTCAGCAGCAAATATGCAATTTTATTTTTGCAGTCCAAATAACTGAAGGTTTATATTGTTCAATAGTTGTCCCGTAGCAAATCTTAATTTTGGAAACATTTTTTTTAAGTAATTATAATCATTACACCGGTCACTTTGACTAAGATCCACACACAATCCAAACTGCTATAAATTGCAGTAGTGAGGTATAAGGTGAGCCGGATGATGACCTACCTGCACTTTCACAGAAATTAAAACCTAGAATATAACACCACTAATGGATTTTATCAATTAAATGACCAAGCCAGCGTTAAAGTCTATATACATATAGTGTATTCTTCTATTAATAGAAATGGATAGGGGCAATGAGAAACATGAGGAAATCTGTAAGGGCGTTTTGATACTATGTTTGACTGATTCACAGCGTCAGTAAGTTGTGCATACATCACCATGTACGATTTTGGTTTCACAAATAGTTTTTGTGTGTAAAATTGATGCAGTGGAACACAATGTGCAGTCAGCCGCGCCGAGTGCACTACAGACGCCGCGGTGACGACCACACACCTTCTCCAGTCACCTCACCCAGCACGTCTTCAGCGCCACAGATAGCTGTCTCATTAAAGAGCCGTCCGTTTCAAGCGGTTTCACATCATTCAGATGCAGAGACAGTGGGCTTTTTTGGGGGGGAAATAATTACAGAGAGATCCATTCGGGGCCATGTCTGAACAGGACGGTCGCGTAGTCATTACAGCACGGTCTAAATAGCGGTCCACTTGCTTTGGCATAGTTAGTTTACACATCTGATGCGAACCGCACCCAAGTATACAAGATTCCTGCCCGAGTAACCAGTGCAAACGTAACCAGTGCAAGTTAATGGAAAATGAATATAGATATTGTGCTGCTGGTCTTTCGGCTGCCGTGGGGCTGAACGGACAGCTCCTGCAAAGTGCACTTTACATACATCTTGAGTTTGCTGCAGTGATCTTTGTCATTATTGTTGAAGTTGTATTTATTATCATATTATTATAGCTATTAGGTATATTGATTCAAGAACAGCCACATTTGTCTTACCTAATCTCTCTCTCTTGCGTGCTCACTCGTTACAGTGGCTTTTGATATTGCTGCATCTTCACGTGATGTTGGTGTTTTTGTGGGGCAGCTGTGACACATTTTTTTTAAGTGGCAGAATGGCATGTTTGTATTGACAGAAAGATAGTCCCTCGCTCTGTCTCTCAGTTATGTATGAAAAGGTCATATAGGCATTACATCTGACACGTGACTTCATTTTCTTTGACATTTTCTTTGATGTCACATCTTGTATCCCACTACATTTGATTTTGCTTCGAGTGGTGCAGTTCCGGGGGCATGTTTGTCGAACCATCAGTTTTTATCATTCATGTTAATGATAATCAAACTTATCTTTTGTTTATGAATATACTTCCGATCTTTAAAACACAAACAGTATGATGGCTTAGTTTGGCTTCCGCTGCTCATATACATATGAGATGCAGGGTGCCCTTGAGGTTAGTGAGGTCATCACCCGACAAGAGGGTGAGCTCAATACCCGAGAAACTGAATTTGAATTAGAAAAGAGGCCACACAAGGGGCTCTTTCCTATTAGCTAGTCCAGAAACATTCTCATCATACTGTAGTTAATATTATGGCAAATACAATTGAAATGGACACAATGTCTTAATTTAAAGTAGCGTTCCTTCTCAATCAGGCAGTAATTTCATGATTAAATACACCATAGAAATATAATTAAATACAACATATTTCATGAATCAGCTTCGCATGTGAAGATGACAGTGAATGGAAGCCGAAACAACAGCACTTAGCAACCGCTTGTTGAAAGCAGAGGCCGTAGTAATCAGATGCAGAAGGACATTTAAGGCCCTCCACACCAAAAGGAGGTGTTGCCAGTTATTCTGGCTGATTAGGCCTTTGCTCGGGCTGAAATTGAGCGCAGCTATATTGGGACAAGATGTTTTTCGTGGCAGACATTTTCAATTAACATTAGGAACACAGCAGTAAATAATAACATAAATGATTCAATTAAAGGGTTGCAGCAAGTCCAGTGAGCCAGCAGCATGCACAGGAGTAAGGCCCCTCTACAGCTACATTTCAATTAAATGTATGTACGTCGACTAGATCAACCCATTTGTGATGTAGTTAAACTATTCACTTTGTTATGAGTTCATCGATACCAAATACTTGATTGTGCTCCTTGTAGTTTCTAATTTAGTCGTGGAGCAGATGGGATTACTGTTTTTTCCTAATATATAAATGATCAAAAAAACTCACTTTTGAGCCAAGTAGACAAATTTGTTCAGATTTGTGCTTCAGCAAGCCCGAAAAACAAACAATTTCCGTTGCAGGCACAACTTGGACTGGATTAACAAATAAAAAGACCAAGAGACACAACGAATATTCACAGAAACTGGTGAAGTGGGACTTTTAAGGCTCCATCCTTCTTGTAAACCTTTCCACAAGGTAAAAAAAACACAAGGCTCAGAAAATGGCTATCCTTTGATTTGATGCAAAGGCACACGCCAGTAGGTCATGTCAGATTATAGCCTTTTCAGTAGCACAGAAAATGAGTAAAAGTCAAAAAAAGACCAGAGATTTTCCATCAGTCTGCACACACACACACACACACACATTGCTATGCAGAGCTCTTACGAGCCAAAATAGATGAACCAACGTGTGGGTGCACCACTGATGTGCTGAGCCTTTAAATATAGATTGCATAGGTAAATTGTGTGTGGGCGTAAAGATGGCGTTTAGGGACATCAGCCGATGCTCAGCTGATACGGATGGCGTCAATGACTGTGTTCCTGCCTTAACCTATACGCAATGAGCTCCATTTGTGCTCGCTCATCTGCTCACTCCTCATTTGTTCCCCACTCTGCGACCTGTGAATCCACCAAAAGGTGCACCATTACAGAGGATGTTCAAAACAGTTAAAGGCAGCTCAGAGGAGATGAGGAGAAAAGAGCAAGGAGTCTTTCAGATGCTCATGGAGGGAAGATAAACAGTATTCTTGTCAAGAGCAACACCAGTTCACACCAATATGTGTATTGATTGGCCACTACGGCTCATCTGATTGGACAGTAAAAGGAGTGTGAAAGGCTGGTGAAAGACTGTGACTGTATTAAGCGACCAAGGTCAGGACAAACAACAGCACCAAGCAGGGATGTTGTATTATTCCCACCTCTCCTTTATGAAGTCAAAAGTATTAGCTGTGTTTTAATCAGATTTTCTTAATGGACCAGCCTGCATTAGTCATAAGATGTCAAAGCTTAGAATGCCTACTCTGTAGCCTTTTGCAAAGCAAACAAGCCATGGACTTCATTAAAGCTGCTCTGAATGCCGCCTCATGTCGTTTCTTTTCTTTCAGTAATGAAAAGATTTTCCATTTGTGCTATTTTCAGTTAGTCACAGACCGTGACGCCTGCAATCGATCCATCATCAGTATTGGAGCAGAGAACGTAATCAATCACTGTCACGCTGAAACACTTTAAGTTTCAATATTGTTTCCCTATCCAATGTTTGTTTTTCCTGTAAACTGTAAATCATTCTCTAAATCTATTGAACAGGCTCAGCATATTTACATCCAAATTTAAGATTAATACAAATTCAAATATATAGGAAGGAATAAAACAACAGATAACTGTAGACGCAATAAACTACCTCAAAGTTTCACGTAGGTTTATGAATTGTGTATGAAAAGGAAATGACTCTGGTTTTATAGGCTAACCTGCAGTGTTACTGTAACTAATGGCGGCTGATATGATTAAAAATCGACAGCACAGATGATGGTCACTGACATTTTTAATGTGGTTCGCTGAAATTACACAGTTAGAAAACGTATTGATGGAGACGATATAATACTTTCTTAAACAGGAACGGAACACACTAGCTTGATATGATTTAACTCACTTCCTCTTAAGGCGTTTTGTTGTGCATGTACACTACGGATCTATGGCGTAATTTTAGTGGAAAAAGGGAACAATGTTGCACATCCTATAGCTTCATATCTGTCACGTTCGTCGGTGTAAATTACCAAAAAAAATAAGAGCGTAGCAATAATGCAACAGAGAATTACATCAGTCAATGCTACAGCAGCCCTGTGACACGAACAGGTGATACAGCTGTGCGCCATGAGTAATTGACGTGTCTTACAATGATGCGAGAGAGAGAGTGAGGATGTCCCAATTGGTCAAAAAGATTCGCCGACTAGTCTGTCTTTCTTTGCATTTCTCCCTGATTCCATGAGCAGGAGGAACTGTGGGAAGTGAAGAGGATCACTATTTTATAGGGATCCTACACTTCAAAGGGCGATCTCAGTCAAAATAAAGAATGGGCTTTAGGATTACATTCATGACATACATTTCAATGCTTTGTGAGACTTTAGGACCATCTAGCACAGCTTCAACTGTGCATTATAATTGTTTAAATGCAAACATATGACTATGTGTTTGGTCACACAGTCAAATGGATCGCTCTCTCAGGAGTAAAGGTCATGGGGGCGATGAAGAAAAAAAAATGATATGCCCAAATCTGATCTCCTTCAGTCTCTCTCTGAGCAAACCGTTACGGATGGCCTTGGAAAGGTCAAGCCATCACTACTATAAGGACAAACATTCAGCACTAAATCATAGATTCATGCAAAGTTATTGTGCTCTCAGATCCCGGCCTCTTTGGCAGATTTCCTGAATTTATTAATTGTTATTTCCCAGGTGCAGAGAACTGAAATGACAAACATGGGGGAACACTGCACTGCCCCCGTTTCAATGAAATACTCACACATGGCTCTAGCTAATATGGCTAATTAATGAAAGTGACACAAGAACTTTATGGCTTCCAGCAATATTATGGTTGAACTGGCAGGGGCAGAGGGGGGAGAGCTGCCTGGTACTTTAATCTGCATTAGTCAGGATTGTGACAATGGCAATATATCTTGAAACTGCTTAGCGGCCCTCCACAGGATGGTTCTTGTGGAGGGGTTCTCTGGAGACTTGCTGGTTTGTATTCTAGCCATGTACTCAGATGGGATAAGCCTACACATGGGATGCCAGGTGAATGCAATTTACTAGCTAGGTGGGATAGAAAAATTAAAAAGTCCATTTAAAACAAGTAATTATCCATGGTTACAGTCTTACTGTGAGTGGTTGTAAATATGCTAGCCAGCTAGCAGCTAGTGGCGCCAGTGAAGGCGATGTGTTCTTTGGTACAGACAGTTGTGGATGAATTTGAACAACTCTGCTGATCCATTAACTTCTTGTATAACACACAACTTTCTTTGGAATGAAATACTTTAATATCTACAATATGGTTTTCTTTAGAAATGTAATACAGATATTCAAGGTCCTCAGAGGATGGAATTTAAAAAACGTACTGTACTGTAAGCAACAGTTTTTTTCCGAGGATGTGCCCAAGTACAGCCTCACAGAAGCATTAGCGGTGTTGTAGACTCATTTTTCAGCTATAGTGAACATTGCGATTGACAACAAAAAATAGAAAAAGAGT
This sequence comes from Anarhichas minor, assembly GCF_050575085.1. Taxonomy (NCBI): domain Eukaryota; kingdom Metazoa; phylum Chordata; class Actinopteri; order Perciformes; family Anarhichadidae; genus Anarhichas; species Anarhichas minor. The sequence goes on from NW_027466463.1 coordinate 13,340,462, forward strand.
TAAGTAATCAGCTCTGTATTGTCGAATAGCAAATGGTTAAAATGGTGGTCAAGATAAGCAAAAGTCGTATCTAATTTGTAGACGTATCAAATTATAAATCTTCTTATATGAGTCACATAATCTTGACTCGAGGCTTTAAAAAATATATATGAATTGATGAATAAATACAAATACACAAAGAGCATCCAAGCTACAGTGTTGTATCTGAAGTATTGTGTTAAAACAAGGCAGGAAAAACACAATTTACATCAGCTACATTTACATGAAGCTCATTCCCCATTATCGTAGCACAATCCATTGATGCAGTTAAATTGTATTTCGAGCAGATAAAATAGCTCCATTACAATGCCTTTAGCTGCAGGTGCGGTATAAAGCGATAGTGTGGAGAGGCTCCATCAACACCGTCATTCCAGACAGCCATGCATTAAAAACAAAACCGCTCTTTCAAAGCGGTGATAGATTAATCCTTCGCATTTTCTACCCAAAGCTTTGAAGTCAATAAGACAATCCAGCTCCTCAAGTCACCGAATATTATCCATAAAAAGAAATGAAAGAATGAAAGCAAGCTCACATACACACATTTTTCAATGGCTGTGATTTTAACAGAACCCCCCCCCCCCCCCCCCTTCAAAGATTAGATGTGCTGGCTTCATTTTCTCACAAGTGCACAATATCTTTTTGACAAATGTCTTGCGGGATGACTGTGCAGAGCATGATTCCCTTTCAGTACAGCTATACAACATCTTCACTGCAAAACACTGCACTGTGTTGTATCATCCTGTCTGAAACTGCAATATATATATATAAAAATTATATAATATTCATTAAACTTGAACTCTTCCTTTTGTTTTCATTAAGGAGAATTGATAGGAAAGTGCTATGAGGTATGTCACTTACAACATGGTCTTCATTTAGTGCACTGCCTATATTCTAATTGTGAGAAATGGAGACAAATGAACAGTGGCAGAGGGACAATTACCATTGCTCTGCCAAATGGCCGTATTAAAATGATAACTACTTATAATCGAGACATCAGGCAAACTATGACTGCATGACAGAAATGCATTGATCACTTCCCACATCTCTGTGTTAATAAGATCAAAGATATTGACACTATGCTTGAGAGCCTCAGAGATCCTCACCCCTTAGATTCTGTCCACGGCAGCAGCAATTTGTCTTTGGATTCACAGCGACAGCGAGAAATCCAGGATGTCAAAGCTCAGAGACGATGTGTGCACTTGTCCCCGGGAGCGGGGTGGGGGGGGGGGATAAATGACCATGTGTGCTCTGAAATAACGATGTGCAGGGACTACTTCAGGATGGAAATGAGGTGTAATTGATAAGATTTGTAGAACCACTGCCCATCTGCAGGCCAAGCTAAGAACCACATCACACAGAGACGGCAATCAAAGAGGAGCAGGGAGAATCGTTTTTAAAAAACGTCCATTAAAACTCCTATCCCCCTCATATACCTCATGAGGATGCTGTTAAGGTGTTTGCAGTGGAGATGAGAGCAAATCTAATCAGAGTTGCACTGGATTTAACTGTGGTAGATGAAAATGAATGGTGTTAGACAAGGCTGCAGCTGATGTTAAATGGCAGGGCTGAGTGGCTATAAGTTATATAAAATGACAGCTAGCCTTACAGCTTTGTCTTTTGGTGGCAAATTCCTCAAGAAAATGAAGTGTGAAAGAGGAAAATATAGTCATGGGAGCTGTGATGTAACCATTTAAATTCCATTTTATCAGTTGCTTGGATCCAGGAAATCTCCAGAGCCTGAACAGACCATGCATACATACTTCATGATACAATCTATTTTGAAGTACAATAGCCCACTAAAACCCATGAAAAAAAACAACAACCGAGATCAATAGATTCCTTGCATGTCGGCTGTGTCATCAACACAAGTAATTTGGCTCACTGTGGCATATTTTTATTTTGATCATTGGCAAATATTCACATCAATTTATTGTTTTGTGGACCACCATTGTGTTCCACAATACACTGCTTTCCAGTCTGCGTGCAGGTATTCCTGGTGTAGTACCATTTCTTTGTGTTTTTGTCCTCGTGCCACATGTTTCTAGTGTTTTATTTGTCTTGACAGACATGGTCGAAATGCACATGACAGTATATGAAAACCACCGTGTATAATGCTCTTTAAAAAGAACCCAGTGTTAATTTGGCATCCATGTCCCCAGATGTGGAGACTTTTAAACCCCTTTTAGTTATATATTTAGAAAAAGAGCCTGGGGAACAATCAAGCAACTTTTTGGGAGGATATTAGCTATGGCTCAGCTGTGTTCAGTGAGCAGGAGAGAATTTCACATTCAGTCAGCAAATGTGAAAACAACATGGTGAACATGTTGTGGCTCAGTTTTTAAATTTACCATATGATCGAGTAAGATTCACTGTTTTTCCTATTTGTTTTATACTCTATACACTGCCAAAGTAAAAAGCTGATAGCTAGGCGTTATATGCTGGGTGTATAGCGCCTAAAACTGAAGAACTTTGTGTTTTAAAGTGCACCCCTCAGTATTTCTGCACATGAGGAGCTTTGTTTTCTCTTTGATTTAATCAGCTGTGCTCGCCATTTCAGACTAGATGGGCGTAATGGGGTAATTTGAAAAGGTTTTGGGGTAATCTGATGGACACAATCCCATTTAGACCAATGTACAGTCATTCTTGTTAGCCCATACAGCTGGGAAAAAAAATGGGCTGATGTAATGGTTTGGACATAGGCCGCCTTATAGCTGATGTTATGTGCTGTCCTTCTGGGTTGGGTTGTCTTGTTACCAACGAGTATGGTCAATATTTTATCACCCACGTCCCTCTGGAATACTAATCCAATCCGGATGGGCCAGCTCAGAGGACAGGAATACAATTAGATCCCAGTGACTGAAGACCCTCATAGCGGGGGGCAGGCACAAGCGTTCAAAGGAACAAAATCCCACCGTTGACAAAGAAAGGAAAAGCATGAGGAAGCAGCTCAATATTTGTAACCGCGCGGATCAGAACAGCCATAGAATTAGGACTGCTGCCAATAACACATGAAGCATGCATGTGTCAAATGACCTCGCATTGGGATTTAAGTGAAACCCCTTTCAATTCGTAACTGCTCCGTAATGATGAGGCCTGAATGGGCTCATAACCCCTTTAAGCACCTGCTGCAATAGCTGGACTATTACCATTACCACACCACCAGCCTAATGGCTTCCACTCTAGAACATTATGAAATTGCCTCCAAATGCACCAATGAATGTGGCTAATGTGGTCACAACTTCCTCACACAACGTCTGCAGTCCACCGCCATTGTCGCAAGCCAATGAGGAGTTCAGTTGACAGAGATAATTAGGGTCCCGGGGCCTCATTAGAGAAAATATATCCTATCTTAACTGAAGTTTCAAAGATAGGAAGAGTGCTACCTTCCTATTAACGGAGCAATACCTAAAGTCATGGCTGAGTCCTAACTAAAACTGAAGATTTGATCCTTTAATTGGCACTTGTCCTGTCATGCCTATGTTTAGAATATAGGCTAATAGAGATGTACAACAGCAACAGCTGTCAATTGTCACTGGCTAACTTGCTCACCAATCATGGTCAAAAAGGAGTCGGTAGGGCTGGGCCATGATTCCATAGGATCATTTTATCGTCTTTGAATTGAATCACATCGTTTCCATTTCTTTCCTAAATGTAGTTAGGAGACATGTTTCCGTCATCCCAAGATTGGATTTCAGATTGTTTGTGAAAACCGCTGTGTATGTCGCAAAATAGTGTCTGGCACTGTGAGAGCCTTTTGTTTCTCAGCTAGCCCGTCGCTCTATGCCATCCCATCTTGTTAGAGACTCATCACTGTGTTCCCCAGATGGCTGGCCCAGACGTATTGGGTGGCATCGCCTAACTGAAGAGCAATTTAACAGTTAACTCACTCCACGCAGGTCCAATTACAGGTGAATCTAATCCTAGATTAGACAATATGCAACTAGTCTTTGTTTACAAGGCTCGGGCAAAAAGGGATACTGATCTGGAAAGATTCAATTTGAAGGCCCCAGACAGGGCTGCACTGACTCACCGCTCCGATCGACATCATTCGTTTTGCGTTTACTTTGAGAAATTGGAACATCATTGACTTGCTGGAAAGCGGCAGAAACAGAGAAATAGGTGCAATGCATTTGTTCTACTTCACTGCCCCCAGGCTTGGCAATAAGGACATGTAACTGATGCATTAAAGCGGCTTGATTTGACTTGTGAAATGGAGTTGGTCCACTGCACTGATCTGTTTTGGCAATTTTGCATTCCCTGCACCAAATGTCACATTATGACAGCGACAAAAGATGCTTTTGGGTAGTAACCGTTTCCCTCACATCTGGACACATTAACTCTGGGAGCTGACTGTCTGCTTGCCTGCTGCTCTGTGCATCATTTGCACTCAGTGCATCATAATGACAAAACATTCCATCATAATGGCAGGTGTCCACAGTAGCATTGCTGTCCAATACGTTTTGCAAGAAAATCACTCATTTTATCGTGAGGGAAAAAAAAAGATGACATTTTCAAATGTTGATATTCGTTGCTAATGCGGTTCCCTGTTTCCAACTGTCAGTAATTTGCACCTTGTACTTTATTCGAGTGACTGTCACTGGTACTTCTTTCCTTGAGTTTCTGCTACAGTGTAGTCTGTCAGTATATTCCTCCCTGTGCCTCTCTTCTCATTCCTGTGCACTGTAGTACTGTCAACTTGTCAATAGAGTGAAAGGAGGCAACGGAAGTATATTACAAAGTGCACTTGCAATCTGGACCACATCCACAAACATCCTTATAGCATATGCACAGGCGTGTTTACTCAGCATACAAGGTCACACCAAGCGCACGTACAAAGAGACAACTGCCCACTAGTATGCCCGATCAATAAAGAAAAATAGAAATGGATGCTCAGGAATCTACTAGTAAAACCTTTTTTTTTTTTTTTTTGCACATTAGCAAAAGCAAAGAAATAAATAAAAATAGGCGGTGCACAATGCAAAAGTGAATTTTACATCATCTGAATATCAAGCAGGGACATGTATGTGCACACCTCTGCCTCATACAAAGAGCTCAGCCTATTCTAATATTTGCAGAAGCCTGTATGTTTAGGGAGGAATCCATTTTGGCAGCCCTACCATCTCTCGATCTTGGATTAGAACCCGACCCACTATATCTCTCCACTTTCCTGGCATTTGCATCATTATAAATCACAATCTTGGCAGTTTGTTTGGCATGAAAACAGCTTCTCCTTCACCTCCTTGGTACCTCTCTCGACACTCCCCTTTGTGAGTACACATGCTCACACACACACACACACACACACGCGCGCACACGTTCAATACTAATGCAGCAGCAGTGTCATCTGGCCCTTTCAGCATGACTTCACTGAAGAATCTTTAGTGGAGGCCAGCAAAGGCCACCAGGGAAGGAATGGGTGCTGTCACGCACATCTAAAAATCTTTGATCCCTTCCATATGTGTTTAAACATTCATACGCAACCATTAGCTTGTGGCAAGTTGGCTTTTAAAAGGAAACCACAGAGCAGGGAATTCTCTGCCTTGTGCTTTGAGCATGCCCTAGTATATTTTCTAGAGACCGTCAAATTAGATTAGATTATGACAGTATTGATGTTTGAAAATCCAGCGTGTCAAAAAGTAAGAAGCACATGTTTATTTATGTATGCATGCTGCACCAGTCTCCTTCATAAAGACACGACTTTGGTCTATCTCTTGTGACAAACATTAGTGTATAGTACGCAGTCTAATGTTTTAAATATGTATATGTTAGAGATGACCAGCGGCTGTTAGAGGTTAGTCATTCCCCCGCTGCTGATGGGTTGTGCTGATCTGTGATCTGCCCTAAACTTTTGATTTGAGTGACAGGCTGTCATACTGCTTACTTTACTCAAGAGCGAATGTATTGGTTAAGTTCATCGCACTTTCCTGATCAGCTGTTTGACGATGCCGTCCATCATTTTGTCTTTGACATCTGAGAAACGTTTGCTTTCGTCTACTAACATCACTGTCATAATGACATGGTGCCTAATCACATGCTGATATTTGTTTTATTGTTGGAATCCCATGATCCTGAAAACATACCGACAAGATTTCAGTATATTGTCTTTTATATGTTTGCTGTTTTTCTTTTTTTAATCATCTATATAAATTAATAACGAATAGTACAGCAGGCTGGTGACTTGGTGATGCCACTAAGCTGCTGCCCTTTCCTGGTTCATTTCTAACAATTCTGAAGAAAGAAAACTGTGTGTGACAGATAATTCGATTTCTTTCAATTGGCGTATAATGTTAATCTTCCATGTTGTGTGACTGTAATCTGTTCATTGTCGGGATGGGTTGCTGCTGAGTCGTATAGCAGCTAAAATCCTCACAGTGCTGTCCATTTATACTTTAGGCGTACCTGATGTTTTTATCCAGAGTGACGTATAAGTGCAACACTGAGACAGGCCATACATCTCCAAAATTACAAGCCACTAATTAGTATGTAATACAAGCTGTGTGAAGCCCACGCCACCCCCATGTTAGATAACAATGAGAGCAGGAAAGAAAAAGGCTAGAAAAATAAATAAGAGGCATAGAGAGAAGTAAAAGAGATTTTACTGTGGACAAGCGCGATTCAGAGGGGAGAAGGGGACAGTGAATCTCCATTTATCATGGATGTCAATTAATGGTCTCTAAGCTTTTTAAAATTGAATTCACTTTCAATTAAATCAATTTAATACAGAAACTATATTTGAATTATATATAGAAAAGGTTTCCAATCCAATTGGATCTGAAAGTGAATCCAGCTTATAGCCTCCGGTTGGAGAGGCCCATGTAATTTATCCCCGGTGAGGGTTATTTCGTACACAGCCATGTAAGCACACACACACACACACACACACAACATTTCAGCTCTATTGAAGTATGCTTGCAGTGCTTGAAGGTCACATTCAATAATGAATTCAGTGGAATAGTGACAATTACACACACAAACTGTTCATGCCCACCAACACACACGCACACGCGCGCACCCACGCGCGCACGCACCCACGCGCATGTCCCCCGACTCCCTTCACTCCAGTGCAATGATGATTGGGTCTCTCCACTGGACTGACTCCACACTCCTGCTCTGCCATTCCACTCAGCACTGTGAGAAATCACCTAGTCAGTCTAGGACTATTACAGAGTAATTGGCCTTTTAAAGAGGGGCTCCACCATGTGAAACAGTGTAACTGAGAATGATACTCTCGTTGCTCCGTTCCCCAGTTTGTCCTCCATCCCTTACATTCCTCTCTGTCTCTGGCCTCACCTCTTGCTCTCCCCTCGCTTTCACTCGCCAGCTGCGTTACAGTGTGTCTCTGCCCCTCAACGCCGTGTTCTTGTTGCACCCTCGTCTCCTGCTGACTCTTGTTGACCTCTAAAAGCTCAGCGCTGGAGCTGCCTGTGTTACCACTTTCAGCACTGGACTCCTTGACCGGACAGGCCAACTTTATTTTGAAGAGAAGGGCAAGATGAGGCTGTGGAGCAGTGATTCGGTTCGTAATGCTGTGCCAAAAGAAGCAACTACGTCAGCAGCATTAAAGATGAAATTGTGCACTCCTAAATAACATGCCAAACGACACAACTACACATCTATAAATGGCAGGAAGAAGTAGAAGTTTACATAGTAACAAAAAGATAAACTCTATTATGACAAAGGCAACATCTGGCAAAAGGTGACATTGAAAAGCCCCCTCATTCAACAAGAACTGTACGGTATAACCCTCAAACTAGGACAAAATGAAGACTTCCCAGTCCAACCTTTTTTCACAATTATGCTGGTTCACATACCATACGTTTCTTAAAACGGATCCCTTTCTGTTTGTGCTGTCCAAGATTCATCTCAATAATTATTTTAATATTATATTTTTATTGCTATACCTAATTTGTTTTTAATCAGCCATATTGGAGACTGGAGCAAGTGCCCCCAGAACAACAAATGTTAACAGGTTTATTTTTCAACACAGATATGTAACGGTTTTAGGAGGCAATGATCGTTCTGCCGAGTTTTACTACCTTCCCGTTTAAAACACTATGAAGACAAAGCACCAAATAGCTGAGCATCTATATATCATCTAGTATCTGCGAACACATCTGAGTCCACTTTACAAACTCTCTAAATCCTGAATTCAATTAAATCACTGGCAACTCGCACTCAGGTTCCAGTCGCTGATAAACATATCTTCATTACTTTTTTCAGTATGCTGTTAATTTTATTATAAGAAATATTAGCATGCGATTTCTGCTTTGGCATCACGGATTAGCGCAAGTGTGTGTGTGTGTGTGTGTGTGTGTGTGCGAGAATCTTAAGGGAGGGAGCTGTGAAGAAGTAATATGGGGGAAGGAGAAAGAGAGAGAGAATAAATAGGGGAAACAGGGGGGAGGGCGTCTGTCAAACACATCAGCAGATTAGCACACTGTTTGGCTTGGAGAGAGGCAGGAGGCCTCTGGGGAGAGGAACTACAGGTGTGTGTGTGTGTGTGTGTGTGTGTGTGTGTGTGCGCAGAAGAGAGAGATTGATGAGAGTTGTTATTGCATGCATGTGTGAGAGTGACAGTGTGTAATAAGAGTGTGTGAGAGTGTGTCTTCCTGTGTGACATGTGCAGCTGTGGAAGCGAGGGAGGACGAGGACCTCATTCTCCGACAAATAGCCTCAAGCCCCCTGGAGCAGAGATAGATGAAGAATGACATCTTAAATAGTATGCATCAACTGAATATCACGACGAAGTAGAATTAAAAACAACAACAACGAAAAAAAAAAGCACAGAATGATCTTGCCAGCACAACCTCCTGCTTTAAAAAAAAAAAGAGCTGAAGCAGTAGAGCGGCTTGGGCGCTTGTAAGATCTCCCTTTTGAGGTTTACTGGGCCAGAAGGGGACGGTACCTGGGGGGAGACCCAGGGTCTGACCCAAGGTACACTTCTGGGGAATACATTTCCCAGCAGGACCGTGCGCTACACAACAAACCCCCCCCCCCCCCCCCCCCCAGGTATACCCGCTGGAGAATAGCTGTTCTGCGTGCCATGTTTTCACGGTGACCCTGACCTGCACATGTAATGGATGGCTGTTGAATGTGATGCGGTGGACTTGAATGGAGATTGTTCTTCAAACAGAACGACCGGGGTGTGTCAGCGAGCATCCACCCTGCTGGTCTGCACCGATCCTGGCTCCGCGGCTACACTTGTAACCGCAGTCAAGTGGGACAAGAGACAGATATCTTTCTTTTCAGCATCTGTTGTGACAAACCGTAATGGAATACAACATTAAAAAGAGATCGGAGTGCATTACTATCATTAAATAAGGCAATAAAATGCTATAGATTTATCTCTCTCTAAAATCCTGGTCCACAGTCCACAAGATTACAATTGTCTGTTCTAATCTTCTTAGGTTGGATTTCCTTGCCAGCAGACATGTTGGGAACCTATGCGTGCCGTTGTATTATGGTATGTTGAATCTTTGTTCTTAAGCCAGGATAGACGTCACAGCGCCAGATGAAAAAATGTGATCACTGTGAATTTTGAAGACGCTGGCTATCTGACCCATTTAGGGGTGTGGTGATCCCCAAAGAGGTTGTCATGGCAGAGACAGTAATAGGCAGAACTACATCCAAGAGGATGTATAGATACAACATGTTACCAAAGATAGACAGCAATAGTTGCAAGGTCAAGAGCTTTCAGTGCAAGTGTACAGATGGACAGACAGTTAAGCCCCGCCCCCCAACACACACGCCACTATTCATTTAGATTTGTCTCTTGCTGATCTACCACTCACTGTCACAATGAGTAGACAGAGAAGCTTTGGACGGGGACATCTACCCCTCAGCAAAACACATTCATGCTTCTAGCCAGAGAGGAAGACATAAGAAGAGGAGGAAGCAAGGCCCACTTCTCTGAGCCAGAGAGACAGAGGGAGATGGGGGGGGGGGGGGGGGGAGAAGAAAGAGCAAGAGAGCAGTAATACGTTTTCATCTGAAATATTAAAGCCACTGCATTAATCTGTCTTCCCTCTCCCTGGGGTGCTAGTGAAGGCTCTCGCTGTCCTAGAGTTCCCTGGAAAAGGACAGAGGCTGGCTGCCTCACCTCCTCCTTCCCTACACGCCAGCACCGGCTCTCCACCTCTCCTCTCATAATGGCCATTTAAGTGTTTGTGTGGGAGTGGGCTGTGTGAGTTTTTCTGAAATGGCCGCTACGGGCTGCAAGCACTGTCTGGCCGAATTAGAAAACAAGGAAATGGCTTAATTTTACCATATTTTTTCCCATATTTTTACTTGTATGACTAAGAATGAAAAGTAACTCATTCTTAAAACTAAGAATGAAGAAATGATTAGTCGATTAATCTTTGGGACTGAAAGAAAATCAACAGACGGCAATTTTGACCATCTGTCATTTGTCATGCAAACGTGTTGATTCAAGGCTCTTAAGTGTTGATCTGTTTCATACATCAGTCGAGTAATCAATCGGTCGATAGACATTAATAGTGAGAAAAATGCTCTGTATTCTCTGGCTGCAGGTTCTCCTGTGTGAAGCTGATTTTGCTTGTCATATATCACAGTGAACTCAATACTTTTGGGTTGGCCATTTAAAAAGGTTTTGAAAGCTGTGATGGACATTTTTTTTACTATTTCATGAACTACTATTTGAGAAAATAACGGTTAATTTCACAACTTTCTTTTGACAATTTGACTAAGCAATGGATTAACCTTTGAAAAAATGTTTCATAACACAAGTAATTGATAGCTTCAGCCCAGGTTAAATAGCCAAATGCACTGATTGATACATCAATTGAATTCAACCCAAATTGGACAAGTTTTAACATTCTAAATTCTAGACTTCCTAAAAAGCAGACGTTAATGAGCGCTCTCTCTCTCGCTGGATGTCCGGGTCCATCAAAGCCTTCATGCTTTTAACACCTATTCTAAATGTTCTGCTGGCACCTCATGAAGGTGGTGGCACCCATCTAGTCTTTATCTAGGCCACCAGATCCACAGCTGGGCCCATCTGGCCTTGCTATCTCCTCTCTCTGTCTATGCATATACACACACGGCATCTATCAAGTACACACACACACACACACACACACACCAGCTGTTGTGGATTACCAAGGACCAAGAGCGGGTCTATTTTCTGACTTATGCACAGTGTTTGATGGCACTGCCCTGGATGTAAACCAACACAAAAGCACTGGCTTGACTGTTATAATATTACATACTGTAATAATGCGTGCTTTGCTTCAGATGTACACTAGTAAGTACACATGGATAGAAGATGCTTTAACGTGAGTTGTGATGAATGACAGGTGAATTTTAGATTGAAGCCGCAGGCTTTGGCTGCATGCTACAAAAAGCATATCATGATTGTGTTGAGGGAGGCTTCCTCGTGTGGTCCAAAATCCGACAACTTAAAACTCTCCCAAACCCTCTGCCAAAAAGGAGCACATGAATTATGCCTTGTGCTTTATTTTCTTGTCTGATAAAGCCTTGACGTGGCCACTCAGAGATATGTGGGTTCTTTTAATCAAGCTGATTTCCACTTCTGAGAAACAGGAAATCTGTCTGCCCTCACCTTTATCTATCTAAACTTGCCTCCATACATTGATCTTACACACTGACCCTCCAATCTACCCACTAGCCGATCTCGGCTTCATCTTCATTATTCTCTGTCAATCCATAAACCGCCTAGCCCTTTAGGCTAACGTTAGCTAGCATTGGTGACACGGAATTATCAAGAATGACTATCTCCCCTTCAGTTCTTTCACGTTTAGCATCTTGCTTTTGTTTATTTTTTTCTCACAGCAAAGCATTATTACAGCAAGTTGTCGCACGACGTCGGTCTTCGTTTTGTTTGCATCTGCCTCCCCATGAGATCACGTGAGGTGGTGCACTGCTCCCTCTGGCACAATAATCTTAATAATATCTTGCAGTGTGCGATGTGTCATTATTTTCAAATCTTGTAATGTGTGCATGCTTGAGATTAGAGAGAAGGACATCAGTGAAGTTTCTCCTTATGTGCGTGAGGCAAGCCTGTAGTCTGAGCCCGGCTTTACCCGACACACACACACACACGCACACACACACTCTCCAAAAACTCAGAGGGAGCGCAGTCCTTTTGTAAAACAGACGATTTACGAGTAACAACATGCAAAATAGTCACTTGGGTACCAAGCTGAGGCTTTAAAGCTTAACTTACTATGAGGGGGAGAGGGTGAAACCGTTGGACTGAGGCAGCACCACCAATTGCTTTCACACAACTGCAATAAAATATTCCATCATATCCCTGAAGCATCCCTGTCTCCAGCTGGGATCAAGGAGTGCACTTGACAACAGCAGTGTCTCGCTTGCACCGTGACCGAACCCTTCATTACGTTCCATTAATGGCAATCATGGAAAATAGATAATAGGGTTTGGTGTTCTCATTTCCTCAGTAAGTATAGGTACATAACAGGAGAAGACTACGTAGAAGTGTTGTATCAGTAATACTGCAGCAAACAGCATAACCTTACCACTATTTGTGTACAAGGCCCCAATATGTATCATTTTGCTGCATGTTCACCATTCAAAAGATCAAAACAGATTCCACATCTCGCTCTGGTTGTACTCCTTTCAGGCTGTCTGTGACAGGTGTTTTATAGGGAGGAGTGCTGTTGTTGTGGATGTCCTATCAATGATTCAATGCAGCACATCAGATGGAAAGGGAGAGATGGAGAGAAAGATGTCTCTGCCTGGATGTTCGGGGGGGGGGGAACTTTCAATATATAATTCACCGAGTTGTCTGACAGGTTGGGTGTGAATGTGATGGATGCTTTTTTCTGTCTCGCAGACATTCAGTGCTCTTAAACCTTGGATCTCTTAGGCCACTTTGAGCATGAACTACACTGCCAAATGTCCTTTTTATGATCTTTTGATCCGTACACTATGCTACTGAAGACCTGCAGAACTCCACATATACACACACACACATCAGGTGTATCACACTCACACATTTCTACACAACACAACACTAATTGACAAGTGGCTCCTTTTGTTTAACTTGAGGCACTTGAGTAACTCTCCGCTTGCCCTAGCTCAATCAACTCGCCATGAGTAATGAAACATACATGAGTGCCATGAGCAATAAAAACATCTGGTACACTTAAATCCAAGGCTAAAATAATACTCAGTGCTGGCAGGCTTTAATACTGTCGACACACTGTTCCCATGCCGACTTTGTGTTGCCAACATGTATTCGCAATTGTGTTTTCTCAAACCGAACAAAGGGCGCTCGACGCAGTTGAAATTAAATAAATGTCCACCATTGGCAACTTTGCAAAGCTAACGCAGTCCAAAGCGTATGCGTTTGTGTATATGTTTGTGTTTATCGGCAAAGCTTGGGCAACAAATCCATAGAACAGAGCCATGTAAAACGGCAGATTAGGGGAATATGAAACACACTCTGGAGTGAGCGCTAGGCAAGGGCTTTTGTCTTGTTATCTTTGGGAGTGAGTTGACATTATCCCCATGGATAAGGTTTACCATGCATGGATTACCACATGAGACAAGCTGCGCGCACCCCCAGGAAAATAACATCGGAGGACCTTAGTCGATCCCGGTCTCCATCTCTCTCTCCGCTCAGGCTCCCGCTCTCACTATTCATCAATGCCACGATCAGCACACCTGGGGCTTCTGACATAGTGTTTGAAAAATAATGGCATCTTCTGTAACTTCACAAGGGGCATTACTCCATCTTTCTTTCTCTTCCTATTGAATATTTGGGAACACAAATACTTCAAAAAGCCCAAAGAATCTATGTGCCTATATTGATGTTTTAATAATACATACATACTCATTATCCTGACACATAGAACCCTGCAGAACATAATAATGTGAGGTAAAGTAGTTCAATACTAAAAGACATGCGGACTAGTTCAAAGATAACTGAAAAGGGCGTCTTTTAAGCTGTCTCACTTTAGCTGCCTCCTTATTATCCATTGGGAATGGTATTCCACAGTTTAGGAGCAGAGTTTTAAAAAAAGCTGCAACGCTTCTCAACAACTAACACATCAACAGTAAAGGATCAGACCGTGGTCAGGTGCAGGCCAGTCCTCTGCTACTTAAAGCTTTCTGTAAAATCAAAAGTACTTTAAAGTTAGGTCCTAATGATACATGGAGCCAGTGTACTTCAAAACATGCTGCGCTGTTAAAATAGCTCATTACTCCACTTGAATGATAGGCTCTCTCTTCTTAGTTTTCATCAGAAGACTTGCAGCAGGATGTTGAATATTCTGGATACTGTTTTTTCCTCCAACATTAGCTTGTATATTTAGGTTTTTTAACAGGGGGAAACCTGCTAAAAAATAGGCGATAGACTCCTTTTTACCACTGCAAGTATGCTGTACTATTGCACTGGCCTTTCTGTTTGTATTTTCCAGGTGTGTACGTGGATGTGTCCAGCACCAGCCAGAACCCGAAGCAGGGTTAGTAAACAGTGAAAATGTGGCTTTGAGAAAAGCATATTGAATATATGATTTGAACTTTAATAAATCATAAGAATTGTTGAATCCTTCTAAAGCCAATGTTTTCTTGTCTATTTCCTTCAAATGAATGTTTGAAATGTAAAAGAGTTACCTAGGTTAACTCTTCTTAAGAGTCTTTACAGCAGCAGTTTTCATGGATGTGTTTTTTACTTTTCAGGGTATTTTCTGAGACACTGTTAAAGTCACGGTGAACAGATATATTGGGAAGGCAGCACATGGAGGAGTTGCTTTCCATTACAACTGAGAAGAAAAGGGGTCTGAGGTCTTCTGAAGGAGTGAGCACAGAGGATCGTCATTTATTTCAAAGCATTAGGATTTTACACAATCACAAATACACCTGAGATCCCATTTGATATTTGAAGTAAGGTGTAAAAGTTGGTCATGGAAAGCGATGACTAAGCATGTCACATCTATGCAGCTTTAAGGTTCAGTATATGGAGAACTGAAGGATCTCAGAGGCCTATATGAATAAAAGAAAAATCATCATAATTCATAACAACAATGAAATAGTCTTGGCTCCTTATCATCATTTCCTCAGGATTTCTTTGCAGGGTGTAATGACAGTAGGTAATACGGAATGATGAACGATACTCTTATCTCTTCCGGTGCGCTCCTAAGATAAGAGCTCTCATTGGCTGCTATTCATCCTGTCAGCAATGAGAGGAGAATGAAAGAAGCCCATAAAGAAGAACTGAGAGCAAAGAGAGAGGCAAGTGTTGGCCTTAAAATAGAGGACAGGAGGATGAGAATAAAAAATAGGAGAACCTAAGTATAGAGGCATGAAAGATAGTGGGAGGGAGGCGAGAGAAAGAGAGGTGACCTCTATCTCCACCTCCACCTCCGCACGCCACAACAAGCCTCTCCATCACGACCGGGACACCGTGGCACATTTCCCGTCACTGGGGGTGGCAGCAGGCCACACATTGCAGTGAATCAATCCGACCGCTGCAACCTCCGCAATCGACACTTTCATGCGGGCTCGTCGTGTACCCAGATGCTATGTGCGAAGCAGCGCCATGTGAGAAATCCCGTTCCACATGCCGCGCATACCTCAGTTTGAAGTCGTGACTTCAAGTATCCCTTCCATGTGGCGTAAAGCGAGGGTTTAGATGTTTGGAGGAGTTGCTGCTAAACGTACAGTTAGAACTGTGGGCTTGTTTTCATGCCAACAGGATGAGGGCATGTTTGATACCAACAACAGTGAGTGAGATTATTTCTATATGAATTGTTACTTGAGTATCCTTTTAAAAAAGGAAATCAAATTTAACATGATAAAACTCAAACTGATATATCATGCAGGTTTTAAAGTCTTATACGCAGCGCTCTCCTTTTTATAACCCTTTAAACTGCTTTTAAAGGGTACATGGGCCATAAATATTTGAATGGTTAATGAAGGCTTTATGCAGCCACTGCAGCTGTAATCCCTCCAAAATGGGACCATATATCCAACAGAATAGGGAAGGACTCAAGCTCCATAATACATAAATCCCACATGGCACTGCAGTTGTGTGGCCACTTGCAGTCTCTTGAACGAAAAAAGAAAAGAAAAAAGTCTGTTATTAGATTCAACGCATCCCACCAAAACTGCCTCAAAGCCACACAACCCCCTCCCAACCCAACACCTACCCCCGACTCTCATCCTTTTCCTTTCCGCGTTATTCGTTTGCAAATTGATATCGGAACCAGAGACCCCGCGGGGTCCGTAATTCAATATTGGGATCTAACAGTCTCAGATCAGATATGATGGACTGTAATCCTCTCTGCGCTGCCACAGCCACATGCACTACTATATCTCAGTGCCCCTTGAGCCATCAGCAAGTCACTGCGTTCTCTGCACATGAATGAGCGAGTGAATGAATGAAGGAGTGGGTGAATGAATGAATGACAGGCGGGTTTTTCTTCTTCAGAAGCAGGCCGATACACAGTATCCATTCCTAAAACACAAAAAAGCACCGTGGCAGACTCGTGGGTAAGTAGGCATGACAGCATGTGATTAAAATGAGTGAATTACAGAGTACTCCCCGAGCACACACACATCACCACCACCACTAAACCCAGTCTTGTTCTCTACTCTCCATTTCTTCCAATTTGAAAAGAGGTAAAGTGGGGGAGTCATGTTCGCAGACAATAATGATCCCACTGTTTACTTTCAATTAGGATTATTTCTTCCCTTAGGCTAAGAACACCTTTATTTCCTTGTGGACAAATTAGTAGCTATTAACTCTGTAGGAGAGGCTTTTTGATGCATTTATGAAAAGAGGCGAGCAAAAAGAAGCCAAATGTACATCTAAACTTTTACTGATTTCGTGTCCAGGGATCGAATACCATGAAAGGCCACATATGACGATCGGTGCCTTCGCCTCTGAAAGACAACGCGTGGAGGCCAATTATCGGCATGGTAAAATATAGAGATGCAACGATCAGTCGGCCACCGGTCGAAACTGGAAACTGGAAATCGGCAGGTCAGCCTTTTAAAATAAATCAGAAATCGGAATTGGCCAAGAAAATTGTAATCGCTGGATTTCTAGTAAAATCCTTGTGCCATTAGACCACTGAGCACGGGACATCTCAAGCACTTTATAAAAGGGAAGCTTCATCAATTATTCACACTTCCGGCAACGCACATGTTTCTCTTCCCATACATTAATATTTCAGCCCCTCCCCTCCCTCTTCTTCTCTCTGCCACCCTCCAGGTGGACATTTTGTCTCCCTAAATCAGTGACATTAAGAAGCCCTAAGATGGCCTCAGTCTGTACTCCAGGAGGCCAGCTTCACGATGAGTCCCCCGACTGCTGCCCGAGAGTCAAATGTCACTCAAAGGCATCGGATAAACACAACAAGATATCGATGACAGCAGCAACACAACATTTTACTGCTAAGCCTGCATACAGTACATGGAATGTTATGGACACATTATTTGTAATATTAGACAGAAGTGGCTGTATAATGAATAATTTAAGACTAGAGGAGAATATAACATAAGAGCTCAGATGAGCTGTGTGGTATTGCATGGTTGCTTCTAGCGTGGTGAGATGTTTGGTGTTTCTTCTTCGTATCTTTACGGTCTTGCTGGCGACTTTTGTTTACAGAGCCAATTCGCAGAGAGCCCTTGGTCCTTTTGGCCTTTTAGCCCCCCAACAAGCCCTGTACGCTTCAAGTTACAAAAGGTTTAGTTTAGGGTTAGGACCATGGTTGTGGGTAAAGGTCTGTCAATTCAACCGAAGGAGGCGGTATATGAGCACGGCTTGAGAGGAAGTGTTGCCGAGGAGATTCAACTCAAGGATCAGATGTCCTTTGTGTTAAGGAGGATTACATGCAACAACAATCCGAAGGCTACAATCTAAGATGTTACACAGGAGACCCTCTTCTGGACCACTGAGCCCAACGTGACACATTTTGGTATGATTCACCCTTGTGTGTCCAAACCATTCGCGTATTGCTCAGGTTTACTTGTCAGTGCTCGCTTGTTTCAGTTTAGCATGCCCTCAACGGTGTTAATGTATGATACATACTGGACAAAGAGCAAGGGCTACAACAGCACTGGTTCTATTGTTTCGCAATGATTTCAGGCTGCAACTAGTGATTATTTTCATCGATTCATTGTTTTGTATAAAAAATGCCCCGTATACTTTCAAAGAGCCCAATGACATAATGAAATGGCTTTTAATTCAGTCTTACTGTTATTTCACAAATAACATGACAATTAAAAACAGAAGAGCATGACCCTCCTTTTTAGTTGGAAAAAGGACTGAAACAGTATAACGATTATTGAAAATAGTTGGTTAATGGTTAATGGTTATTTGCTTTTACCAAAAGTAAGTGTGGCGACGCTTTCTTTATTATCTTTATGTCAAAAACATAGACCGGTATTCCATAAACACTCACAAACACCCCTTTGGAGCCATAAAATGTATATATAATGTGTAAGATGAGATAATACACTGATAACCTCCACTGCTTTACATAACTCGCCGATTCAGTTCTGTATAGGACCCATCGCAGAGACATTGTGGTGACAGGTTTGAAGGGAAAGAAAATTCAAATATGGATAACACCCTGAGGGCAATCTGCATAAAAATGAGAGAGATAATAATAGAGCGGGTAGAATGGTGGTCTGAGATATGTAAAATGTCTGGCCAAGCCTCATTCACTCAACTGTGATATGCCTTTACCTTGCAGCTGGTTCTTTACTTCTGGAGCATGCTCTCATGGTTTTTGACAGTCTTCGCCCGAACAAATTCTTGTTTTTTTTTCTCCTTTTGTATCCAACACGCCCTATTTCTGTCCTTCTGCTCTCTCTCTCTCTCTCTCCATCTCGCTCTCTCAGCCCTCGTTTCTCGTGGCTCCCTCCCTTCCCTCCCTCCCTCTTATTGATTCAGTGAGGTTCAGTGGGTAGAGCGCGCCACTTGCAACGGAAAGGGCATGGGATCAATTCCCACAAAATTTCGAGCATTCACCCGGGCTGTCACTCTGGGATAATTTGTCTGAATGCTGACTACACTGATGTATTCTGCTTTGTAATTGGTGCCCATCAGTGTCAAGTGTCTCTGCTAGCTAGATGTTCAGAGCCAACACTGCATAATGCTTCAGTTTCATTCATTTGCATGTGCATAGTGTATACACACACATCTTTGGCTCTCGGGTGAATCTCATATATGCCAACATTATACAGTAAGGATGTTTCTTTCTTTTCTTTAAGAGATCTGTCTGATTAATTGGGAGAAAAAAAACTTGAGATTGTATATGTAAATTTCTTGCACTATAAAAACTCTAGTTGGTTCACAGTGCCAGAAGGACCACATGTACTGTAGCATGTACTGAGCACATGGTTTTTGCTATTGCCTCCACCAGCAATGCTAATATGAATAATTTATATTTCTGGTATCACAGCATTTATGCAAGCACTTTACTGAAATCCCCATTCATTTTAAATAAGTAACCAACTTTAAAGCCACTTAAATGAGATTTTGACGTACAGTGGCCATAGTTGTGTCAGACAGGTATTTCCTAAGAGCAAAATCGTATTTATTGTGACTAACAGCTCCTAGCACCAAATCCCCTGCTATTACTCTGCTATTTGCTAACATCAAATTGAGGCATTGAGCTCCTCTTCTGAGGCTTTCAACAAGCCTGAGTAAGAATCGTTCCGTAAGTCACACGCTGAGGCCAAGAAAAAAACAGTTTGGGTTCAAATGGTCTTCAATAACTGTGCGGCGGAAATGATAAAAAGCTGAGGCACAAGAACTTGCTTTTTCTGACTCGAAAAATATTTGTAAATCGGTGCAGCTGCACACACACACACACACACACGCTGTGCCGAAGCAGCTCTGCTTGGGCCGGGCCTCAACCAACAAGCAGAGCGTGTCTCAGGAGAGACAGAGGGGCCTCAGAGGCAGCCTGGCAAATCTGAGCCTGACCTCCCTGGAGAGAGAGAAAGAGAGGCAAACTGGATTTATATCTTTGTTTTTAATCCCCCTTACACGCTTCACCGGTCCTACAGTAGTACTTTGTGCAGGCTTAATGTATAGTCAGGAAAGTAACAAATAACAACAAACGACAAAAAAACAGGAGCTTGCGTGTCAGGAGAAAACATCGAAAACGGACGTCTGTGTCGCTCTCCGGTGTTTTCCTATCTGAAATACAAAACGTGGCACAATTTCTGACTGGCTTTTGACTCCATAGTGGTATGAGGTGAGCCTGTTATTCAGACCGAAATGCCATTTCGTTCCCGCTCCAGTATTCAGTTTGACATTGGCCTCTTGTGAAGCTGCTTTCTGTTTGGGGAGGGAGTCTATTTTTTGCCCTGACCAATCCCCGTGACTGAAGCGTCCATCTGCTTGACGTCAATTTCGGGCGACAGAATCTGCATCAGCGTTGGCTATCAGAAGTCAGCTTTTACCCTGCTGATGGAAGTCACTTAACACAAAAATTCAAATACCTTTACACAAGTGGTTTCAAGATAAAGGACTGAATCCTCCCCGTCCATTTTCATAATTACCAGGGAAGCCAACTGAAAATTAAACCCATGGGGATGACAGCAACAACACTTTTTCATCTGTTAAAAACAAATCCTTCAATTCACAGCTGTTCTGGTTGGATGGCTGTTGTTTCAGTTGATTTACAGAAGCCTTGATAGCTGTGGATTGCTCTCACACAGATGACCAAATGACTCTCACCTATAAAAGGCGCTGACTGAATGGCTTGTTTCCCCCAACTGGGTGAAACAGCCATGGATTCCATTGAAGAGCAACACCAGACCTTTTGAATTGCCTGACAAAAATTTCAATGTGGCTGGCGATTCACAACTCGGGAATCAGGCAAGCGAGATGTGCATGGAATTACAAACCACACTTCCCTAAGGAAGATTCCCCACAAGCGAGAAGAGAGTGGCATTGGGCCCTGAGCCAAGGCAGCGTCCATGGTTTCCCCAACAGGCATCCATTGTGCTCTGCTCCATTCACCTGTTATTTCCCTACTTATGAGCCAATGGGGCTTGTATGTAGAGAGTGGAGTCGGATACGTAATGGCCTCAGAAAAAGAAACGATAGATTCATGAGTTTGGGCACACACACACACATGCGTCAGGCTCGTCTTTGTGTTAAAAGTGTGCCAGTATTTCTGCGTGTGCCCATATGCTCATGAATATGAGCTGAGGAGCTAACGTATGAAGGAAGATGGAAAGCACAAAAGCAAAGCAAAAATAGATGGAGAAATACAATGACACTCAGAGCGGACACAATAACCATGGGGAAAGAGGGAGAGCGAGGGAGAATGAGGAGGGAAAAAAAGACAAGAGGAGTAGGGAAAATATGTCATTATCCCCCAACGGACAGGGATTGTCTTTCTTCCAGGACACAGGAATTAATTGAGATCTTCACCAAACAGCAGGAGCAATAGAGTAGACAACGAGTAGAGTGGGGGGAAAAACATGTTACTGCCTCCTATGCGCAGTCCAGATAATGTGAAACCAGAGGCCATACAGTATAACTGCATTAGCACACAAGTTAACATCAAATATGAGATGACTTGGCCGTGGGTAAAGACAAACGCACCTGAAGCCATGTTTTACAGAGCGTTTCATCATCAGCTGAGACATTTTCTGTGTATCTTCACACTTTAAATATGCAGCATTGCACAAATCCACAAACTTGATGCATCCAAGCTTTAGAAGAAGCTGCACTCTCTGACGTTTGCTCCATAAACGGCAGTGTTTTGCCCTCAAGAATACCGCGTTAGTGTTTTGCATCTAATATGGCACATAAATACTGCACACAAGGGTTTTGTGAATGAATATAAACAGTACAGAGGTTGTGTGAATTAAAGCAATATGCAGTAAAGAGAGTGCTTCAATATTTTAGCCCATACAAACTCAATTGTCAATACGAGGCACGGGGGAGAATACCATAGCAACAAGAAGCCATTTAACACAAAGCGTAGCCTTGGGCGTATAAGTAGTGACAGTGGTCTCTTAACACTAACCATTACATTTTAGCAATGTTCCCGCCCGCTTTTTGTTGTTTGATCCGGTTTAAATTCAAAGTGTTCACAAATACTGGAAGTGAAAGCGTGATAGTGAACATATGACTATTTAATCAATGGATTCACAGCTGTGGTTTTGCTCAAGGAGGGCTGTCCTGCAAACATTTCAGAAATAAGACTTCCACAAAACCGTTGAATGCCGCAAAGTCAACTGGTGAATTCAATCAGTAAGTAGTTTTACTTCCATTCATTAACATTTTGAAACGCATGCTTCTTCTGTGTCATCAAATGTCTTTCTTCAAATGAAATGTTAAATATCACATAGACTGTAAGTAACAAGTGAACTTGGTCACCCGGTATTTTGTAGACTTTTAAAGCCTAGAGTTCGGCATTTCGACCGTCGCTATCTTGGTTTTTACCCGTTCCCAACTTGGCTTTTTGCAACCGGAAGTGATTTGATAGGGGCGGAGCTAAGTACAACCGAACGCTGCATAAGACTTTTTAGGCAACCAAAATGTTACAAATGACTTTCATAAACTGAAAACACACTGTGAAAGGGTTAAAGTTGTAAGACAGCTCCCAGACTGGACAAAGCTGTGTTAGTGACCTGTCAATCATAAGGTAGCCACGCCCTAAAGCACACCCTGCTTTTTGGTCTATTTTACTCTGAATAGGACCATAATTTACTAAATGAACATCATGCTGTATTGAAGAAGACTTGGGACTAGCGATTGAGACCATAAACTCATGTGTACGATGTTTACTGAGGTAATCAGGTGAGGAGTAGGGTCATTTTCTCATAGACTTCTATACAATCAGACTTATTTCCGGAGGTTGCCGACCGAATGACCGAGGAACAAGTCTGCAATCAACCTGCAATCATCAATGAAAGGAAACCATTCATCAGAAAGTCTTGGGCCATGAGAATGTGCTGTACGTGAGGAATATCTGCAGCAATTTGACTGCAAGGAGAGATTTCAATAAAACATCATAGCTGAAATGTCGAATGAAAAACAAACATGCTGTCAGATGTAGCATAGACGTGATGAACTGGGTGACTTACTTCCCATTTGACGTTCCTTACAAAACAATCTGAATATGTATATGCTATATGAATGATGAGCATATTTTATGTCAGACTGCCATAAATCTCCGGTGGAGGTACCTAGCTATTCAAATTACACTTTCCATGGCTTTGAAAATATGAATGGTCTTTTTTTTCTTTTAAAGTAGGAGACAGGATCTATTTCTACAAATATGACTACTTTTGCAGCAAAGTTTTCATCACTGACGTAATCAATTATTACGTTACCAATGCTTGATGCCATGGTGATGTTTTTGGCAAACAAGAAAGGGGCTGAGAGCTTAAAGCTTTCATTCGGTGTTTTTTTTATAATCTAGGTTCAAAGAATTAGAAGCAAGGTCTGCATTTTTAAGATCTGGTTTACTTTAGTGAAATAGAGTTGAATAAAACAATGGGGCGGTCTGTCCCCATTGATTTGCAACAATGAGGACAGCAGACATGTGTTTTGGTGCCTGTAGAGTACCACCTGTTAGATATTTACTAAATGCATGGATAATGGATGTAATAAGTGGGCAGCCCACTAGTCATGATGTCAACATGTAGGCTTGAGACTTATCAACAACATCAGCCTCCACTGAGAATCACTTGTATATGTGAAAGATAATATTAACTGAGTGCAGCTTTACGAAGCATGCTTTAGCTTTTGAAGGCAGTGCCCTTTTTATAGTATACAGTACAAACAGATGCGTCCTGATGCTCACACTAGGGGGTTGCCCGGTTTGGCAGCTTTCAGCTGTTTGGCAGCTCTTTGTAGAGTGACGTAACTGACTCTGAAGCAGTGGATTATGGTGCGGGTGGAGTTTGAGGACTGTCTATTGGAATTTCTATACTTAAGTCACCATCGGAGTCCATTGTTGCTTTGTGAATTCAAGCTGATCACAGCCAATGTTCTCGCTCAATTGGGAAAACTGCAAAGTTGAAGTCATTTTTCTCAAAAGCTGTTCAACTGCAAACAGAATACATACAGTTTAATATCCAATGTCCAACCAGCTATACGGAAAATATTTGGCCTGAGGTAAAGAGAAACAAAATGATCTGGTTTGATCACGGTGAGCCTGTTGAAGCTTTCCAACTGGTGAACGACAGGATATCATTTAGTCAACCGGAGCTGCCGTCCAAACGTATGATCAACACCAGAAACGTTGAGAAATTAAGGTTTCAGTTTTCACATTAAAGTTTTGTCGTTGCCCACTAGAGCACTTTGCTGGGGGGGAAAAGAAAAAAAAACAGGAAACGGACAATTTCATAATTCCTTGAATTGGTAAATCCACTGAGCTCATATTATTACCATGACATTTTGAAGACAGTACTTGTTGGCCACTGGACCTGGAGCCTTTGCATTGGTGCAACTGTATAAAGCTAAGGCGAATCATGCAACTAAACACAGATGATCAAGAGCCAAATGTGAGTTTTAAGTCAAAGCTGCCAATTAAAGTTTCAACTGAATTTGTTTGAGTTGGAGAATAAAAATCCTACAGTCACACACAGGCAATACTCATGACTGCACTCGCATCCTGCCCCACCCACGTCTGAAAACTATCCCTTGTGATGTTAAAAACATGCCCCTTGTGGAATGAATAATCAGGAAGCCTTTTTTTTTTTTTACACAATGCTAAATACGCAAAATTCACAGCTACCCTGCTTTACATCCTATATCTCCCTCGAGCCTTTTCCTCACTTAGCCCACTCCATCTGCCATCTCTCTCTCTGCTCACAGCTCCCACTCATCATTCCCCTGCTTTGGTATGCTTCCTGCATTTTCTTCCATTGCCATCCTCTTCGACTTTGTTGTTTGTCAAAGTACTTCTTCTCTTTTTCTCCATTACCTACCTCATCTCTATCCACTTGTCCTTTGCAACCTCGTTCTCATCCCTGCATCCATCTACTTTCCCCTCTGTGCCTTATCTTTCTGTCTGTCTCTCTCTCAGTATATCCCTGCAGTACCTGCGACAATCTGCTCCCAGTATCCTCTGATCTAAATGAGATGTGTGGCCTTGCTATATCTGATTCCTCTAGACAGGAGGTGAAAGCTAACCTTTATCCCGCTTCGACACCTCACCAGCTCCTGTTATTTGTTTTCATAACACAAATGTGCCGTCCTCAGTCACATGACACATCACAAAGCTTCAACATCCCAACTCAAGCAGACCAAATAAAATATGCTTTACTAGACGGAGCCCTGCCTTTAATGGTACTTAAACCAGTGCGTGAAAAAAACCTCCCAAGATTCCTATCGGATTAATGCGCAAGTGAAAGATAAAGACGAGAGGGGTGAAAGTACTGAGAATATCCCCGGATATCTATCTGTGCTAATGAATGCGATTAATGTTAAGCTGCGGTAGTATCCACTTTCCATTTGGATATAAAAAGAAATAATGCATATTCTCAGACCATGAGTCATATAAGACAAGACGTTATTCTTTTTTAAATCCAGGCACACAGTTGCATGTAATAACTGGCTGTTATAGTGACATACCACTATTGCTACTGTAAATGCCCAGAAAAGAGCTCTTGTGAAACACTCATCTCCAGTTCCACACATAACCTCACACAACCGCACTAACTCTCCATAAACCCCGAAGGTGAACTTACGTGTTCGGAAGCGGTGGTGTGGGCGTGTGGCCGGGCCCTTGCCTGGGCGCCCGTGATTCCAGCGTGACGTGGGTTTGACTGGCGCCGCCTGCTGGGAGGTGGTCGGCTGCGCCTTGGCGGTGGCCTTCGCGGTAGCCGTAGTTGTGGTGGATGCTGTCGTGGTGACGGTGGCAGAGGTCTGCCCCGGCTTAGAGTTGGCGGCTCCGTTGCGTCCACCGCCGGGGCTGCTTCCTTTTCTAACAGTGCTGCGAGGGGTGACCTCCTTACCGCTGCCATCTCCGTTGGCAGTGCTGCCGTTGGCCGAGTGGTTCGCCGGTGGCACCGATCGAGTTCTTGGCGCCGGAGCTGTACCGTCGGCAGCTAGCGGCGTGGTACTCAACACCATGGCCGTGGTGGAGGCAGTTGAAGTGGTGGTGGCTGTGTAAATGTCGGGGCCCTTGGGCATGGCACTGGGTTTGGAGAGAAATATGGGGTCCTGTCCAATGCTACCTTTGGGATCCACCAGATCAGTGGGGACATAGTCTTGGACAGATCCCACAACAATCCATTTCAGCAGCATGAGACTGAGTCCCAGTCCCACAAAGCCCATTACCAGGGGCACGGCACACAGCCAGGTCTGCTGGCGAGGCCACACAGCGCAGGGGCCGCAGCGGAGAGGGCCCGGGGCTCTGGGAGATGCCTGTTCAGCCCCTGGCTCCTCCAGTGTCATGGCCGCTAGACTGCTCGCACCGGAACGCTCACTCATCCTGCCGGAGCTTTTCGTCTTGTTGGGGGTGTTTCGGCGGTCAAACAGGTGGCCAAATGATACAAGGGCATATACGAGGAAGGGGATGTGGTGCAGAAGAAATGCTGGGCATCTTAAGTATGTACCCACACAATACCTAGCCTATATATATATATATATTATCTACATGCACAAACATAAAACATGAACTAAAGCACGAGCACGAGCAGACACAACCCACTCACATTCACCTACTACTAATTAAGAACTGGCAAAGCACTCAAACGCACACAACAGTGATATTACCTACACTCCCTCTGGCGGACAACAAACCAAACACACGCGCAAATACGCACAAGAATATACACACTTCCACACGAGCACGCGGGCTACGGACAGGAGAGGGAGCGAGAAGACGGGCCGCCTCACTGTAGTTCAGCGTTAACGAAGCGATGATAAATCCCAGGATGCTTCACTCTCTTGTTAAAAAAAGCCGACGTAAAAAGAACGGAGAAGGATATCGATCCGCCTCAGACTGGAGCTGTAAATCCATGCGCGTGTGTGCGTGCGTAGATCAACAACCCAAGCTACGGCAGCACCCGTCTCCACACTCAATTGGTTGATTATCGGCCGCATAAGTTCCTGAAAATGCGAAGCACTTATTGTTCCTTTATTCTCTTAGGTTTCGTTTGAGTTAATTCGACCTTTCCTGCGTACATCAGTGAGCCTCCTTTCCCTCTTCCAGGTGTCTTTTGTCGGTTACTTCAAGTTTGCCTCCGATAGCACTCCATGCCCAGACACCCTTCTGGTCGCTCCAGCTGTCGGTAATCCAGTGGGGGAGACAGACGGTGAAAGCCACCGAAACTGAATCGAGGCAGGGGGGGAGAGAAAGGGATCCGATGTGATCTGAAAACGAGATGGGGCGGTGCTGGTGGCGCCCGGGGGGTGGCGGGGTAAATCCAAGTGATCCGGGTCCAATCCCTACCCCGACCACACCACTCTGATTTTTCCGGGAGTGACAGCCGTGTGTCTCCACAGCAGTCTGTCTGCGATGATAGATCCGGTGTCGGTGGGAACGGGGGAAAAAGAGAAGAAGCCTATACGATTCGTTTACCTTCGCTGCATTCCCACAGTGGTGCAAGCAGCAGAAAGGGAGACGGAGAGAGAGAGAGAGAGAGAGAGAGAGAGAGAGAGAGAGAGAGAGAGAGAGAGAGGATGGAGGGAGTGAGGCTTGGCTGCTGCTGCTCTGAAAAAAACGATGCGGCGGCTGTTCTTGGAGGCTGCAGACTAGGGAGAGACAGCGAGGGAGGGAGAGAGGGAGGTCGGAGGGAGGCGGGGAGAGGGGTTGCTCGCTAAATCCGCGGTGAGTGATGTGGGTTTCACGGCTCCCATCCCATCCGGCGCTCTCCTCCGGTTCGCCCGCCGTCCTCAACACTCCAAAGTGACGACTAGTGACTGCCCCATCTCTCCCCGCGGACTCCACGGGTGTAGGTGTGCGCTGACACCCTTATCGGCAAAAAGAAAGAAAGAAAAGAAAAGAACAATTGTGGTGGGCAGAAATGGGTAGGTAGGAAAACAAGAGAGCGGAGAGAGAGAGAGAGAGCAGAGATACGTGTTGGCTAAGCTCTGCAGCAGATGCAGATAGGAGGCAGAGGGAGGAGGCGGCAGCAACAGCAGCGCACGGCACACATGCACGCACACACGGCGTGGAGAGGAGAGGCGCTGCCATAGACACACCCCAGGGAGCGGTGAGAGGGAAGGAGGGAGAGAGAGGATGAGGAGGGAGGCGCCACCCCGATGTCTTCCACCAGTGGCACACAAGAGCAAACAAACCAAACACCTGGCTCCTAATTTATGGGCGAGTTAGAGCACTACTTCAACTTGATACTGCTGTGGGCAGTGGATGAATCCTTTTTTTTACAGTGCACAGGGGACACCCAGGTTATATCGGCAGCACAGCCTCACTGGTATCAGAATATGAGTGAAGAATATTCTCAAGATACAGTAGATTCAAGGCTCCTTTAATTAGACAGATGTGGCATTTGGTTTGTATTATAATAAAAAGCTTGTGACATAGGAACCATGCATGGATAAGGGCATATGATGAGACAGATGCAATCAACAGCAAATTACTGTATGAAAATACGTGAAATACAATAGAGTTAAATTTAGGGTAAAACCAAATTTGAAAATTATCCATCACAAAGATTTGAAGTGTGTGAAAGGAGATTCAATATAAGGGTGTCGATTATTTTCAATGTTCATGCAATATAGATACAGTTTTTGAGCAACAACAAAAAAAAAGCAACAGTTGTAACATGAATTTATACTCGCCGTCTCTTTTTGCACACGCATTGTCACCCTGGGAGACACATCAATGCTGTTTCATTATTAAAGTGTGACTACCCAGTTTTCCTCGATTAATTTCTAACCATAAAAAAAGCTATTTAAACAAGTTGCGGTTGTTAAATTGCTAATCAGACATTTAGACGTCTTCAATGTCTCCAATTTTTTTTGACAAAGTGCCACTGAATGCAGCTGTTTTTGTTGCTCATGGAAGAAAACTGACGAACACAGAGGTACTCTGCTTCATTATTTATTGTTGCTTCAAGATAAGGTAGGGTTGTGGCATTATTTCAAGCTACTTCTTTAGAACATGGTTGATTCTGTGAAACACTGGAACTGGAGTATTCGTCAAGTTCAAGAAAATAATGAATGGTTGAAAAAGTGGGTGGATATAGTCTGTAATAATAATCCTTGAAAATTGGTGTGTATAGTACGTGTGGCTCTGTGTGAGGATGAAAGAAAGTGGGGGAGAGTGCAGGAAGGAAGAGGGAGGTGAGGAGAGAGAAAAATGAGGAAAATGTCTGCTGCTTTTTCACACGGCTTATATAAGCGTCTGTACAATACGCGGTTCAAGATCCAAAACCTTGGAATCATTCCAACAAAATCCCAAAACAACATCATTCATTACTGTCTTTATCACTCATTGCAACAAAAATGCATTTCAAACTCCTTACAGTCCCCAAATGACTAAAATTAAGCTATTTTGCATGCATTGTTTTCACAATAACAATTTGCACCACCCTGAGGTTGGTTTCTCAATTGATTTTCATGAATAATAGAACATGTCTTACACAATTGCAGCACTATGACATCTCCATGCTTATTCATGTTTCTGTATAGATCACATCTTTCATTAGCGGCTTTCTAATGCGTCTGATGAGTCCGACTGCATTGTTTACTGCTTTAGGAGTAGAGGTGTTGTCCCGCTCTGAAGATATGTTTATACTTGACAGGCTGTCGACAGTCCCTCCCAGGATTTCGCTGGTTCTTTTTCTCTTTCATCGCTCACAATCATTTGAAGATTCTCAGGAAAACAATCGAATCGGAGGACTTTCAGCAGAGGAGTTTATTCAAATCACTGAAATATTGGTTTCAATTGGGAAACACTTTGTTTTTTGAATGGCGGGTTAGGGTGAAACATTTTTAAGAGGTTTTCTCTGGAGTATAAATACTTCACAAATAAAGAGCGAGAAAGGCAACTTTCACATTCAGCGCGGGGAAACATGTGCATATTGTTTACAGTTTGCGTTATATGTTTCTCATCAAGTCAATCTTGTATGAAAAATGAATTAATTTTGCTTCGATTTTGGTGTCCATGTGGACGAAAGCATTAGTCTTTTCTGAGCGCCAGATTCCCAGTAGAAAACCTCTCATTTCACTGCAGTATAGGATCTGACATTCTGCCCCGCTCAGTCCTGGTTCTGGTTCTCCATCCATTCCAGATGGCCCAGCAATACCGCCTGGGCCTCCAGCAGTGGGGTATCAGTGTTGGCTCCCAGCATTAAGAGTAACTATACAGAAATAGCCAAACTTCTCGCTGATGGTCTTGTCTTACTTACATAGCTCATGTAGAGACGTCAAATTGAAACCGTTCCATAACCAGTTAAAACTTCAGGTGGGCGCTGCTTGGTTTTGGCTCGACTGTTTTCAACGTCGGGTCACAAACTTTTAAATTTTACAGCTATACAGGGCACTGAAATATGTTCCTGAACACATTTGAGGCGTGAAAAAGGCAAAGCAGTAACAGAATATTGATTGTTGGGGTTTTTCCCTGCGCAGGGAAATCTTGCAAATGCCATGAGGAGCACTTATAGGAGGCAGAGGAACCTATTTTTTTTTATCCCATATTATCTGTCACATGTACTGTCAGGATATTGATAGTTTTAGCAAATGAAAGTGTATTAAAGTTACAAACTGGAGCTTTAACCATCAATTTAAATTGATCAAATATAACCTGAGAATAATTCCTAATATAGACGTAAAACAGTGATGTTTTTTGCAGGTGGTGATGGATGTGTATAGGTGATGCATGCACCAAGCTAATGATGATATACTGTATAATGTTATATTATAATATGGTCTGTGACTGGGTCAGGTGCCCATGATGCCCCATATTCCTGAGTTGGGAGTGTGGAATTCACCTCTGCTTTCTGGAGGGAGCCATTAAGGCTACTGCCCTTGATGAATGTCCATTGGTGTCAGTTAAAGTTCATCGCTTTGCTATCTCACTTATCCTGGGCCTGGAGGGTTGTCATCAAAAGGACGTATCATTTCATCTGGTCTATTCCCCTGGGTCACTGGGTGTCTCCTGGCCTGAGGATATTTATGGCCTTATAGACTGTTGGGCAGCTGCAGGAGTGTCCATTGTGTCAGTTATCCTGTCTTTGTCCAGGAGGCCTCCCATGGTCCACTTTCCACACTTATAGGCTGTAAGCTAGACTAGTGTGCATCCAGAGCATGATGTAGTGCATGAGGTCTTCAGTAGTCACCCAAAGTTTAAAACATGTCAAAAAAAGCTTCAGGCATCTGCTTCTTTTGCTCACCTACCTCACTTTGTGGACATACACGAAGGCAACATCCATCACTGTATTGATTATTCCCCTGTGCATAATATTAACTAGAATTACCGCCTCAGGGTTGTATGCCTCTGCCAACCAGTAAACTTGCAGCTTGCTAGTTGGCAGAAGCATCGCCTCATCATTTTATCTTATTAGACATTGGTGTGAAATTGTCATAATAAGTATATGAATTCTTGAGAGACCTTGAAATTTGACCACAACATATCAGTTCATCCTTGAGTCCAAGGGGACGTTTGTGACAAATTTGAAATAATCCCACCTAGACGTTCCTGAGCTATCACTATAACGAGAGTGGGACGTATGTTCGCCTCCCGCCACGCCTGTCGCCAGGACAGAGACATACAAATGAATGCCTTCTCCAACTGCTGGTGTCTGCATTGAACCAATATTTTACCAAGACTGATCTACATAACTTCCCTGGATGTGTAACCTTGTGCACATCGAAGGAGAGACACATCACTCCTATTGTCACTGCGAATAGTGCTTTTCTCCGGCATTGCAAATGCCAAGGTTTGTATTTGCGTTCATGGACATCGTCCGGGCATACTCCGGGAACAAGCACAAGCATGTTAACCATCGGTCCAGTGCTCAAAAGTCTTTTTAAAAATGAACATGCTTCGAGCCAAAGTGGTTGAAATTATTTGATGTGTCGTCTTCCTGTGTGACATCTGAATGCGTGGAGCCAGAAAAGGGGAATGCAGTCTTGGATTGGCCCCATTCCAACTCTGTAAAATAGGATTGGATCTTAATGGGGTTCATCTGTTCCAACCAGTGGTTCAGTGGGAAGCTTATTGCTGTTCCCATTAATGCCCTTACTAAGATCCCAGCCCTAGAAACGTATGCAGGCCTTCCCAGAGCACAGATGGAGCTTTCCTCAGGAGGGAATAATTAGTTGTTCCCACATTGCTGTGGACTTCCATTTCTGGTCTTCTCCTGTCATGTCATATCTTGCCTGACATGTTGGTCATTGTTGGATAGCTTCTCCAAAGCTAGACAATCGCATGGGGTTCCACAGAATGCCATCTCTGCGTTGGGCCTCAGTTCATCTCTAATGTCTGGGCTTTTGTTTTCTCTTCTGTGTGCAGCTGGGCTTTTCTTCTTGGCCTTCTACTCTCAGTTAAATGAGCAGATGGAGAGGGTTAATCGGGAGAAACCATGTTGCACTGCCTGGCTGCATCCAAACCGTTTACTTGGAAATCCCGTCTCTTGTGGGATCAATGCTCTTGCAAATACCCTGCAGGTCTTGTTCACAGGGAAGTCTCCATTTGAATGTCAGACGGGTTACCTGACAGAGCAGAACCTCGATGTGTGGTTACTTGCTGCAAAGGAGAGCAGAGGATCTTGTTAGGCAATGTGTCTACTTCTGAAGAGCCAGTGCTGCTGGGTCCACACATTCTTGACAGACTAACAGTGAGGCAGGCTGGGACTTAATTACAATGTACTTCACTTTTGTGGAAACAACAACAGAGCACGAGTTAGGTCTGACTTCTCTTCCTGGACGTTTGGTTCTTCAGTGGGAGCCGGGGTACTTCTAAGAATATCAAGGGCTGGGGAGAGACAGGAGATGCTCCTGAATAGACTAACAGAAAGAATCAGTGCCAGCAATATAAATGGGAGCAAATTCCACGTTAAATAGTTACATATTTACCCGGTATTGTGCGGTAAAAGTTGAGTTTGCTGTAAGGTGACTGACTAATACATGTTTCACATTTAGATACATTTTTATTGTATGTTCAGTTAGAATTTGCACTATTGCCATCTCCATCTGCTGATTTTACTACGGATGGAAGGCCATGGTGAGAAAGGCAGCAGCTTCTAAACATTACGTCATTGCTTATAACTTCTGAGTTGTAGTACTTGCAGACAAAACGAATAGGACGAAAACACAACCTCTTAGACGGACACAATGATACTCACAGTAATTGAATAATAAACAATGGCACTCTTGTCCTGGAGATAGAAAGTGCTGTAGCTGTTGCAGCGAAGGCGCTTCAAGACAAGCGGTTCAGTAAATAGAGAAGAAAACTACCATCCATTACAGAATTCATGTCATTTTAGAGTGTTCGGTGAGTAGCAAGTGACTAATAAAATCTCTTCCTGACAAATACCGCCATAAAATAATACACATTTTTCATAATTTGGCCTAATTATATTACCTTTTTATGATGCATACAAGTTCTCATATAGTGTAGTGAGTAAAGCAACATTAACCTTATTGTGCCACCACGTGAAGGGACGTCACACTACGTCACTTTCATTGATGGAGAATTAAATGTAGCATTAAGTCAAGCTGAACAAGGAATAATTCAACAACCGTAGTGATGGCACAGAACTCAGCCGCAGAGAGACCGACACCGAGGCTGCGGTCGGAAAGTCCCGATGTCTTTTCCTCGATCATCGATTAGAAAAGTCGAGAGCTCAGTTAAAGATGTGAAGGAGAATTCAGAAGGATTTAGGAAAAGACAAGCGCGGTGCTCAGAAAATGCAACTTGCACTTCCACTAAGCTATGTGAAACTGCAATGCTCCGAAGATGGACTACAAAAAGCACATCTTACACGTAGCCCCCCTGCAGTCTTACTGTGTTGTTTCATAAACAGCTCTTTCAGTGGCAGGCTGCTTCACCCGTGTGTGACGGAGAGATACCGCAGGTCCTTCCTTTCTGCTGCTGTCACACTTTACAATCAACACTGCTCCCATAGACTGCACATAACAAAACTGACAATTCACTTGTGCAATATCAATTATCTGTTTAATATCAATATTTTTCATTAGCATGAACTTGGATGAAAATAATCCAAGAGAGGCCTATTTTTGGTTTTGTGGGACGGCATTGTCTCTTTTCGTAAAGGGTTAGGGTTAGAAGTACTTGCTGTCCTCTGACATTCTTTTAACATCATTCTTTGAACAGAAACACAAAATTAACATTGCATATTTACTGGAAATGACATGCAATAAAGCAAACATTAAGTAGGAAACGTCCAGGCAGTCTCCCTCCAGCGAGCTGCCACCTTATTTCATTTTTTATAGTGAAATGAGGAGGTGTTGTATAGATCATAAATCCTCATTTCCACTTCACCAATCGGCCGTTCCTCGTCCGTTCAAAGCGAGCGAAGGGAATAAATAGAAACGGGGATTCTTCTCCACTCCTGAGCCACCCCTAACATTTGCTTACCCCAGCTGGACTACGACCTATACTTTAAAAATGTGCGTGTGTCCACCGATATGTTTTGCCAATACTGCAATTCATCTCTACAGAGCAGCTATGCTGTATTTCTGTAGAAATTCAATTATAGTGGCTTTAAAGCCAGTTCAGGTACAGACACGTGTGTTTTTCTTCCCACATGCGTGATGTTCCTCGCAGTATCCTTCACACATCATTCGTTTTCCTTAACGCCTTAAAAAGCCAATACTTTGACCCTCTTTGCTGAATTAGCCAACCGTTTCCCACCAACAAACACTAAGCTGACCTCTAATGACTTATTGATGAGAGCTCTATATAATACCATTTTGTGTGTTACTCAAAGGGTGGTCCTGTCCCTCGGGAGCCCAATCATTAGATGGTAGATGTTTAACTTTGAAACAACTATAACAACCTCTGTCCTCCACTGTTTCCCACTAGCTTTATCTTTACCCCATGGTTAATGGAAAGAGCAATTTCTAACACAATATTGTACTTTGACACCATGGGGGGCTTCAAATCAAATGTTTTCCAAATCTCCTGAGTCACAGTTACAAAGAAATGCCAACGTTATAGAGTGACTTTTGCCGAGGTTTGCGTGAATTCTTTCACCTTTTTGGAGTAGGAACCAAAATTTGAATCTAGTATGTTATGTGTATGTGATGACCATTAAAACTAGTTTACTATTTAAACAGCATTAAATCCTACATCCTATTAATTCAAGCTGCAGGACAGCACCATACAAATATGTTCACAGTTTCCTCCCTTTTCCTGAGAGAATAATTTGGGAAACACTAACCTTTATGTTTTATTCAAACGCCTGCTTAATAATGCATGAAATGTTGCGTGATTAGTTTGTGTGTTTGCCGTGTGTGTGTGTGTGTGTGTGTGTGTTTCATGGATTTTTTTAATTGGCTCGAGGTAGCCCCCTGACCAGTGTGACATCCTGGGGACACAATGAGAAAAACACATGGTGATGAAGGGTAAAAACAGAGGGGTGCTGCATATAACTAGTCTAAAATAGTGTTCATGATGATCGAGTTTGGTCCAACAGTGGAAACATTGAGCAACATGTTACCAGAGAATCAAAGAGCTGGATATTAACGGAAAACAAAAATGTGCGGTCTACCTGCACGGCCAAAGATAATGCAGTGTTTGTTACTCTGCAGGCTCTGGTCCCAATCATTCATGCATGTGAGCCAACCAACATGCACTAAAATCCTGCACAGACGGCCCGGCTATTTAAACAAAGCAGGTAGAAGCTCGGATAACAACACACACAGAGGAAGAGTGACTTCATCCTCTGCTCAGGTAGGCGTTACTCCCCTAAATCTTTACATAGAGGATCTTTTTTTTTGCTGTAATGCTCTGATGGCGTATAGTGCTCCTTTAAGTAAGGTGAGACACAATTATATTTATAATTCAAAGTCACGTTCTGGCATCTTTTTCAAGCATTACACCGGCATATCCCAATGTGGAAAAAAGTTTTTTTTTGTGACAGAAAAATTATAATGACTCAACATTCACTTTTTGTAAGACTTGTAAGTATTGTAAGCTGACACGCTTTCATTTTTTTAAGAAGCAGTATTGTTACACTATATATTAACTTTTCAACACCTCCAACTGTCAAACACACCCTTTAACTCAGTGAAACATGCACAGAGAATTTGTCTTGGTAATACTTCTGCATATATCCCCACACAGTGAGGCAACATAATGTTGCCTCACTGTGAAGGTCTATTAATTAATTTGATTCAAAGTGACATTTCACTCATACCAGCGCCAACCTGGTACAGCGTGGTTCAAGTGCGTCATTTGGGGGAGGCGGCAGCGCTGCACACCGTCGTAATGCTCAGCTGAGACACACGTTGCTATGTGGGAGCAAGGTCGTCTTCAGGTAGAACAGCTT
Organism: Anarhichas minor; assembly: GCF_050575085.1. Classification (NCBI taxonomy): domain Eukaryota; kingdom Metazoa; phylum Chordata; class Actinopteri; order Perciformes; family Anarhichadidae; genus Anarhichas; species Anarhichas minor. The sequence continues at coordinate 13,376,921 of NW_027466463.1, forward strand.
GGAGCCTCGTCAGATGAGTCTGTATAAATATGTCACAGCGTCAATGATAAAGTGGCGCTGACTATGACAATAAGCCAAACTTTTAATGGAACAATCTTGGGGAAGATTAAATAGACGAGTTTCAGCCCATCTAAATGCATTTCTTACCTCAACTAGTACACTAGTACTTTTTTTTCCCTATTTCACAATGTAGCAAACTATGCCATAGTTTGAATATATCTTTGAGAATCAACTCTAACAACAAATCAGTGTCACACATACTAGCAATAAATCAATATATTGTATTGGCTGTGGGTGATATATGGTTCAATGTTTTATCGTAATATTGATGCAGTATGTACTATATTATGATGAAGTTAGTTAGTCGAGTGAATGAAATATCTTCTTTTGTTTGACCAACAATCCAAAAAGATAATCAGATAATCAGATAGAGTTTACTCAGTCATGGATATTGCTTGGTTGTTATCACATGACCTAACTGTGGAACATTATACTTAATAACAGTCGAAAGCTTCAGAAAAAGACAATAAGTGAAGCTTGAGTTAAGACTTGTTGGTCAAAGTAAGATGTTTAAGTAGGTGAGCAAAACAAGTGGCAAAAGACGTATTCACCTGAAACAATAAGCATATTAACCAATAGGGTTCAGCAGACATCGAGAGGCAATGTCATTTCCAACAGAAAAGTCTTCCTTTGGCCTCATTGCACTCAGGCAGAAACGCAATCAATGCAAAGTACACGACTGTGGTAAGAAAAGTATTATCTAAAGACGCTAGAGGAAAACAGCACAGATAGAAAGGAAAACTGGCACTCTGGTAATAGCATTTCAGCTGTTAAACCGCCACACACAACATCACTGGCAGAGGGCTTACCCGCCTCCTATCTCTCTCTGATAGGTGAGATGACAGGCAGCGAGCTAATTTGCTCTGTGCTCTGTGTCTTCAAAAGTCTGGATTCGCAGGGAAATGGCCAAGTGAACACAATTTTAAAGAGTCGCTTGTCATAAGTGGGATTTGAACATGTCAGTACCTTCATTCAAAGAGGAGAAACTCAGATCAGTCAGCCGTAGGGATGTGTGCGGGGGAAACAAAAGATGCCCCAGAAAGAGGAAATAATGCTAAATTAGTCATCCTTTTGATGCTACAAATCCCAGACTCCCTGTCATTGATAGCATCAAGGTTACTTCCACTGCTGAACTTTTATTTCCCCACGCAAGTTTTTCTTTTGTTGTTTTTTTTCCCCCTCAGTTAGGATCAAACAATTTCAAGACATGGATAGGATTAGGAGGAATTCAAAGTCGTCTTGTCAGGTAGACCTGGTATTAGTAAGGTGTGATACTGTAGCAATTCCACACATGTCAGGTTTGTCTTGATAACAACAATCGGTCACTTGTAAGAGGCGTTTTCTCCTCACTGTAATCTTGCCAATTGCACATCTGTTGGTAGCAACAAAGTGGAAGGACGGTTTCTCAGCGCACGATCTATGACTCGGGGAAACTGTTGAGTCATTTCATGACATACTGCCAATGATTCAATTTGAGAGTGGAGAAATGCCCTTCCATCGGAGGATGCACACACATACGGCACAGAGGTCCTTCGATGTTACCCTCTTTGATGGCATGACTGAGATTCAGCTTACCCGAGCCTGATGCCAGGGCTAAACACAGCCTGCCTGTGTTTGTATTCGCAACAGTTTGTGGTGGAAAAACATTCCTTTTTCCACTTCAGGGAACAGAGGGGCCTTTTGATAGACAGTGCATGTGTGTAGGCAGGAGAAGAAAAGGTGCCCATGGGCACACACACACACACACACACACACTCATTTGCACGCACAAACACACGCAAATACAGAGCAGCAGACAGAGACAGGAGCTTTTAGTGACTGAGGCACTCTGCTTTTCCAGGAATGTGCGTATGAAAACAGCACTTCAGCGCTAACCTTGAAGCATTGAACAGTGCTGCCTTTGGAGTACGTGAGAACCCAGAAGGACCGCAAAACAAATGATTGGGCCTGCAGGCTGCAGGTAAAATTACCTCCCATTCTGCCTCTTCATTTTCATGAGTAACCCTTCACAGTTTATGTTGACGGAATATTAAAGAGGAAGGGGAGAGAGAGAATAGAAAAAGGGCTACATTCATCACTCCATCTTCTCGCCAGGATTTGTTTTCCTGTCTCTATGGGCCGCTGCCTTTATGAATGACATCCAAGTGAACACACTCACACTTTATCTTTCTGCAGGAATTTCATCTTAACACAGGATGCCATCAAAACTATAATCTTTCACAGCAAATAGTGTTTCCCTATCATGATTATCAGTGGAAAAACACATTGGCGTTTTTGATTGTGTTGCAGCAGTTGCTCGTCCACCTCATCCAATCTACTTTTCTGGATTACGGCGTCGCAGGGGATGCAAAGATATTCATCATCTGTTCTGTTGGATAATAAATCTTCTTACCAGAATCAAGCAAATACCACAACGACACTTAAGCTACAAAACAGCATGAGGTCTTATGTCCCACAGTAGAAAATTCCATCTACATCAATATAGTATTTATTAAAAGATAACAACATAAGGTGGTTTTGGGATAAAATCTTATTATCATTTAGAAAAGTTGAGAAGACAGCTGTCGCATAAAACACAGCTAAGAAATGAGATATTCGGCTAATTTGACATAATGTCCAATCTAAATTAAGCAGCTGCTGATATTTATGTCACAGACTAAGCCATGAATCTACTAGACTGAATTTAATAAGAATACTTGAAAGGAAACAATTCAGCTCCTTGATATATTGAGTGAAGAAATAAACATGCAGATATCTTCCTGGTGAAAGTAATCATAGCTCTAGAAATGATTCCTCACATGTCTACTTATGTCTGACATTCCTGTAAATTCTTGGCTCAGATTTGTTACGGCACAGTTTAGGAATAGTGTCATTCTTTTTTTTTTTTTTACGAGTCAGATAGGGGCATAAAACAGTAAAATCCCATCTTGTCCTATTTTCTCAAAACTGGACCTATCAAAAAAAACAAAACAGACTTATCTTGTAAGTCTCCCACATCTCCTTGGCATGAGTTGTCATCCTTGGGCAGATAGTTGACCCCAGGTTGTCCCCCCCCTCTGCTCCGCTCCTCAAGCCTCCCTGAGGTATTTCTTGTCTGCGATTCACGTACTTATCTCCCCGCTGCATACAGTGAGGTAGACCGCACAGACACAGGTCGCAGGACCAATCGCAACCACACATCTGAGTGAATTATTCAAATTGCCAAGAGCAAGAGGTGCTTACAACCTTTTTCTGTTACGTGAGAGGAATAGCTGGTCGGGCAGCAGTCAGTGCAGATCAGACAGTCATTTAGATTGGACAAAAATGTAATTTGTTCTCATATCTGATTTCATTCTAATGGCGGTGTTATAGTGACTCCGTAATGACCCGGTGTCCATCTCGCGCCACGTGTAGCGTAACTTAATGGAATCACAATGAGAGGCGGCTCATGTGGCCTAAATGGATTACATAGATCATATTTATTGCCATGGTTGTAATGAAGAGCATGTACGTGTGGAGGTGTTGACACAAGGCGGCAGAAAAAGACAGGCAACAGTAGCGCTGTGTGAACATCACAAATAACAGAGCTAAAGGTAACAGGGTGGAAATCAATTACATGGTTGGCTCACCTAATTGATATCCAACTCAGCATGAAGATAGATAGCACCCCGAGTAATATTGAGGCGGAAGTTTTTCTATGAAAATTGACTTATTTTTTCTCATGGCACCTAAATAATTTTGGAACAAATACAGAAAGTGCATCTTTAATTTTGCAAAGATGTATGTCCACAGAAGATATGCACGATCTTTAATTTAGAGTGGAGCGAACCATCGTACGGAGAAGTGCAAAATGGAATTCAATTACCTGCACAGAAGAAGAAGAAGAAGAAAAAAGATGACAAGGTGAATACATTTTGAGTAAACACATCTTTTGATTCAAGGTGAACCTGTCGGTTGTGGCAAAGGATTAAAAAATGTTTGACTTGAGTGGGAGTTATTTATTTTTAAATATTTAATAGTTTCTACTGGAACATGCATCCTCAGTTGATGAAGTGCACTGCTGCTGGAGTACCAAAACTGGTAAATGGAACAAAAGCTGCACAGTCTCAGAAACCATCAATTTGCCTTAAATGAGGACGCTGTTTCCTCCGATTGGACAAGGAATCATTCAACAGCCTCTGTTTTGCTGATAGACAAGCATTGCATCGAACCACAGGAAACATTCTCTTCCGTGGATCTAATTATCTGAGTTAAAACTACTCAGCGTGAGTCGTTTTTTCCAATCGGCTTGTGTTGTTATCGCTCCACACTCATTTTACCGTTAAGTGCTGTACATGTTAAAATTCTACAACATTTTAAATTGAATCCTTTTGAATAACAGTAAAATGCATCTTGCAAACCTTACGCCACTCCGTTTCCTGTTTCCTGTCAAATACACATCATTTACAGGATTAACTGAAATCATTGGGGCTGTTTCTGAAATCATACATCATTAACAAATGGACTGATGGAAAAAAGCACCACTACCCATTTTACAGACATCCACTGTGCCCACTGGTTTATCTGTAAAGAGCATAGCCCATTACTGAGGTTCAGGCACAAAGGTATAATTGTGTTATTCTCCTCATGCAGAGAATTCAAAAGTGCAATCATCAAGGTGAAAGTCTAAAGGCAAACCTTCATTCACCTTCCAATTATACAAGTGCTCAGACTTGACAGAAAAAAAAGACGGAAAGTGAGATGGTATCAGCAGCTTTTCTCACAGATAAGCACTTTTCTCTCTCTCTGCTCTGAAGCTAAAAGTTGTCTTGAAGCCTCTACTTTCTGTAGGTGAGTGGGCTGTACGGTAACGTTAGTTTTAATGACAGAATGACACAATAGAGAACATAGGTGTAGCCTGTGCTGCAACCTGAGTTTGACTAATTGATGCTATTATGACTTTACATTTATAACTAAGTATACAAAAGAGTTTCAGTGATAAATAAATCCCATGCACTTACATTACACCAGAAAAAACACATCATTTAAGCCAGCCATTAGGCTAAAGGCTAAAAAAAAACACCAAGTATGGCTCTAATTACAGCCCCATGCACACTGCTTCTGGAGAAATCCAAAGATTGACAGGCCTGTTGGGCCTAGTTATGGTTGCTAAGATACGATTGGGTAAATGCAGTTTCGGGGGCCAGGTTTGACCAATTTGGTCAATTGGAACAACAACCCCTCTTATAAGAGATGGAGCTTTGTAACAAGAATGCCATACGAATTTGTTCTATTAATTGGTGGTTACATAATACAAACCAAATACACTGTTTATTATTGACACACACGATGCCCGTTAAAGATCCGTAATCTGTAGAATGCAGGAAGAACATTTTCAGTTAGCCTTTTGTTATTAGAGGCATCGACATTAGATGTTATCATAACTAAGCCTGTAGGAGATCACCATCCCCTGGCATTTGAGTGACTCAGCAGAAATCAATTCTCATTTCCTTCATCGTCACATTGTAAAAGTCAATGCTCTTGTTGGGGCATCGAATTTGAGTCATCAACATTTCCGTCTGGACACTTTTCCGCGGCAGATTGACTCATCAGTCGTCTGGGGGCAGGCATACTGATACCTGCACCTCTGCACTGTTTCTACCCTGAGCTACCTGATGATACATAAAGATGACTGGGGACATGCCGTTCCTTGGCGTCGGCCTCTGTGGCCTATTAGCACAATGGACAGTGCTACTTTTGACATCTTCCTGTTGATGCAACACCTGAGAATTGTGGCATCAGGCTACATCTATCTATTTATTTATCCACTGTATATTATATACCTACTGAATCTGTGAAAATATGATGCTCATATTGTGCGTTTCAGTTGAAAAATTGAACCTGAATAAATGAAATATGATACCCTACTCGACATTACTAACTGTACATTTACTTTAAAATGTGTATTTGTATTGTGCTGTATTCCCTATTCATTGTATTGTATGCATTATGTTGAGTAAAGTCGGTGTGTCATATAACCTTGGTGTACTGTACCACTCTTTAAGACAGGAAAAAATAAACCCTATCTATAATTAACCGGCAGAAATAAAGTCTCGACAGAACGTTGAACACGTTGAACACTCGGAGAATATGTGTCTTTTACAGACCTCCCAATCTTCAACCTGAGAACCCACGAGCTGAACTACCATTAGGATGAAAAGAATAATGTTTAAATATCTTTAAAAGGTTGTATTAAATCTTTTAAATAGTGCGGCAATGTTCTCTAAGGGCACCAGTAGCCGGGCGCAGTGGCAGCAGGCTAAACAAGGTAGTCCAGAGGTCCCTCAACCCCTGCAACATTTCCCTGCACCTCCCAGGGGAACTTCAGGCGTTCCCAAGACAGATGAGACATTAAATCTCTCCAGTGTGTTCTGGGTCCACCCCGGGGTCTCTAACCAGTTGTGCATGCCTGGAAATTCTCCAAAGGAAGGCGCCCACAAGGCCTTCTGATCAGATCAGGGGTTTTCCTGCATAGAGAATTAAGAGTCTCATTTTGTCCCGCCTCAAGCTCTCGACAAAGCTCGGGTTGGCGGGTGTCTTCATGAGAAACTAGGGGTGAACCCCCCCCCCCCCCCCCCCCCGATAGTCGACAATTCAAAAACTCGATGTAAGGAGCCTGAGCGGAGTGTCAATGCCACAGTCAAATCGTAGCAGTGATGGGAAAATGTGGTAATGAAACAAATGATCATTCATCATTCATAAAAAACAACATGGCTATTTCAAAATCAAATAATAGGCCTACATTTATTAATCAAAGCACTCACATAAGAACAAGAGGAATATATGAAAAAGTCTCAGCTTGAGGAGGTCGGCTGTTTTTCTGATTTTCTGAGCAGCACTGACCACCCCATGCACTTCTTTTTAGGCTGTTCAAACAGGGCAGTGATTTAAATGATCTGATTCTGATACAGAATGAATCCCAAGCTTTTGACTTCCCTCCCCTCTCAACCTGCTGTTATGAGTTTCAACTCCTATGATTCCTTTCCTCCTACATGATCAAATTAGAAATAGCCGGGTGTCACTGTTGTTTGTTGATTGTGTTTTTTAAATTACATATTTATTCCACATAGCCATTTGTCAGTTGTGTTTAAACAGAGCGGAAAGAAAGACAGAAGAGACAGAAATTAGCTCTTTAAAATACAGCAGAGGAGCAGAATCGCTTGTTGATGGAGAAATGTGCTTCTGGTGTGAAAAGCCAGGCTACTGCTTCAGTATGAACCCGCCGTGACTCTCCTATTCCAATGTGCTCATACAGTTTTATATCGCCAGCTGCCGTTTAACAACACGTGTGCCTGAATGCCGTCTTGTACTGCGACTACAACGCCACTATGCGTCTGTTAACACCGGTGAAATACAAGGAAATAACATCGATTTTCTATTTATCTTTATAGCCTTTTAGATCAAATATGCGATATGCTACTTTAGTACACTTTAGGAACAAGTATTCCTGGGACCACAACAGAAACTTATAGATGAACAGTTGATATCCAGGGATTCACAAAGACACCGCTGTGGGCACATATTAGGATGGTACCACCTCCGTCTCAAATTAAGCCCTGAAAATAAAAAAAAGCTCCAGTTGCCAGAACGACCATGACTGGCTCCTTCGATGCAAACGAGTCTGCGGCTCAACTTCGAGCAGCCTTTGGATGTCTGAGCTCCTTACCCCATCTCAAAGGATGAGCTTGATTTATTATTCATAATTCATTCAAATTATTTTCTGGCGTGACCTAAAAACAAGCTTGTTATGTCAAGATTACAAAGAAACTAAATGAATAAGATATCTTAAATGATGTCCTCTCAATCGTTATATGCCAATACAAGAAAGGCCAAAGATATCAATCTTTTAAATTGAAGTTTAGATCAATTCCTTTCAAGCAGATAACTGGGTCTTCTCGGCCGAGGGACACCCACACACAAAGCAGACCACATTCAGACAAGTCTCAGAAGCACCATTGTCATCATACATCTCTCTCTGCAGCAACCATACATTCAAATTTAATTGAGAGCTCTGGATTCCCGGAAAGATTGTGGACCTCATGGACTGCAGGCTCCTCATGGCGGCCTACAGAGATTTGTGGTTTGGGATTACGGGACAACACAGAGGGTCCTCTGAAGCAGCCATGTGACTGAATAGAAAAGACACCAGCCGGGGTCTGAAATATGGAAATATATCTCATGACTATTCTCCGTATGATGGCATAGCTACGGTGGCACGAGCCTACAGTCGTACAAACAGTATTCCTATTTCATTCATACAGCTCGATTTCTTAAGGGGAAGTTCCAGTCACTTTGCAATTCGCCTTGAATTTTTTCAATCAAGTTGATGTTTTCAGATCAGATACTTTAGTTCAGGGATATTCAATTAAAAGATTGAAAGAGAATTTCCTTATACAAAGGTCCGGAACATCACAATAATGTCTAACGTGCGCTATGATGCCATATGTATTGAAGTAGCCTAGTCGTTGTATTAAGGTTTGTACGTGGCCAGCAACTGACTGTCAAATCAAATAAAGAAAGTTTTGATGTAATAATATCTCAACAATATTTGTAGTCAGTTTTCACATTTTAACTTGATGAATTATAAATAATACATACTCTAATAATAATATAAATGTTCTTCTCTCATTTCAACTAAAATAACGGCTGCATTTAAGATACAGTTAAATAACAGAAAGCTTTTGAAAAATGTGAATCTAAAAATAATTTTCACTGAATTGTTCATGCCCTGCAGCTTTAAATTCATTTAATTTAGGTGTGAAGTGATGTCAACCAACAAAACCAGGATATTGTATTCTTCTCATCGTCTAAAAAGAGACATTTGCGTGCATGGACTTTATCTGTGGTCATTGAAACCACTTGTTTCAGCTCTATTCTCCTCTGTTAACATAATTGTTGGGCTGCGAATTAATGTGTTAGAATAAACGAAAATAGAAGCACTCCGTCACAATTAAATAATTCTCAACTATCTATTGGTTGTAGGTCCAGGGTCCGGATACAACGGTGTCTGGGTCCAGAACCGGACCGCGGCCCACCTGTGAGTTCCCCTGCTTTAGTTCCTTGTATAACATGAATCAGGCAGTGTCAGTCATAGATTAAACAAGCTACAAAATCACGGTATTGTGTAAATGTTTTCAGTGGACATGTTGAGGTCCATTATGTGGTGCTACAGTGATGTTACCAGGCAATGTTTTGATCAGAACCAATCAGCATGATGCCAAAAATGAAAATACTGCCTACTATCCCTTTGACTTATGGCGGACCATTCTGCAGGTCCCGATTTACGTCCAGTGCCAATGCTGGAAATAGTGTGCCCTGTGTGGAAGGCAGGGGGAAAATGATGCAGAGACTGGGGTTGTGGAATGTCCTTCATTGTCCTTCTTGTCTTTCAGGTGAAAGACCACATTAGTGTCCCGAAAGAGACCTATAAAACCATAACGAAGATCTTTCCCCAACCTTTACCAAGTGCATTAGTTGCCTTTTCATAGTTAATCTGCCATAACAATCATCCATGTCTAATCGTAATTATACTGTCAGTGCCATTGTTAGATATTGCAGAAAGAATTCATTTTTAAAATGTTGGCGCTGAATGTTTAATGACTACAGTATCGCTAGGAGCTGTGTTAAGCTGCACTCGGGCACAGTGGTTCTTTGATTTAAATGCTAACGTCACACAGCGTGCTAACATGCTCACAATGACAATGCCGACGCTGATGACAGGCTGACGTTTAGCAGCTATAATTTTTACCAAATTTGCCATCTTAGCTTAGCCTGTAAGCATGCTAACATGCTAACATTTTCAGGGAGGTCAAAGTGGAAACAGTGGTATTGCAGGAAGTAGTAAGAAATACATTTATAGAGCACCATTAAGGTTTAAATAGCAATGAAAATGTTTATGACTACAATCAAAAGATACAAAATAAGATAAAGAACAGCAGCAGCAAAGACACCCAGAGCTGATTTGCATGAGAGTGAGACAAAGGGAGAGAGTGTGTGTGATTGTGATTACGCATGCGTACAGTACAGTCTAACACTGCCTATGTGCGCCCCAAAACACACACACAACAGCATACCCACTAATCACATCCAGTCAGCCAACAACACCAGCACAGTCTGCAGAGGGAAGTGGAACACAGGCTGCAGGTAGCAGGTTGCAAGCTGTGCTGAATTTCAGTTCTTGAGTGCGGATTTGAAAACTGTCAAATCTGAATCATTGACAAGGACAAGAAGCGTGTTCCAGTGGTAGGAGGCCCCCTTCAGCAGAAGACTCTGCGCCCCCCCCCCCCCCCACACACACCAGTTTTCTTTCTAATATATAGATCCCCTTGCAGTCCTGCAACCTGAGAGCGAACAGTGCAGTTGGGCTTACAGGGAGTGAGTCAATAAGTCATACATTATATTGAGAAGCAGAGACGGGCAATATCTTCAAGGTTGGAAGCAGTATTTTACAGGGAGCAGGTGAAAACACAGACACAGACAGAAGGCGTAGGTTTTATTTTCTACTTTGCATACATACTGTGGCTGGTGGGATTGGATTACGTTAGATATTGTTTGTGTGGAGTTGGGCTGGGTGTATGCATTACAGGAGCCCACTCTGAGGCAGACGGATCAATTTATCTAGATTGATAGATGACATTGCATGCGGCACCCCCTCATTTAGGTGACCCTATGGCACATTGCTAAGTCTCTCATCCACGCCATGTATGCGTGGTTTTGTATGTACTTTCTGTCTAGATTCTAAAATGTTTAGATGTTGTATGTATTTCACACTTTAATTGTTCACAGTTTGATGAGACGTATTGCTGCAGCCACTGAAGAACTGTTTGTATGGGGACCGATGCCGACGTTGGTTAGTAACACAGATGACAGCTTCAGTAAAAAACTTTAGAAAAACGTCTTATTTTCCTGCAGCAGGGTCTGACATTCTGCCCCGCTCAGTCCTGGTTTTGGTTCCCCCGGTGCCTCCGTTCCATCCAGCAGGGCCAGCAACACCAATCTTCTCTCCGACGGTCTCGTTTACTTATGTAGGTCATATAGAGGCACCCGTATTGAATTGAGACTGTTTCATAACCAGTTAAAAGTTCCACACAGTATCTTTAAGAAAGGCTATCAGTGCACAATGTTGCTATTTTCTACCTCGGTTTATTTCAAACTCTCAGTTCTATTCTGCCATCCCTTACAGCATATTATAATGCCCTGACATTTTTCAAAAAGGACAAATTCCACTGTCATTGTGTCATTGTGCTTGGTACAATTCCACCTCATAATGAACACTTATTGCTCTGAATGGCATCCTCATCGCTGAAACGAGCAGGTCTAGACCCTCAATTGTCAATACGGATTCAGGGGCTGCTTCCAGGCGAAGCTTTAGCGAAAGTTTTTATGCATTTGGGAAAAATAGAAGTGCCAGGCGAGGTGACGGAGGACGAGCTTTGCATGAACAGCCTCCATTGTAGCAACCTAAGTGGCTGTATTTGACTCCAATTACCAATATCACAATTGTTGCTCACACAATTGAGGGTAGTTCAGAGTATAAAGTCATGCGCGTAGCTTTGAAACTGTTTCTTCAATCAGACATTTTGTGGGAAATGGAGTCAAGGAGAACAAGAATATATGAGCAGTACCAGAGCTGACTGAATAGAAGCAACGAAGTGTGTCACACTGAGATATAAACGGTGGGAGAAAGTCATAAACACGTGAACAGTTAATTAAGTTGTTAACATCAACACCTTCAGAGCAGAATAATTGTAGGCTGTTATGTTAACAGTGAGCCCAAACAACATTGTGAAATTTACTCCAGTCTGCTTGTGATATAAATGCCTCCTGATATGTAATAACTCCCAAAGATGTTCCTCGCTATCAAAACTGGTCACCAGATCTGCCAGAAAGTAGTACATTTTAGTCAGAAATAGATGACCACGGTTAATAATTAATGAGTGTCCACACTCTCCTCTTTAATCAGGTTTGGACACAGTGTTGATGTCACGTGCCAAACAATTCATTGTCTTTATTCCAATATTCTTGATTCATTGCATATTTTGTGTTGAATTATGAAACGTCTGCTGAACAGCAGCAAAGCAATCATCGTATTGTTACACGAGCTGAGCCACTGAGACTATGATCATACTCCGGGGACTGATAACAATAATTACTGTGACAGTCAATCTCGATTTGTGTCGTGCATGTTCACGCGGAGACGAGTGACATTAGAACTTTGTGGTGTAAAGAAGTAAATAGAGTTCATGTTCATAGTTAGCTCCGTGTAGCCGTGAACACCACCTGTAACCATAGCAATGTTAAAGTGCAGAGGAAAGATGGTGACTCTCTGAGGCTGCAGCAGAAATATATCCGTCAGGCTGTGACAAACCGACACAATGTGCCATTTCAAATGCTTTTCCTCCTCTCTCTCTCACACACACACACACACACACACACACACTTGTACAAGTAAAGGGATATTAAAGGTAGTGCTCATTAGGCAACTATCTAAAAAAAGTATGCCCAGGATTCTCTGTGAGCATCCTCACTCTCGATAGTGAGGATGTGCCGAGTGAAATATCTCGATCAAGATTATTGGTCCAAAATAAAACGACGTCACCTTGAACTTTGGGAAATCAAGTAATTTGAGAAAATAATCAGCAGGTTATTCCATGATGAATCAATGGTTGCAGCTCTAACAAAACAAGATGGGAAAATGTTAATTTTCTAAATGTAAGTTTTAATGACGGTAATAATTGTCAATAATAATAAGTATTACTAATCAATGAGTCATTCATGAAAATAGTTAAATGTTTCTTATCTCTGTCTCTAAGCTACTGGCACCCCAGAGAAAAGAAATGTGTTGGTGACCAACTATTAGTCACCCAAACCAGGTGCAGATTAATGTGCAAAGTCAGATACATTTTCCCTTGAATACATCAAGATGTTTTTTTCAGGTAGTCATAACCAAATTTAGGTTGCTGCTGTATTTGTAGAAAGCTCTCTTTTAACCAAACTGTGCGAGCACATTCTCACTGCACACTGGTTTTTTAATTAGTAACTTAATAACTGTGGAAAGAGCCTTCAGGATGTGCGGTGGGCCAAACTCACTAACTCATCCCATTGAAAGGGGCTTTCTTGATAATAAAGAAAGTAAAGATTTTAAAAGTAAGGAATGTGTGGTAATGTGAATAATGAAGATAATTCGATTGTGCATAGCCTAGTTCACTGCACATTGAATAATATATACTTTGTCTATTTACCAAATTTGCCCTGATTGTTTTCACCAAACCCAATCACACGAGCCGTCAAAGTTTAAAATGCTGATCGTGCGCCCTCGACCCCCTGATTTATTTTAAGAGTAAGCCATTCCGGATGATCTATTTAGTGCCGTGGGGTGCGGAAGACCACTGTGTAAAACGGCCACCCGTATTTATTGTTTGTTTTTCCAAACAACAAAAAATGTTTTGTAAAGCAAGAGGAAGGCCTGTGAGGTGATTACATGCTTTTATTTCCCCCTCCGAGCAACGAATAGGAAGGAAATGATCTCTCACGGTGATAGATGAGAAAAATCAGTGCTCAATGCCTGCTGGGTGATTTCCTTGTTTTTTATCTTCTCATTTCAAACACCACACCTAGTAACCGAGCTGGGTACAAAAGACAACATTCAATTTCCCTCTAAATCCCCCCAATAGTCTTCTGTTTCCACATTGCAGGAAACTCCAGGACAATGGCCCACGGCTGCTGGAGATGAAGGCTTAATGGCACGCAGCCGGAGCGTTCACACCTGAATGGAACTGGAGCCACAGGTAAAACGGAGAGGGCCTTTCTCAAATCTTTGTTTCTTTGAGGGGGGGCCAGGTCAGCTTTCTGTGTCCCCCATCTCCGTTTCCATCCATCTATCAAGAGATCCCAGCTTTCTTTATTCATGACGCATGCTTTTCAACCCGAAAGCTGTTTATGTTTACACGCTGTATCCGCCATTTATAAAATACTCTATGATATCTTATCTTAGTTATTTCTCTGCTCATTAACGTTTAATAGACTCACTACTTTCTGTCATTGCGTATGCCCCTGAGGCTTTTCTACGTTCACGTTCTCTCTGGTGTGTTTGTTCCTTTTAATTTTTTAACATATCCACTTCGTTTATTGTTCTCTACTGCGGTGCAATTCTCTTCGTCGAGTCCTGTTTTTTAAAAAATGGAAAACCGGTGCCCCAAATGGATATGGGGTATTCAAGACACCCCGCTAAAGATATTAATGTGTTCCGCGTTTATTTCACAAGAATAACATTTAAGATTTATGCCTTTTGTTTAAAAAGTTTTTTAGATAGAAGCCAGTCACTTGAAATGTTATCTCTTTTGACAAGCCCTTAAATCTAAAATTAAGATCATCCCCTGTGTACTTTCAGACGCACAAAGACAACCAAAAGCTTGATTTAATTACTGGCAGTGATTCAGCGTGCACACTGGTTAGCTATCCTCAGAAACATACCACAGTTCACAGAAAGACCAGTTGGAAATCATTGAGAAGCACCACTATAAACATCTTAAAAAGGGATAGTTTGGGTGTTTTGAAGTGTGGTTGTAATAGGTACTTCTGTATATTCAGTGTATACATTAGACAGACAGGAGTATCAGTACTCAGAAAATGTACTGTGGACAGGAGCAGCAGAAAATTATAATTTAGCCACCTATAAGAAAGCCGTATGTTCTCACCACTATTCTCTTTGAGACAGCCAAACACTAATAATTAATGTTAGGAAACTGTAGTTGCAATTCATGTACATATATGAACCTGCACACATATAAATACACACATCCAGATCCAGATTTCGTCGGGTAGGTTGATCCAGAGTTGAGGTGCACAAACCTTTATTGTCTCTGTTGGTTTCTCCTCAATTAAAGTGGCGCATTAAAGCAAGTAATTCCTCGGAAAAACATCATTATTTCATGATTTTCTTACTATCACTTTGAAGTGTTTGTCTTCTCCAGTAAAGTAGAGCATCATCCTGCCGAACTGTCAAGAAGCTTTTTGGAGTTTTTAACTGAGAATGCATCAGTGGTTCAGGAGTGTCAAAAAAACCTTAGACAGCACAATTCTCTAAAAAAGATTTAAATCATATTCAGAGCACTTTTTACAGTACATTAATATTCACACCCATATGTCATACTATTCAAATCCCCCCCCCCCCCCCCCCCCCCCCCCCCCCCCCCCACACACACACACCCCTCCCTTGAATCACAGACAAAACAGGATGTGAGAATTAAAACGGGTGCTATAAATATGAACATGGGATAGGAAATGTCGTACAAGATAAGAGAGGCGGTTTTCTGAAAGGGCTATAGGGACTTTAACATGAAAATGATCTCAGCGAGCTGCGCAAGTGTATGGGAAGAATCAGCAGATCAGATAAATAATGACTGCATGCTTCATGCAAGTAGTCATACGGTCCGGTTCTGTACATTTCAAATATAAGGAATATTGTATTAATACACCAGAGAAAGTCACGAGCTGAATTACGACACAAATACGTATCTAACTATCTATCTATCCTGCATCTAGCTAGCTGTAACTCTCTGGCTATTACTTTTTACATTATTTTTTTAACACCATCAGTGTATTGATTGACTATTCAGTGGAAAAGGGAAGCAAAAATAGCACACTCTGACTCAGAGCTTCTTAATTGCTCATGGCAATTCTCTCTAGTCGTTTGGCCCTCTCCAAGAAGCCAACCATACTTTTAATTCATCCTTTCACACACACACACACACACACACACACACACACACACACACACACACACACACACACACACACACACAGCGATGTGTCCATGTGCCAAACTGAAGCACAGACCTTTTGCCCGCCAAATATTATTTGTTTTTTTTAGGCCCCTCGGGGGACCTGTTGGGCTCCAGTGAAGCCGTAACAGTCAGTACTCCACACAAGCATCTGATCTGAGTTTTTTAAAATGAGTGGCCTCACATGAACCCGCGTGAATGAGACACTGCATTGCAGAGCTGAGTTTATAACACAGGGGGCGTTTGTCATTCTGGCGCATGCTTGGGTTGAAAGACATGATATAATCAAGCATCTTCACAGTTAAATGGGACGATTGTTGCCTGTTATATGCAATGAGTGTGAATATATACCATCCTGCAGGGATTGACTGCTTCAAAAGGGCAGGTTGCATCATTTTCAGCACTTTTTCTATTTATCTCAACAATTGGTTAAAAAAAAAGTGAGAGCACGAAAAAAAAGAAAACTTGATCAAGGAGGTTTGCAGGATGAAGGATGCAGTGAGCAGACGCACTGGGCATTTATCTCTCAAATAAAAACAGCGCAATAAGGGGAGATTAAGTGTGATTTGAATTCCATCACGGTGCTAAGGCGGAGAGTTTTCTCCTCCAGAGTTCCTGACCTTAGACGTGTCCTCAGGCTTTGTGCTGGAAGTATTCTGAAGGAAGAGGGCTGGAGGGGAGCTGAGCAATGCTTCAAACCCCGAGCAAGAAAAGAGGCCAGGCAGAGGACAGCTATGGGTGAGGTAGGCACCAGCAGGGGACATCTGAAGCTCCTGGGAGACACCGGCTAGAGATGTGGAATAGCTGATGATAGCATCAGAACAAGAGGCATCCAGGAAGAACGACTTTATTAGAAAGGTTTTGTTTTATTTAGTGTTTTTTTATTATTAGGATTTTTGCTGTGATGGCCGCCTTATAATTATTTATGGAGGAAAAACCTTATATATATGTATAATATAGCGGGACTGCAACTCCTCAAAACATTTGAATCCATCAGACCTCACAGTGGTTGTCACCTATCAGCGACCCAATACAAAGCAACAGTATCTGAGAAACAATCCCCTGACCTTTGTGTGTTTTTGGCTCAATGGTGTACCTTATAATATGTCAAAATTTCACCCACTACCATGAGGTACGGGTACTTTTGCAATGCAATTTTATCTGACTGAAATGCCTGGAATGCTGAAATCTGCTCCTTTATTTGAAATTTCCCCCCAATAACAATTGGCCATCCAATTGTTATTTTATTAACCATCCTCTGGTTAATAAAAACTTTATTTTTGACTTCTTTTTTGATTGTGTCGCTCTCACTTTTTGTCTCGGCACCTTTCTGTCATGTGCTGATAATGAACTTCAAAGGCTGCCGTCTTGGCCAACTACCTTCCTGAAATCTTACATTTTCCAATATTAATTGGATTAACCTGGATAGGAATAGGTGACCTAAAACAATACAAAAAAAAAATACTGTCTGCTACCTTTACTCTCAGTTGTCAACATTCAGGTGGCAGCGAAGCTTTCTCCCTCATTATCTCATTCCAAAAGGTTCATCCGAGGTCCACAAGTGGCAGCAATGCCTTTTAAAAGCAAAAAAGGAATTTAATATAAAGCATGTAATTTCTAAGCCAGTCCACTCTTCTTATCAGCAGTCTCCACCTTTCCTTTGCTCTCGAAGAGAAAGGGAAAGCTTTGCTGGTTGACCGATGCACTGTTAACTTTGATACGCCTACTTATATAGAAATTAAAAAGGGTGGCGATGTCACAGGGCTTCATTTTCTTAATCGCCTGAACCAAGGTTAGTGTGTCTATATTTATGATCTATGGTTATAGGGCTGGAAGCACTGATGTCCAGGTTTGTTTTAAAAAGTGTTTTTTCACACAGTGCTCATCTGCTGCTGTACAATGCCAAAAAAAGTACATTATGAGTGTATGAGGTGAAGCTCCAGCTGTTTAGTTCTTGCCCTACAGTACCTGCACTCAGCATGAAGGACAATAATCCCAGACCTTTCCCCAGCAATGGCTGTTAAAACTTATATTGCATATTTTTTTATTGTTTTTGGCCGTGTAAACCAGCACAATAAAACTGAATCAATTGCTTTTCAGCAAAGTGGTGACTTTTGGCTCAAAAGTGAGAACAGTGGCCCTGCTTTACTCAACATTTATGAGTCAGAAGGCCTTTGCACAAATAAACAAACTCATAATCATATTGAGAAATTAGTTGAAAATCCTCTACAGCCTACAGACATCAGACACTGGTATCTGATACCAGGCTTGGACCGCCAACACCATCACTTCTTGCTCCAGGGGCTTTTTGCTTTCAGTCCGGTCTTCAGCCAATGACATGCATGCTAAATTAATGACTGATTGATGACTGATTTGGCCTGTCAAAACATCCGTTTTTGGTCGTAGTGTCTGCGTGTATGTTTCGGGTCTTTGTCCCGCTGTTCATGCTCCCTCAAACACTTGAAATGAAACCTCAAATATTTTCATATCAAGTCCAATGTGCCGAGGGCCAAAAACAATGGAAGTTCTTATTTCTTAATTAATGTAGCTTCAGGCTGTGTATTGTGTGATTGTGTATGACCATGCATGTGATGATGCAAAACTGTGAATTCCAATCTAGGGTATCTTTTAAATGCCTCATTGAAGATTTTATTACTGAATTGCTAAAATTGTATGCTAAATCATGATTAAAGGCAATGGAGTCAGTTATTGCATTGCTCTGTCAGGCCCTTTCTACACGGACACGGATATTTTTGAAATGTGATATTTTCCCCCTTTCGCTACAAAATATCTCTGTCCACACTAGAACACAAAAAACGTCATCAAGTGCTCGCCGGGCAAGAAGGTGGCGATCAAGGCGACGTGAATGATATGTCGTATACAAGGGGAAGACTCAACAAACCAAACAACAGTAACATAATAGTAGCATTTTAAGCAAAATTACTTTTCTATAGTTCTTCTCTCAACCCCCCCCCCTCCCCAGCTGCTCCGTGGGAGAGAGAAACACAGTGGAGAAAAACACATTTTTAAATCCAACTCTATGAATTAAGGGTTTATTTTCAAACTAAAAGTGGAAAGAAGACAGTTTTGGTGAGTTTTATTTTGTTTCTGGCAATTTTGAATGAAGTGCGGAGTGAAAAGAGCTGAACTGAATGAGCCACACACATTTTTCTGGGTTTGTAAAGTATAATTTTGGTAAGACAAGACGATAGTCGCATAAACTATTTGACTTTTTATAAATGAATGACTATTAAAAAATACAACGGTTATGACCCATCCCTACTAACTATTTATTAATTAAACACCTTTCTGGTGCAAGGCACAAGGTGCGAAGGCAAAACCGAAAATGGGACTTGTGTGTGGACGGACGATGAGGTTGAGTTGCTGCTTAACTTCCCCTCACAACGCTGCCAGTCGGCCATTCTTGCTGTTTCTGGAGCACGCTCACGAAGCAATAATGGCCATGCTCCATTTGAGGAGATGCCATCACATCATCGTTTCCCAAATGCTCCGTTTTAGATACACAGTAACCGGAGTTTTGAAAAATCTGCCAACCTAGACGGACCTAAAAGTTGGTTGGCATGTGGACGAGAGGCTAAAAAATAAAGGAAACACCAGATTTAAAAAAATAGCTGTACACATGGAGACAAGGCTTCAGACTGCAGGCAGTTAAAAAGGCAGTTAGTATATCTTTGGACTATGTGCACTACATTTGCAACTTTAAAAGCTTAAAAACCAGTTTGTTTGTTTTACAAAATGACATCAGCAGCTGTTTCTACACGTATACACGACGAGGACGACCTCCCTGATTAGCACCTTTAGCTAACTAATCCCCAGGTGATCTACAGGCTTTAGAGCTATTGTGCCACATGGTTGAGACCCACTGATGGGAGGTGTGCATCTCACCCACTGAGACCAATTCATTTCACATCTCAATACACGAACAGCAGCCCAATGCATCAAGATACATGTTTAAATAGCCAACAGATCAATACGGCTCAATGTAGCCTTGTTTCAACACAATTCGCTGCAGTGGCTGACATGTGACATGATTCAGCGCATGACACACACATTTCCAGTGTATCTCTGCGAACATCATGCTTTTGTGACTCATTTCAAGAAGACTGGAAATAGCTATGTATCTATTAATGTTAGTAATGACATGAGATGAGAAAAATGTTGTTAAGATTCCATTTAGAATTGGAGTTTTGTAATTATGTGACATTTATGTAAAGTAAGGGTTATTTTAGGAAAGACTTGAATGTTTGCCACGTTTAAATATTCAGAGTTGCAACCAGTTGAAATGGAGATATAATTACAACAGAGGCCTAAACTCTCCATCTCCTCTATCAGAAATCAAGTCCCAATTATATCTGCGGGAACAGACTGATAGCCAAAAGGTGCTCCTGTTAAAGTGTTATCAAGGCGCTTAATAAGCTTAGCCATTTGGCCCAGGAGATTAGCGAAAGAGCAGAAAGTGTAGTGAAAGATCTGATACCATCCGGCTAAAAATGTACAAAAAAGCCGAACAGCAAAGGAAGCGAGGTGTCTGAGTTGATCTGTGATGCTCTGTAAAAATGTAGAATATGAATGTTTACAGTCTGCATATTTAAATCGTTTGAGGTGGGAGGTTTATAACTCTTTCATATGCAGATAGAGGACCAGGAAGTCTGGTGGATGCCACCCACATTTGACGCTCACATCTCACAGGGATGTTGTGATTCAGTCGGGGATAATCTCGCTGTGGATTTGCTCATTGTTCTCAAGAGTGGCAACAGAATGCAATGTGGATGAGCAAAGTGACAACAATATACTCGAACAATCGGGTCCAGACAGTTTCAAACACCTATTACATTGTTGATTTGTCCTTGAAGAGGTAGTGCTTTTCAATTATGCTTTTGATGTTTTTGTAATAAGGGTTTTTGGACAAGAGTGTTATTATTCACTGAAGCAAATGGCACTTCATGTTGAAGCTCCAGTCCGTGATGGGTGTACAGTGTGTCATTAGCCAACTGCCACATCATGAGTCCACACAGTTCTGTTTATAGTGTGGGCAATAGAGATCAGTCTAAATTGAAATGCAAACATGTAGAAAAGACAACTTTAAAGGCATTTCACCTTTCATTAGATAGTTGCAGGTATAGAATGGCAGGATAGATTTAAGTAGACATTGTAACGAAGAATCCAGTATCATTTAGAGACAGCAAGCCACCTGGAAGCCCCTTTAAAAAACAATGAAAACTGCTTTGTGAATATGAGGCGATTGGAAAAGACACCAGGAAACACAGAATCCTCAAGGCCAAACAAATCCAGGCAAAGGGTCAAAGACATGAGGCGGAGCGCGACCATGCAAACAAACACATGGGTCCTGCGAGTCTGATCAGCGGCCGTGGCTTTTTGCTCTGCCCACCGACCAATAACACAGCTGCGAGGAGCATTTGTCACTCCCTGCCATGTGGGATTAATGAAGTCTGAAAAGTGTCCAGCACCCATTAGCATCCACTGACCCTTGCAGATTGCGATGATTGGTCACGCTTCCTATTCGTCACCCTTGGTCAAAAGGAGCGTCTCAACAAATCGAGCGGCATGACCTGCAAATCTACTGCGCGGCATTATGTTTTGAGCTTATGTAAAGCTTCAAGTGATAAAGATGCATTTTTATACAGCTATTTAATTCTGAGTACACGTCTTTAGTCTCAATTTATGACTCATGCATACTTAATTCTTTCAATTTAAATGTGGGAAGATTTGATTAGTCTGCCCTCTTCACCTTTTGAAATATTTTATCATTTAATTTAATTACTATACTGTTACTATTAATATTGTGTGTATCTACAGCAGTTGCTGCCTCTAGCCTTTAGCTAAATACTATCACAATTGGCTACATAAATTGTAAATAGTTACATCCTACATATTGAGACTACAGATGGTACCACTAGATTAGGTGCCTGCAGAAAATAGGCCATTACAGTAAACACACTGAATGGCTGCTGCTGAAAAACTGCATGAGGAGTTTTAAAATCTTAAGGATTATAAGTCCAAAGTGCTTTAGTATCTTAGTTGAGTTTAAAAATATGTTCCTGATGTTATATCGAAACGGATTCCAGTCTAGAAACAGACATGAATTAATTGCTCTCTAATTCCTCAGTGTGGTCCTTTCAGAGATAGACTTTGACAAGCCTGACCTACACTATTTGACAGACAGACTAAAAAAAATATACTTTCAAATTACTTTGAGCCAGTTCAAACATGTAGGCCCCTTTTTAAATGTCATCCCACTTTCTGCTCAAAGCTCATGTTCGAAAAGTCCGACGTCAAAACTCCAGAAACTCGTCCGCGGTGATTTGGCACATCAGAGCTAACATTTCCATGACAATTCCATATTGATCTCGACGAGAGCAAAGCCAGCACACACACACACACACACACACACACACACACACACACACACACACACTACTTAAACCGTTAACCTGTTGTATTAATGAGCAGCTCTTCCAATTGGCCCACTGCCAAAATGGAAGAGCCCCTCTGCAATCAGCGTGAGTAGCGAAATTGTTAGTGACTGAATGGTGCAGTTAAAAAAGGATAATTCAGCAAGATTCCAGGTAATTGCGACATAAAAATGCTTTCCAGCCGAGTGATTTTTTTAAAGAACAATAAATGACACGCGCATCAAACCCTTTCCACTTAATCACGAACTATTCTGCAATCATTTTCTTTTCCAAAACGCCTCTTTCTCGCACACGTTTTCAGTATCCAACCTCCACTCCTATTTTCCGTTTCCATTCCTCATCTATTTGTCATACCATCTGCTTATGTAGACATCACCGTTTAACCCTCCTGCCTCTCCCTCCTCTCGAATATAATATATAACACATTGGCTGATGGGTCGACTAACCCCGTCACTCTTCTTTCTGCTCACACAGTGCACGGCAGAAATGGATAATGCTTCTGATATCATCAACGTCGGAGTGAAACGTGGTGTGAAATGAGCTCGGTATTTATTAGCGCCACTGTGAATGACATGATTGCGCCCCGGAGACGCAGTGTGATGAAGGACTAATCCACAAATCTGCATCCCCCATGTAGATGATTCATGCAGCCCGTTCTAAGCATTCGCACACGAACGCTTGGCGAAGCGATATATGTGAAGGCTGTGTACAGTAGGTGAGCGGATGGATGGCTGGGTGGAAGGGTGCGTGGACTTGAAGACGAGAGCGGAGCACAAAGACGACGTTGATGTCCTTTCGCCTCACAGTTCCATCTAGTCCATCCATGCCAGCCTTTGTAAATGGAAAGCTTTGACGCACAGATGGGGAAAAAAAACACAGAGCTCTCACTCAATTTTGTTGTTGAATTATGTAAAATCCCGTCTTCAACAGATGTTTGAAGCGACTTGAAAGAACTGAAAAATTCATCTGAACATTACTAATGTGATTCCTTCATAATTTAAACTACAAAAGCATTCATCTTAGTTGATGTTCAATGACATTTTTTGAAACTTGAAAAGTGAATGTATCAGATGCACCATAAAATGTCCCAGTGAAGCAGGGCCTCAATATTTCAGTCTAAATGTGTCGAACAGTGATCTGATTTCCATACGCACACACATGCTTTGTTCTTTCATATAAATGCATGAGGTAGTTCTATATGCTGCTGATGGTGTTTATACATCATCTTTAGATTCGACCTTATTGCACAAATATCCATATCTCAGGGTATTATTACACGTGATGCCTAGCTGTAGTTAAGAACCATGTATATGTTCAAAATCTCACATTCTCAGGAACTAACCTGACCTCTCAAGGACCCATCATTTCCATGACTATTCACAACCTAAAACAAACAGAAGTGTATAAGACCCTATATACAATGTATCTATATAGTATTTATATAGTTTATGTCTTTATGAAATTAAACGGCAACATTTTTCAATCTCTAATAGTTGGTTATGTTGATTTAAAATACTTTAAACTACAGGCACAATCTATACATTGTCCTTTATTCCTTCCAAAAAAAGGTTTAACAAGCATTCAGTCTGGCATTGGCTTTCATGCATGATGGAAAACAGAACTGATTGTACGATCAGTGTATTGGTAATGCATTTGACAGACCTGTCACCGTTTCCCCCTCTATTTACATGTAGTATATCAACATGGCAGCATGCACTAATAAAAGTGAGAAGCGATCTCCTCAGCAACGTTAGCCAAAACACTGTCCACTGTCAAGTTTGTGTAACGTCTGTGGCAACTAAAAGCAGCAGCACGACTAGTTAACTCCAGCATATGCAGAATCCTTTTCTCATTGTATCCCGTATGAGAAGAATGCGAGCGCAAATGAAAACGCATGAAGACCCGCCTGCTGGTCCTCGTCAGCTACAACATCAATGGAGAGTTCCAGGCCTAGAAAATTAGATATTTGAAACCATGTATTAATCCAACGGTAGAATTGTGTTGAATTGTTGTCTCATCTAATAGAAGGGTAGACAAAACAGAAAAATCATCTTAGATTTCAATCGGCAAAAGACGTTTGATTTAGATGCAATTCTGTAAATTTAGCAGGGCCTTAGCATTTCTGTCTGCTGTCTCTTTCCACAATAATATACCTGTTCCTACTTTAAGTCATGGGGTTCTGAACGCCTGCCCCACCCTGCTCTGACTGCACAACGGGAAAATACAAAAAACACATTTACACTTCTGGACAATTTAGATATTCGTGTTGAAGTGAGCTGCATGTGCTTTGATGGTGGGAGGAAACCCACACAAACAGGAGGCGAACCGGCCTCCAAACAAGAAGGAGCAGGGCAACAACTCAAACCCACAAGCATCTTGCTGTGATTCTACGGTGCTCCAGTGTGCATAAAGCTAGGGTGGTAGCACTGTACAGCTCTGCAGCTGGCAATTTATAAAATTTAAATGACGATAAATTATTTGGCAACGATTGATCATCATTTTACTCACATGTATACGTTAGATTACTGTGAACTCTGTATGAGTGAGAGAAGTAGAGGCCATGACAAAAAGGTAAATTGTAGCCGAGTGCATCATGCTGTGTGTTCTGTGGCAATGATTCAGTAATTACTATCTGAAGCTCCACTACCCTCTGCTAATACTTAATTCAGTAACCGGCTGTAACCGGACGTCGCCACGTGTTGCCAAGTGTTTTGATTGGTTGTCATGTCTGAATGGCAACGCTTTTAGCCTTTCTGTCACGCCCCCCCCCCCCCCCCTGTAGAAACAGTTTACTTTGGGAGACACTCTTATTGGCTTTCTTGCCCAGAGTTAGACGAGGAAATCAATGTCAATCTCAGTCAGGGGAGTATTATCAATCTTCTCATCTAAATCTCAGGAAAAAAAAGTAAATTGGTGCATTTCCCTAAACATTCCTTAATAACACAGAAACAGGAATAGTGCATGTATAAAAGAGAGTGGATGAGCCACACTGGTTCTGCATTGATTTCATGAATGAGGATATCCAATCAGTGTAGCACCTCATATTCAGCTCTAAGGACACAGCCTCTCATTATCTGTGCTACCAACAGGATGAAACAAGACTCCCAATCACCACTACCTGTTTATTTCCCCACAAAGCTTTCTGGCTGACCCGCTTCCTCTCACGCTGTTAAGATGGTTGTAGCTCCTCATTAATTTCTTGCATCTTTCGACATCCTAATTTATTTTGATATGGTTAGCAAGGAAATAAACGAACAAAACATCGGTCATGGAAGTGAAAAAAGAACAATGCTGCGGTGCCAACACAGGATCTATGGTAGGGGGAAAGAAAATACTTAACCAATCACATCAAAAGAGTGGAAACAGTTAGCAGTTTCTATGGCAGCAACTTCACTTCACACAAAAGAGCTATCATGCCTTGGCTTTTCTTATTCTCTCAGCAGATCTATATTATTTCCAAATTGGTAATTAATGCGCCTGTTTCATCATGGCAGGATGAACTGCAATACCAGTCTTAAAATGATATTTAAGCTAATATAAATGGCTCTGTGTCCCTTTTGATTTGGGGAGCCATTAGGAATTAGACACACCACAAAGCAAAGCTTACCATAGCCATTTGTTGGAGAGCCATTTCCAGGCTTCTTGCCAATTCAGACCAGGCAGAAAGTCACTCCTCCTGAGTTACTGAGCTGCTGTCTTTCCCTTTTTCTAGCTCAAACCACAGTCATCATTTTGTCTCTGATTTCTAAAATGCTTGGTGGCAGTCAAGTGGAAAGAACCGTTAACACAACTGGGGTGGATTTACTTTTTCTGAGGGAATTGTTGCGGTGGCATTTCCAGCGGTGGCGCTGAAATACTTATAATTTCAGGAATGTGGTTATTAAGGCTTTACCGAATGTCTGGGTTTTCTTTTTTTTTTAGATTGAAAGCTTCTGAGGTTTTTGAATGAAGCTTTGAATGTCTGTCGTTATCATTTCTGACTTCAACACCCTAAAATAATTAAAGAAATCCTCAAACTAAATCCTAAATTTGAATAAAGTTATTTCATCAGATTAAGTTAGTTTGTCTTTTTTTTTATTACCTCAACTTTCTTAAATGAAAAACACTCATCAGTGCGGGCCTCCCTTTGTGTGTGGCAAGCAGGAGAACAAACTGTTGTTTGACAGCAGTGAAAATGTTTTCAAAAAGCTAAAAGGATTGAAGCAGAATATTTCCTTAGATAAAAACATGTTGGGAACTTTGGAAATGATTGCATCTATCTTTTACCAATGAAGTTTGACTTTACAATGCTCTTGAGTTATTGGAAATGTTTGAATCACACAAGTCGGAAACAATCCTACGAGCCTCGCGCTCTGTGAAACGCGAGAGCAGAGGATATTTATAGGGGAAAGACTGATTAGTGTAGCTTCATCATTAACTGCAAGTGTCCAGAAATACATGATTTAAACAAAAGAATAGATATACAAAAAAAATAGACAAAGCTGCGCAGCATTTCAATGTGAATATTAATAAAGCTTCAAACTATTCCGTACAGCCCCGGTGGGGAAACACAGGACGGATAAGTCCCAAGGTGCACATGTAGACATATCTGTGTTCATTCCGTGCAAAATGTGCGTCTGCATTATTGTCGCCACAGAAAGGTAAATTCTTTCCACGGCATCAGTTTTGACCGTTTTATATATCAGACGCAAGCAGCTGATTCTCCCCAGTGTTCTTCCATCTGTTCATCCATCATCTCAACAGCCAGCTTTCCCTAGTGACTCACAAACTCATGTCTACCTATCATCATGCTCACAGTCCCAAAAATTGTGACATCCGTCAAAGCAGTCTTGTCAGAGAAAGTAACTTTTCAGTAAGTGTGTTCACACGCACATACACACTGCTTGACCTACATACAGTATACTGTGTTTAAAATTGGTGTAACAGGAAGATCCAGACAAGATATATGAGTAAAGAGATGTCTGCGAGTGTATTGGCTTCATCCTAAACTATCTAAACAAAATGCCAATACAGACCCGATTTAATGACACGCTGTTTAGAAAAATCTTTTGTCTTCTGTAATTGCAATCAGCTGGGCATGATTAAACATGATTAAGCCTCACGACTAGCTTAACACTTGAGCCACTCGATATGTAATTGGCACTGGTATTCATGATGATGATACCTTTAAAAAATAGATATATATATTTTAATTCTCCACCCAGTTCTGCAGACATCTCCCCCTTCTGTAACAAATTCTCCTTTCCTTCATTAGAGCTACACTTTCTGGTAGCAGATGAGAGGCTGTGTGGGAGGAAAAGAAACTGAGCCGTCGCAAGGGCACACACAGTGCAAACTGAATGCATGCATCTGTGGTGGATAGCGGCGCAGACAATATAAGCGGCTTCCTAGTGCAAACTTTCATTACAGGTAGAATAAAGCCATCTCAAATAAGATCTGTGCTCAATGTTCACTAACTCCTCCAGTCAATAACTGGCTCCGAAACCCTTAAGCCTACAGTGTTTGGTTAGTTTAGAGACCTTTCAGGAGCACTGCCTCGCCTGTCTTTCTTCCTGCCCGATAGATGTGATGTGGTTCTCTGAGTCCAAAAAAAATTGTTCAAGAGGCAGAAATAATGTAATTTGTCGAAGTACATCACAACGGATGAAGCCAAAGAACCGCTGTTCTGGCTGAGTTCTGTTGGGCATTCAGCAGCCTCGGATGGGGATCATAAGGCTTTAATACCATTATCTCTCCTACAAAAGGTAATGACATCCAAATTATTATTTTGACGCCACATTGAACACACACAAGATGCGACTATTGAAAGGATCCTCATGAAATCATTCAAATCGTAATACAACAATAGTACAGACAAGTGGGCAGCAAGGAATTCTGCGAGCAAAATGACTCTATATGTCATGGCGTCGCCATTTGCTTAAGCATATTCTGTTTCTGCAACCATGAACAGGAGCAAATTCCCCAGTGAAGCTTTTACACCTGCTTACGTACCGTGGCTAACAGATGACAAATATCTTTGAGGTTACTCATTGGTATTCCTTGTATTGCTCTCAGCCATGATATCAAGCTTTATTATTTCTCCCCCAGACCCTGTATCATCTGATTCCCCCTTTTTTTTTACAGCAGGCCAACAGCAGTGTCTGTTCTTTCGTTTTTACTGCTCATTTTGCAGCAGGCAGCAGCCTTACATGAAGTTTGTCCAAGATAAAAACACTGTTTGTTAAGCATGTTACTTTCAGCATTGCTTACATCACTTTTAAATCCATAGCTCCAAGCTAGCACTTGGTTTCACCTAGTACTGTAAAAGAGCCAATGCTGTTCAGTAGGTATAGTGAATGTGCAAAAACCCACCGATCAATCAATTTGGGCTCCAGACGAGGTCATCCTTTCACATTTGGATACAACGGTAACTTACAAAGTTAAGCTAGAAAGGTAACTGTAGTTAAGCCTACAGTGGTTGGAAGATCTAGGCTAAATACATTGCTTTTCTTTATTATTGAATAGCAGCAAAACAAGTAACACTCTGTCTATCTTCTTCTCACAAACAAACGTCCCTCCTGCTCCCAAAAATAATGGATTAAGCACTTTTCCGACAATCGCTGTTGTTAATTTAATGAGAATTCGATTTTTGAATAAGATTAGGTTATATTGTTTACCTTGGTGTTATCTGGTTTAAAGTTTTTTTGGGGGGGGGAGATTTTCCTGTACCGATGTGAAGGTCCTGTGAGAGAGGATGTCGTATGTGTACAGATTGTAAAGCCCTCTGAGGCAAATTTGTGATTTGTGATCTTGGGCTATACACAGTAAATGTAATTGAATTGAATCTGTATAAGTTGTGTGGCTTATTCAAACTAATGAATGCTTGCTATCTTAACCTGAAGATCGTTGGTGGCGCGCTCAATTTCAGACGTCACTTTCTTCTCCAAGCTCGGAGACCAGAAAGGATCTGACGGATTAGGTGGGCCCAGGCCTGCAGCTCTGCACCTTCTAGCAATTTGTGCCAAACCTACAGCCTCAGCAAAGTTGTGTTGTCGACTTAGAGCCTTGCATGAGGCTGCTAGCTGTGGTCATTTCTTCCATGTGAATTATTTATGTTCTCTTTAGAAAATAAAACTGTCACATTGCAGGAAAAAAGTGGCTCAAATCAAGATTATTTTTCTCTCTCTTATACATGACTCAGTGTGGACAAAAATGTGTTTTGCCCATTTCTATATATTGTCCTACATACAGTATGTGAACAATATGACCTCTGTTTGAACAGTCATATCGGACTTCATTCAACTTCAATGTCTCTCTCCTGTTCGTGGATGTAATGGAGGTGTTTATGAATTCCTTCAATGCAAGGGACATATCTGGTGCAAAGAAAGCCATACTTGTTTTATTTGTATATTTCTGCATGAGCTTCTTAGTGTTACAAATCTTTATTTTGTTTTTTGGGGAAAGGGAAGCAATAAATCTGTAATAAACATGAAGGCTTGCAATATGAATGTAGCCATTATTGCCTGGATCGTCCTGTCAAACTATTTACTTTTAGGAGGTATTCCACCAAGTTTGCTGCTTTAGAGCGTGCCTCATTAAGTATATAGATACAGCAGGATGATAGGGGGAGGCAAAGAAATAGACATGATATGTTTCCTGGGAAAACTGTAAAATACATCAGCTTTCCATTTCCTGGGTTAGCCATCCTCTCTCTCTCTCATGTCTAGACACTTATTTTACAGAAATCTGCCGGTGCTTTGGTATGAAACCCACATTCCTTTGTCACTCTTTTAGTGACCTCTGAGACCTTCCATTGTCTAGGTGGCTCACGCACACAGTTAAAGAACGAATCACTCTTCTCAACAGACGTGTTGCGTTTTGACAGCACGGCTGCCAACCGCCACACCCAACGACGCACATGCCACCGAGGGTTAATGCGTCTCCAAGACGCCATTACTGAGCGAAGACGGGGTCGTGCAGCTCCAAGGTGCTGCAGGGTTCACATGTCCGTTAGCGAGGAGAACACTAATGATCGTGCACATTTCACGGCTTGTTTTTGTGCCCGTGTGCCGACGCATTGTGCACGCTAACCAGAACTGCTTTTCAAGAATCGACCACATCAACAGATAGTTATAAGGTCAGTCGGCTAGTGCTACAAAAAAAAGCCCTGAGCAAGAGGGTATCTCTCATTTGAGTTTGTTCCGTGAATGTCACGTCCTATCTATAGTTACCTACAGTAACTATCAATAAAATGTCTAGCAGCAGCGTTCGGCAGCCATAACAATTATGGGAAAGACACTCAGCGCAATGTGAAACATGGGCATTAAAAAGCTCTGACCAATTAAAGGTGACTGGAGGTTAAGAAGACTGGCCAGGAAATTATGCTAATATCATGACTTGGATTAAATGTCATACAATAACAATAACCTTCAGCAAATGACTTGTTAGGTTTTGACAAGAGGGGATGAGACTCTGGAGGGAGGACATAGACTCTGGCCTTTTAATTTGATAGAGAGTGATGGTGGGGTATGGGAGCAGGCCAGACCACAGATGATTCTTTTTTTTTTTTCTTCCACCTGACCTGGACTCAGAGGTGCCCCTGTCATGGTCACCCAAATTAATGTCAAGTTAATTCTGACACAATTAGGACCCGGTAGCTCTGGCCCCATTAACTACAGTCGTTGGATCAGCAGTGTAGAATTAGATTCTTATTTCTTTCCCAACAAAAATTGATATTTCAAATGACTTTTTTTCGAGTTAAAGAAAATATGGTACTCAAGAGTCTTGAGATTTCCTAACAGAAGGATGTTTGCTTTTCTACAGTCTGTTCTGTGATGCCTTTATATTTGCTTGCAGAGTTTATGAGTGCCGGAGCATTTTCCAATAGAGTGTGATCAAACTGTAGTTTCACAATATTTACCTCTAGATCTTTTCTGTTGCAATCTCTGCTCTCTTCCTCTCTCTCTCTCTCTCTCTCTCTCTCTCTCTCTCTCTCTCTCTCTGTGTGTGTTGGACCACGCTAATACAAGATACGTCTGTTAACTGCTTCCAGCTTGTTCCATATTCATGTACACACGTCTAGCAACAGCATCAGCCTAGTATTGAATGCCACCGGTCACTTCAGCAGATGCTCAGAACAGTTTAATAATACAATATTACGGAACCAAGCCAGTATTCCTCTCCGACAAAGTAACCTAGTTTAGCAGTCACAGCATCCTCTCCTGTCATGTAGGTCAGGCCTCATGCAAACATCATTCTCCCTCCTTTTTTTGTCCATCTGAAATTAGGGCTAATACAAGAGGAATGAAGAAGCCATGCTGAAATGGGAGCTCATAAATAGGTAGTTTGCCTTGAACTGTTAATGAGAAGAAAGTCAGTTTTACTAAGCAGATCACAGTAACCCAAGATCCAAGAGGAGTTTCCTTTGACAACTAACCAGGCTGTTTTACATTATTCATCTCTCAGAGGGTATGTTTATGCCCAAAAGTCTATTTTAACTCTCAGTGTTTGAGCCGTGGATGTCCTGTTTTTTTTGTTTTTCCACTCAGTATTCATATTGAAAACTCCTTACCCTCCCAGCGGATTCTGCAGTTGGAGTAAAAAGCCACTGGTGCCTTGTGTCTGACTTTCCTCCGACTGAGGACGCAAATTCGGATGTCGCTGCTTTCCTAAACATTATACTGCAGGTTAAACAACATGCCCTCCA
The DNA here is from genome assembly GCF_050575085.1 of Anarhichas minor. NCBI lineage: Eukaryota > Metazoa > Chordata > Actinopteri > Perciformes > Anarhichadidae > Anarhichas > Anarhichas minor. Next base: position 13,408,921 of record NW_027466463.1, read on the forward strand.
TTATTCCACATGTGTAAGTGGTTCATCAAATCAACATACGTATGTGTATTTGCAAACTTATTGGTATTTTATGTACGCAAGTTTGTCTCTGGAAATATCGGAAAAGGAAACAAAAAGCATAATGTGCATTGAAACCCTTATTCGTTTCTCTCTTGTTTTCTTTGACATTCTTGTTCTTGCATTAAAAAAATGTAGATGTTTATGAAATTGAATCATATTTAATGGACAATGCCCTCTTCAGCAGAAGATTCAGCAAAATTCAAACTGATGTTTCTTGTGCAGTATCTCCTGTACTCTATATTCCCACACAGTAACTAAGCTTCCACAATTGTGGTTTAAAGTTATTTGGAAGAGTTATTTGCTCGACTGAGAAACAGTGAATCGCCTCATTAAAAGTGTAATTTAGCTCTTGAGACTAGCTATGCAAGTTTAACATGCAGATTGTGTCCATAAAATACAGTTTAAAGAAGGTGACAGCCACCTGCACCCATCTATCTACTCTTCTTTACGTTATATGTGCACGCTAACCCCGTCCTGTCACTATCAAGCCTCCCACTTCAGTTCATCACCCGTCAGTCTGCCACATTGCATCGAGGACAGCGATCTGTCTCTTTTAATGGATGGCGAATTCTGCCCTCACTTTGCTTGACACCCTTTTATGCTGATCCGTTTGCCTACTTTTGCTACAGCCTGCCTATACTTCAGCCTAGTTTTGGGTACCAAGTCTGTGATCACAAAAAAGTAACTCAAAATCAGTCTGAACTCATCAATCAAAAACCAAAGTTAACAACTGGTTTTGTTTCAATCAAAACAAAGTATATAGTTGAAGATGGAATGCAGTAGATATTAGGGAAATGAAGCCCTGGGCGTCGACAGTGTGTGCAAACCCAGTGTATCATTAGCAACATAAAAACTTCTCACTGCAGCTTCCTTTTTCTTGCAACTGCTTGTTACTCCTGGGTCTGTGATATACATTAGTATTCCTGCAAGTTGATGGCCTATTGTGCTCAATTGCTGAGCAAATTGCTCAATCAGTTGGCTGCAGATTGAATTTGCTCGTGACAGTGTGTGGTGCAAATATCCTGCTGATACATTTCCCACAAAGTGATAAGTGGAAAACATATATTGCGCATTTGCTAAGAACTAATGGTACATATTTATGTCAAGAAAAGGATCACGTCGAAGCAAAAAGTGACTTGTGCGTGTGAGAAAACGGAGTAAACTGGTGCTGTACGATATCTGAAGGCCGGTAACTTGACTACAGTATTTGGCCAAACTGTGAGACTTTATTTTCAGACGCAACAGTACGGCAGGTCGACAGACAGTGATTTCAGCTCTCAACCAAACTCCTGTAAATCTGTCAACCATTGTTGTCCCTGCAGTAAAACACACACACACACACACACACACACACACGCCACTCTTTGCAACTGCAAACTGAATGCATCGGAAACACACACGACCAGAGGCATCTCATCCGCTGACGGCACTCAAAAGATACCAAGGCTGCGTCTCTGGCATAAAACACCAGAGACAATCAGAGACGTGACATTTCTGAGCTGAGCTCCTCACTCCCTCACACCACCAACACCCAAGAAGGCTCCCTATGGCTCTTTGTTGTCCAACACTCAGCGGGTACAGATGCCTGTGCGCAGACAAAGATTGCCTCCTCTCTACATTGTTCGATGGTTATTTAATTTAATAGTGTCAATCCAAAAAACTAGAAAAACTGGCAGTTGATCAGAGTCAGTGGGGGGGGGCTTGTCACAGTGCTCTTTGAAGCACCAGAGGGTGTAATTTGCAGGACGAGGGTTGTCAGAGGCCAAGAGCAGAAGGGAATACTGATGACAAAGTCACCTCACATTCGCAGATCTTGTAGCCTGATCTAAAGTGACTGTAATACAGATGATCAAACCGTCTTTTTTAATGTGCCACAGTTAGAGTTGAGAACAGCAAAGAGAGACAATTTTAGAATAATTAAAGGGCACCTGGCATGACCCGACATTCGATAAGAGGTCTAAACTGCATATATACAATACTGCAATGTGAAGAACCCGTGTTCTGCTCACAAGTGCAGGTTAATATTTCACTTTCATTGCAGAGTTTCTATATGTTTTCTGCTATCTTTGAAAAGCAGGTGGGGATTGAGTGGTAGCTGGAAAGCAGCGACTTCCAGGTTAACCCGCTCCCTTTGTCTCCGCAGTGTACGTTTCAGCCGCCGCTGCCGGATGAGAAACTCTATTAATCCTGAGCGGGAATCAAAGTTAAGCAGATAAGTGCCAGCTTGATCAATTTATAGACCTGCGGGACTTATCTCTCAAAGCCGGAACGTTCAAGCACCTTTGGACCACATTACGGTATAAGCTCTGAAGTATTAAAAAGTGGAGAGGCAGAGGCCCACCTCCTACAGGATGTCCTTCCTGCTGTGCAGAGATAGCTTTGATACCACACAATGAGAAATACTTTTTTTTTTTTTATCTCTTTTTTTAATATATTGCCGCTAATCTGAATTACCTGCCTTTTATTGAGGAGCACATACTGTATGGCACAGTGAACTCCCACTGAGAAATGTTATTAACTGTTTTTGTTGAGAAGACTGATGGCGCTAGATGTTATATCTCTTCTACTGTTTCTCCTGGCAGTATACTTTGCTGCTCTCAAGAGGTTTAAGCCCACTCTCTACCAGTTTCACAGAAGTGCAATATGTACTCTTCACATTGTAATGCCTTCAACCATACCCTGTTGCTTTTGCAGAAATGTAAACCACAGCTTGACCCCGATTTTATTTCCAGACTTTCATTTGTTTGATGCCAATTCGAACATATTTTCAATGTTACCTTTCTTTGTTTATTATCTGATATGAGATGTGCTACACTGTCATGTAAAATCTAACACCCACATGAGAATTACACAACTATTTCACTTGATTTATTTGATTTAATATAAAATCAGCACATGTAGTTTTTAAAAATTGACATTTGAAATATATTTATGTGAAACCATAAATGTTCATGTGCTTTTTTTTTGTAAAGGTGCAAAAACTAATCTTGCTTGGACCTTGTAATCTTCTGCTATCCCCAATAATCATATCGACAAAACCTCCCACTCCACAATTTGAAGTGACGTGTTTATTATGTGAATGCAAAATGTGTTTTTCCACCTGGGCCCTGTCCTTCACACTCACTCCCCACTAGGAAGCACCATGCTCAGAATAGCAGGGAGTTGGAAGTAACTAACAATAACTTTCCCCACATGAATATAGACACAGAGCCTACAGGCGGTGGAGGGGAGGTGCAGCTTCCAAAATGCATAAACAGCAGCAGCAAGTGACAGCGTATTAAGGTGAGCGCGGTGGCAGCAAACACACGACTTTTTTTATAGTCTTACAGAACCACAATGTTTTATATACGGCACGGGGGCAACTCTAATGCACTCACTGGCAACATCAACACCTTTTTCTGAGATTGATTTCAGTTGCTGCTTGACAGATTGTCCTCCCTTTGTCTCCACTTGGTGTCCTGCAGTATCTGTGTGGGTCACTCTCGGTCTGTGTCTGTCTGCGTGGGCCCTTCTCAGTCTGTTCGTCTGCACACGTCGCTCTCAGTTTGCCTCTTGCTGTGAGCATCTTTCTGTACTTGCGCCTCCCTGTGTTCGTCATTATCCGCCTGTGTTGCCAGCGTTAGCTTGGATCTGTCGGGAGGTCTTTTTTCTCTGAAAATCAAAAGCAACACACAAGGTCACGGGGACAAACGTTTGCTGTAAATATATCTGAAAAAGTTTGCTGTGGATGTGCACAAGAAGAGAATGTGTTGTGCCCCTACTTATTGATGTACTATATATATTTCACTTTGGTCTAATTACATTATAAATACATATATCGTTCCAAGGTTCATATACATTGTTTTGCATATCCCAAATGACATATTGTGTGTCATTGTAAGTTATGAGCTCGTAAAATGTTGTTAATTGAAGAGCCATGTCACATTGAGTGAAAGACTGCCTTACAGTATATTGCTTTGTATAAGTCGTGAGTTCTACTTTATCTTCGGATCGTTCGGAGGGCTCATCTCCTCCAACAAGATTTGATTAGAAGGCATGTTTCAGACCCTGTTTAAACATTGGCGGAATCTTAAGCAGCCTTCTCATTGCTGTGAATGATGTTTGATGTGCGGCAGCAGGCATAGCTGCAGGATTGTAGCAGTTGTCAAAAACTCTGAACATCTTGACAAACAGGCTGGAGTTACAGAGGGTGAAGATCAATGGAATGTCTCATCTTCTGGAAAATACTTACTTTTAACCTCAAATCTGTCGTTTTTTTTGGTTTAATTTGTTATTTTTTGGGTCTCCATTCAACTCTGGTTCACGTCATGCACAAGGGGTTTTTTGCTGCCTGGCGATATTATTGAGACACACCTGAACGCACCGTTTGAAAGGGAAGGGATCACTTTGTCTGGAATTTAATCTTTATAATCACAGTAAAAGCTGAGCAGTTTTGTGTTGTCATTGGTAACATCTGTTACTGTTGAGTATAAAGTGTTGATATGCAAAATGTGGACTCATTTTAATACTAGGATCATTTTACAGGTTATTTAATCAGGAAGCATGTACCTTTTTAAATAAAATACTAATTGCTTTAGAAATATAGCAAAAGCATAGATGTCTGAGGTTATTCTGCACCACTTCTAATCTGTGGAAAGCAGTGAATTTAATAACCGATGTAACTGCATTTTCAGACTGAAGCGATGAAATCTGGGAGTAAAACATTATAATAACAAATTGGAATGATGGCGAAGACGACAAAAACAAGACCAAGGTTATTAAAAAAACATTGCTTTCCTTCATAGCAAAGCAAAACCAAAGTAATAAGACATTTAAACAGTTTTTCCTCAGGCAATCAATTGCTTGCAATTATTAAGAGCTGTTATTTTCTTTCATTCTCTGGGTCTCCGTTTTTGCCTCGCCATAATTACATCACAAATCTGAATTTAAGGGGCAACATGGTGGCGCGTGTGTGACGGTGGCGAGCCTGGATGAGGTTTTTTCAAAGGTTTGACGAGCAAGTCACTGGAGACTCTAAACTGCCTCTCCATGTTGGTTCTTTGATATTTGGCTTTGTGTTTTACTGCCTTCCACCCAACAAATACTCCAAACACTCCAGTCTACTAAAACCCTGAATGAGATTTAAAAGAAATGTTGGGTGACTCCACCCTTTAATTATTGCTACTTAGCAATCTGCTCATTTGCTGAAGCTAAGCAAGAGTAACGACTGCAGCGTCTAAAGGAATCTGCGAAAGATGTAATGAATGGTGACATATTCAACCAGGTGTCAGTGCTTTTATTTAAGGCATTCCTGTACGACTATACTGCCGGCCATTCTGCAAAGAAGACAAGAAGGATCTGTTGCCACGATTCAAGAAGCTTCCCTGGGGAAAGATATTGTCAGGGCGGATGGGACGACGATGATCGGTGAAGCGTATGCAGATGCAGCACATACAGCCATCCTCACAGATATTTAAATCATAGAATATGCTGCAGTAAATATACTTGCTTGAATCTGGTGTTGGAGAAATGCTCAACAAGCCACAGACAAATTGTCTGTCGGAGAAATGAATAGGGCTCTTACCCTGGCTGAACTCTGGCTGTCTGATACAAACCAAGCACCACTCCACTATGACTTTGATCGTCTCATGTTCAGTGTGCCGGTGAAACAGAATATCTTACATTTCCATTTTTGCTGGTTTAAAAAGAAACACATGGCTATCAGGAAATACACCGTATGGACGAGTCTTTGTCTATCAGCTGTCTTTATGTCTTTCAAGAGACCAAGCTCCATTTGAGCTTTGACGAATGGTCATTTTAAAATAAAAAGCATTCAAGTTATTCCTCGTTCCCGTCTTTTTCTCTCATCTTTAATTCATCTGCAATGCTGTAGTGATGCATGCAAGCTTTGCGCAGCCTTTCTTGCCCTCGGGGGTCAGTAAACATTGGCCTATGATTAAACTAGAACAAATAGAATGTACAGTAATAGAGCACAACTCATTATATCCGTTGTTTTCATCTTTGGTCTGCTTTGGTTTTGCTGTCAATAACAATGCCTGTGTCGTGTCTGTGAAGCCAAATTGCTTCAAAATTAACCAAATGTTCCATCCAACCTGAACAGGTGTGTGGGAACCATTGAGTTTAGCTTGGCAATGTTTTTTTTTTTTGTTTAATTTAATCAGCATAATTTAAATATAATGCCGGTGCTTTGAAGCAGCTTAATATCATTTATGAGAGCCAATTGTTTTAGTCCCCCATTTTTGGTAAGGGCCCAGTGTGTGTGTGTGTACAATGAGAGAGTGAGAGTGCATGCAAATAGTCCACATGCCACCTTTTAACAATATGGTATTTGGTGTAGTGCAGTCTAAACAAGTAGCAAGTGTTATCTGCTGAGCTGGCAGTATCTCATAGCGTTCATCTGTCTTTTGATTTATGTGACACTACACGTACTCACCTTTTATCAAACACACGTCACACTTCCCACAGGTTAAACATATGCAGGAGCTCCAACCATCGCATGCACACATCTACATACTGGGACTAAGATCATATACTGTATGTAGCTGCTCTGTTGTACATTTTACAGGATGCCTCTCCTGACTTTCCCTCCAAAAAGTCACTTTGCTTTATTCCGTTAGTCGGTCTGGAAGTGCTGAAATGTTGTGCTCGCTGCTTTCGCTGATGCCAAAACAAAAGGAGATTGTTCTAATAGAATTAATCGGCGGTTGTGAACCCAGGTGAAATGCTGCTTCCTGTTTTTTAAAAGTACATGGCTCCTGTACACATTCAATGGACAACCGACAAATAAAATGGTTTAAGAATTATGGTTACATTTCATAACATAACATCTCCGATCACAGATGTAGTGTCTTGTCATCAATTCCAAAGCCTTCAGTTCTTCTATTATAAAATATTGGCCAGTCAGTTTTGCTGTTTAAAACACACACACACATCAAATGCACCATGAAAAGTAGCGGCCCTTCTGTGAATAGTTCTGTCGGAATCCTTGTCTGGAAAACCAGAAATGTGTAGAGGCAGGAAATCCCTGTTGCAATATCGTAGAGCCAACATCTGTCTCATGCTGCAAACAAAAGTAGAAACTACTGTCACTGGGGCGCCCTGGTTGCTCAAATGGTAGAGTGGGCGCCCCAGTGACAGTAGTTCTACAATATTGAAAGAGGTATTTCCTACCTCTACACATTTCATATCCGGCTGAGTCCTTTGCACTGGCCCTGGTTTTCTGTATGGCGTCCCCCCTCTCTCTCTCTCCCCTACCTGTCTATCTTCACCTGTACTATCCAAAGGCTAAAAAGCCCAAAAACTATCTTTAAAAAAAAAGATACTGTCGCTGACTGACAGCCAAAACCGAAGTCCTCTCATCTACCCAGTGGTATCCCAGTAGTAGTGAAGTTGCTACCTGTCTGGTCGCAGCTTCTCAAACACTTGTCAATCATAATGCTGAGCCATCTATCTAGAGATGGTGTGTTGCCGGAGGCTGAACTAGCTGCCATCCGTAAAGCCAACATTGACATACAGTGAGTCCATAGTCAAGATGCAAGACAAGCAAACAGCATGCAGCTAAACGAAAATGCCCACAAATATCACAAACTCCAACGAAAACCAACTGCATGTAGATACATTTAAGACCTTATATGGATGCATGTATGTATATATATATATAACTTTTACAACCTTTTGAGGAATAGAAATGTGGGGGAAAGGAAAAATCTCTGCTAAACTATTCTCATATTTCTATAGAGGAAATCTTCAGCAACCGTGGATTCATGCAGAGGGGGAACTTTTACGAGATGAGATTATAGTGGGAGAGATGGAATTTGAATGTTGAATTATGAAGCTGTTAAGTCCCCCTGAGCATTTTCCCTGTGTAATCAGAGATCACAATACGTATTATATCACTTCAACTGAAATAGGTTATTCTATTGTAGTACCTTGATTGATTGAGTATTGTATTATGTGTGAAAAGATATGGGTGAAGCCAGCCAGCGTGTCATGTCTGCGTCGACTGCATTTTGTCATTGACAGCTTGTCACAGTCTCAGTATCTCAATTAAAATCAACACAAAGCAAATGAATACAGTAGATAGTGTCTTACATTGACTTTATACTGTTATACAAGGCAGAAACGCAGGCACTTCATAGTTGATCAAAATTAAGTTGACTTTTTGACATCTGTTTTAATATAATATATTATGCCATAAAAGCTGTAATTTAGGGTGTAAAAAACAAACAAAGTCAAGCCCAGTTAGTGAGAACTAACTGCCTTTTATTTTTCATTTCCAGTGATTGAAAAATCTATTTTGATGATCCAACATTTTAGAAATTGAGCTTGTTATGCCACATAAATGATACAGCTCATCATAATGGAGAAAAAAAAAGTTAGCAGAGAATCAGTAACTGCCATCTCTGTAGCCTCTGACTGCAGAGGAGTTCATGAGAGTCGATGTGGTTAACAGGCTTGTCACTCTCTGATAAGTCGATATAGTAAATACTGTGACATGACATGACCTCAGTGACGTTTCATAAGAACGTCACAACATTTTTAGCCAACATGATGCAAGAATAAACATTATTTAGGATATTTTAATTTTCAAATTAAGTCTAAATATCCCCTGCTCCCTTGAAATGTTCCAAACATAGATGGCATTATTTAAATATGTTATTTAGATCTCAGGTCAAGTCTGTGACAATGTTCAATGATCATCCTAAAAGAGAAAGCATACATTGTTTATTTAGCATACATTTTAAACTTTATATATCTGTTACTGTTACAGTTTTCTTGACTTGTTTTTATAGCTATCCTTTCTAAGGCACCATAGATCACAACAAAATAGATGAAAATACTATTTTGCAAACAACATCAAACAAACAAAAGCCCTAATTGAGTTCAAAACAAGTGTACAGTAAAGGTAGGCAGGAAAACGTTAAAAAAAAAGAGTCTGTTGTTACATATTTTGATACATGTGCTGCTCTAGTTATCTTACATTATGCAAATGCCTGTACCCTTTATCCACATGCATACAAGTGGAACACAGTCAGCGGCACAACTGTTTAAAAAAGATAGTGGTGTGTACACTCATGGCAGCTCACAGAGTGTATGAGCCAGCTGCAAAGTATAATGTACACAAAGCCTGACGAAAAGACCATGTGGATAAGTGTGATAAGACATGACAATCTGAAGATACCGAGATGGGCTTTACAGCTGTACTACAGCTTAATATGCAAATAACAGTCATGGGAGGGAGCAGAACTCCCCCTTTAGCAGTCACTATGGCAGTGGAGCTCATCATAGAGCACCGACGTGTGTGGATAGGTGGGAAAAGGCTACAGGGAGGGCTGTGCTTGAACAACTGTAGTGCTGAGTGCAAAATGGTTACAGAAAACATCAGATGTTGACCTAAATTACAGTGTTAAGGACACTGAACTTCAGGGGTGTCTAATAAAATGTGATTAAATCAATGATTTCAATCATAATTACTCTGGATTTCTCACCCCAAATCCAAACACACTTGGCCATTACAAGGCTCAAAGCTAACCGCTGCAGCCCATTGACCACAAAAGCAAAGCAAAATACAGCCATGTGTCGCGATTTATGCTACTTAACGTATCACCTAAATAAGAATAAGAAATCCTATAACCTACATTTTAGGCAACCAGGCAAACCAACAGGAAACGGTGCGTAAATCACCCGCATTAAAAAAAAGACATAAATACCGTCTCTTAACATGACGACGTTAGTTCTCAGTGAACAGGTTGCTGTTTGAGGCAGGATTTTTTAAATAATAGCAGATAAATACAATAATAGTCATATAATACAATGAGAATTATAAGAATACCTGAAGCCACAACAGCATCACAATAATCGTGATCATTATTATTTCTTAATTTGGTCCAGAGGGGCACTTCACCACACAATGCTAAAGGGCAGCGGCTTCAGAGAGAAAACTCTGCATGTCCCCAGTTAAAAGCACTGAAGACAGAGAGGTTGGACCTTCCAGGCAAGTCAGAGTTGTGGTACCTGTGATTTGCTCTGTTGCCTTGATTAATTCAGCGCCTGATGGAAGGAGCTATCCACTGCATAGCAAATTGGCAAAATGGTTAAGTCCTGGGAAACAGCTGGGAGTCACTTTATCATGTCTTTGTGTGGGAGAGATTTCATACTATATGCTAATTCTAACTGGGTGGTTACATGAGAGAAAAGTGGTCCACTCTAGTATAATAAAAACATGTTGGTTTTTATATATATACTGTGTATATGTGTGTGTGTGTGTGTGTGTGTGTGTGTGTGTGTGTGTGTGTGTAACCTCAAGTATTTAACCTACATGAGGTTTTCAAGATAATGCTAAAGACCACACAGTCGGGGGTCGTACCTTTCTGTGGAGCTAAGAAGTCAAGAGAAGCAGTTCAACCATGAGGCACTGTTATTGCTTTAGTAATTCCATTTTCAACAACAAACCATGTGAATCAGTTGTTTATGAACACAGTGAGCGGCGGTAAAGAAGTTGAAGAGACCCCGAGGACTGAGAAAAGCAGATGAAAGCGACCTTTTTTTGGAAGTTTCACACCATGAATAAGTAGCAGAACAGCTGATGCAGCAAACACGGGCGGCGCAATAAAGTCCACACACGGATTCAGCGAGTCAGACTGTTCATTGACAAAAGAATTGGGAGAGATAAAGATTGTGCATGGCCACGCACCCAGATTCAGGTCTACATTATAAGGTCAGTTCTATTGTAAGATTACTTTTTTTGCTGATTTTTCACTTTCTCCTGCTAAAGTCAATTGTGACATAATGACTTGCACGCACCATGACCGAGAGCATTGTAAAAGCTGGTTTTGTCGCGCCTCTTTGGCTCATTTCGGTTCCTGAAGCCGAAGGAAAAACAACTCCAGAGACTTCTAATTCAGCCGGTCAAAGCAATCCATCAAAGTGAACTGAAATCCACAAATCCAGTGTTGCATCAGAACACTAATGGGGCATAAACTTCAGCTGCACTCAGAGTTTCATCTTAACACAACAGCAATATAATGTGTGTGGGGGGGGGGCTTAGTTCGATTTGCTTCCGTGGTTTCCTCTTGGATTATTATTATTATTGGTTTATAATCTCATAATCCTATGGTTTACCCCTCATAAAATGTAGTTATGAGAGAAGTCTCCTCATGTCGATCACAACCAAGTCTGATCATCAAATGGAAATAGAGTTCTATTTTTAGGCCTTGTAATTTCATTCAAAATGTTTACTACACAAACAAAACAGGCAAATACTGTTCCTCACAAAGTGATAAAAGCTGTACAGGGAAGCAGGATGTAAGAAGTATCTCCAATCACACCAGAGATTTCCTTTTAATGCAGCATAACAGGATGTGCACATTTAGCTGCAATGTGGGAATAGAACAGAGTAAACACTTGTGTCCTCAGACAACCCCTGCCGCTGCTCGACTCAAAGACTAAATTTCTCCTTTTCATTTGCTGATCCGGCTTCAGTCTGCAGCACAGTGTTGATCAAAATTTGCCTCTGATTGGTGACATTTCCTGGTGGACGTGATGACATTTTATTTGGTGGTGAAAATGATGTGAAGAGGAAAAAATTTGCATTTTACAAGCTGTAATTCATCACACAGGCGGGTGGTGAAATGAGCAAACCGGTTTTAAAGTTTAAAGTGAGCAGCAGCGTAAAGTCACACATGAGCTGTTGTAATCCAGGTTGTCTCATGTTCAATACAACGTTTGTCACGTTGTAGTAATGTGCTGCAGTCGATCAACATGATCACCTCCATGTCCTCCTTCACTATAGATAGAACACTTCTAATATGTGAAACCATTACAATGTAAGGATCCTATTTAAGGAACTTCTTATGGCTTGCAGGATCTGCTGCTCTTTGTACTTGCTGAAGGTGCACGGCTGAAAACACCACATAAGCATATAGTGAGGAATCTGTTCAGCTCAGCTGGCAAGAGCGCAGCATTATCCCCATTAAGGTTCAGAGTTCACCGCCTACACTGTGTGAGTAAATTAAATACCCCATTAAGGTCCATTAAGTGGTGGAAAACCAGAAAAAGCAAGATATTATATATAATTGTCCCTCGCTAATGATCATTGGTTTTACGTTACTGAACAAAGCAAAAACGCTCTTTTAACAAACAAAAATATAAGCTCAAATCCAAAACTTTATGCTTTCTGAAATGACAGCAAAGAAGTTGTTTCAACTCATTGTTGTTGGTCTGCACAAAGCAGTAAATGTGTGTTTTAAGCCCACTCTGTTCACATAAGAATAAAAGGATTTGACCCGTTTCAACTTTAAATGACTCTACTTTATAACCACTACATCATTCAAATTAAGATAATAAAAACTTTTAATGAAGACATTTTAAAACTTCATTCCATTTGAAAGGTTAAAGCTGGGGTAGGCGACTTGGGAGAAACCAGCTAGAGTACAGCTTTCAGTAAGCATTCGAAAGTATCCGACCGAAAGAAAGAAATCCCTGCCTCTGCCTCTAAAGCCACTCCTCCAAAACACATGACAGAGAGCATCGGGGAGAGGAGCGCAGTCACACGTGAGATTGGCGTTCTTTCTCTCCACCTCGGCCTACTTGCATGCGTCCGCAGTAAAAAAAACAAAAAAAAAAACAAAAACAGAAACACACTTCAAAGAAAACACAGCGTAGCTTACCGGTGGCCTGCCCTGCCCTGCAGCTGCACTTTTCGAGACGCCACGGCAACTAGAAGAGTCGGAGGTGACAGAGGAACAACAGAAGTGTAAAATCCTCCTGCTTCCCCGAGGTCACTGGTGGGTGGTGGTGCAACCGATATGAAGTCAGTAAACCATCGACAATTCCAAATGTTATCCTTTTACTTTGTTGAAGTAATGTGTTTTTTCACAAAGGCACACAATTCAAATGATTAGGAAATAAAAGACTGTTTTTTTTATTAAAACAAATCTTGTCATTAGTAGTTTTAATGATGTATTATAATCTACTTAGAGGTAGTGTAAACAGGTCATAGTTCATCTCTAACATCTATTTATGTTGTAAAACGTCTCCTTCAAACAACTGGATTTATTCGTTTCTCACCAACTCTACATTTTACAAGATTACATGTGAACACACCTTGATAACCTGAAATCTTAGCTTTGCCCAATACTCATTTTCACCGAGAAGAGCCTGAATGCATCATAATGTAACTGAACGGAACCTTCGTTCGTTAGCCGCTTAACTAACTCTCCTCCGCTCACTGGTTGTTTACAATGTAACATTATCAGAGTTCGGCGACTAGAAAAGCATACATGCTAATGTCCTGTTCTCTTATTACAGTCCGGTGACAGCCATAGATACTATAGATTTATTTTTTGTCAGAGCATTTTATTGATTTGATTATTGAAAACTGTTATAAGTGAATTTCGACAAATATAACAAAAAAATGCTTCTAAAATAAATGGCCAAACTTTAAACATAGTCAATATCCTTAATGTCTGGTCCAGACGAGTCCATTTTAACAGCTTTAACCTGATATTCCCAACAGAAAACCTTATCTGTTTTTTTTTTACTAAATCACTGTGTGACTAGAAAGTGTTGCTCAGATGAAAACACCTTTGACTAAATCAGAGGCATCAGATGTACAGTACAGTGGAGCTGTAAAAGATCAAGTATGCTCAGGAAAATGGATGCTGAGGTGGGCAGCAAAGCCAACTTAAAGTCTACCAGATAAATCAATGTGTTTGTTCATTTGTGGCCAGAGCTTAAAAGGATAAAAGGTTTGTTTAAGGTAGCAGTTAGAGGAGTGAGTGCCTGCCATTGCTGTCAGCAAGTTGGGTGACACAGGTACACTTTGTCACTGACACACTGGATGTTGTAATTTGTGCATTGAGTGGCGCGTTTGTTGGAATATTGATTATAGTTTTCATTACATAGGTTACTTTTATATTTTGTCAGTGGCGTTTTGGTGGTATAACTAGAAGCTAGTGTGTGTGTGTGTGTGTGTGTGTGTGTGTGTGTGTGTGTGGGTCTGAGACTGAAGGCTACATTTAATAACACAAGATATCTTATCACTAATTTCATATTCAGCTTTCATCGCCGGTCAATCTGCTCTGGGCATCTCTCTCTCTCTCAGTCGCTCAACCACACACTCGCTGACGCACACATTACCACTTATTACTACTCTTACAACAAACATGTGAATCGCATTTCCACACAGTAGTGCTGTTGGAACGTAGCATTTTACACGTTATCCTCTAGTCTTCGTCTAGTCTCATTTAGGGATGTAAAGTGTGCGTGAGGGCAATGGCGACGTTAAAAATATGTTTACACTATTACTACCACTACTTCCTCGACAGTTGGGCTGGCTAGCCCTCTCTAGAAGCGACGGTGCGAGGCCCGGACTTTTAGTGCTCGCTGCATTCAAAATGTTACTTAAGTTGAAGTACAAAAGTATTGGCATCAAAATATACTTAAAAGTAAAGTAAAAAAAAATAAAAAGTAAACGTATACTCATCCAGAATGGCCCATTTCAAAGAATATATTTACTCTAGGTTTATATCAATGGATTATAATTATTGATGCATTATTGTGTTCACTTTAATGTTGCACCTGGTGAAGGTGAAGCTAATTTTAACTACTTTTGTTACGGCCTGTATAGTGTGCCTAGGGGTACACAGGAAGTAACATAAAAGGTGATAGAAAACCTTGGCAAAAGTTTACCAAAAACCAAGAGGATAAGGCAGCGGCAATTAGACACATTTATTAACATTATGGATGAACAGAAACAAACCAACTAAATAAGGAAGCGTAGCCGTCAGGGTCTCTAAGGCCAACATAATAAACAAAACCCCCATGCTAACTGGAAAAGAAGAGATCAGCTGAACTACGACCAAACAAAACACAATACTGAACTCCATAACTAGTCAAAAACAGGAGAAAACGTTTACAAAATAAAAGGCAGAGAACCCCTACAAGCTTCCACTAAGTTTGAAAACCCAGGTAGGGCAGCACAAATGCTCTTGTAGCAGCATCAGCCAACCCACAGCACCACAGGCCCAGAGTGAACAAACGGGGGGGGGGGGGGTGGAAGCACTGGATTCGGGGGTTGATATCCAGCTCCACTGACGAGATGAGGACTCTCAGGTGTGGGTGCTTCCGTGATCCTCAAGGGGCGTGGCAGACCTGCAAAGACAAACAGAGCTCTCTTCTAGAAAAGAGGGATCGTTAAGTCAGGGGGCGTAACAACTTTATATAGTTAATAATAAGGCTATGTACTACTTAATAATACATCATAGTTTTTAAGTTGATTCATATTTTGTATTAAGAATCTGAATATGCAAAGTAGATAGCTGATAATTAATATTGTTAAAAGTACAATATTTCCATCTGAGATGTCGTGGACTGGAAGTATAAAGTTGCTTAAAATGGAAATACTCAAGTAATGTGCCATTGCTAGAGCAGAGGGTTTAGAAGAGCACAAAGTGATGCATTGACCTTTAACATGCACAAATGTTCTTATTTCCCCAGAGTGTCCGAGTTCCACCCGACACAGTCTCACAAAATCCTGTGGGAAATACTGTACGAGTGTAGTTTGTATGCGGGCGGAGTGGTTCACTTCATTCGTCTGCCTTTAAATGACACGGAATAGTCTGTGATTATCATCTGAACTGAATGAATGGTGTTTCAGTAGTGTGTCTGGAAATAATGAGAATGCAAACTCAGCGAGACTTTCTTTACCAGTATGCAGAGGGAAGAGTTGGTCCGAGATCTGTTACTCGACAGAGTGTCCGCTTGCCCTTGTGTGTCACATTATAGCGTGTTATCACGTCAAGGATAATTGGAAGAGTGGGGGGGGGAATACCAAGCGGGGAAGCGGAGGACAAAATGATGGTGAAGGGAAAACAGTGAGCGCCAAGAACAATATTCTAAGATGCTTGCACAGAAGAGACACAATATGTTATATAATCGCAAATCTAAGTGCATTACAATCCCACTATAAGATCAGATGTGTAGTCTTTATGAGCTGGAAAGTGTATTTAGATTGAATTCATCTTGTCAGGACAAAAGGTACATTAGAAGAAAGCGTGTCCATGTCCTGTAAACATTTTGGGGTTTTGGAAATAAGTTAATCTCTCTTAAAATACATTTCAATGAGTATCAAATGATCAATTAGTGTATTATCACATGTAATTAACATACCCTATCTGTAGCCTGATAGCATGGCACATACAGCGTATCTTTTAACGATGTGAACGGGCTCTTTAGATATTGCACTATCCCTGTGAAATTGTATGCAATCCCCAGAAAATACTATCTTATATAACCACTTTGGAAGCATCCCAAATGGGAGCAACCGCGAGCAGCTTGGTATAATTGCTCTACAAGAACGGAGCAAGTTTATAACAAGCCTAAATATGTCTTGCTCACTTAAAACCTACTGGAGGCCAAAACATCCCAGGCATCAGGCAGGGAGGTAAGGCAATTTCGGAGGCCCCCCCGTCCAGAGCCTTGCAGTAAAGACAGGAGAATCTCACTCCATCGGGATAGCACTGCAGGATATTTGTGGAGTGTTAATACAATAGCAGCGTTGCTATGGTGCAGGAGCCACCTGGAAGTGGACCGTCTAAAATTAACACGCACATTGTGGCAAAACTGAAGTACCGAGAGAAGCCCTGTTCTGTGATGGTGAAGCCTGGTAGTGGTGTTCCTCCGGGACTGTGACCCGTGCCCACACACTGTCTGTGTGCATAGTTAAAAGGAAACCATAAATACCAGAAGAAGAATTCACAGTTTCTCATGACTGGCTCTGACATCTCGACTGTCAATTTAGTTCAATGCAACAAAAAAGAAAGAAAGAAGGAAGCTTGCGAGCTCGTGGCATGGTGGCTGAATTCTTCCAGAGCATTTGAGGCGATGACACAATGGCAGTGCAACACTCAGCGCTATTTTTTTAAGATTATCTCCAATGTGGTGTGTTATGAAATGCCCGTGCAGCCTTCCACTTCTTTGCATTGCTCCCGATGGTGGATCGACACTGCCCCCTGCTGGTTCCAGCATGCGCAGCAGATCTCACAACAATAATAACCATGCATGCTGTGTGCACACAGTGAGGGACCGGTTTCTTTGCCATATGAAAGCATGAAATGATAGAATGTTACTTCACCAACAGCTGACAGGAGAGTAATTGCAAAGTGAGCGTAGCAGTCCCATAAAGCAAGACACTCATCATGTTCGCCAGCTGGCTGTGTGAACACTTTTTTTGGCGTTGTCTGTGTGTGTGTGTGTGTGTGTGTGTGTGTGTGTGTGTGTGCACCCATATGTTGACTGGTCACATGTGGTAACTTGCAGTAAATCATAGACAAGCAACACTTCTCAAAACCAAATCTGAACAGAACCAATAAGCTAACAGATGCGGCAAATTTCCTTGTATTCAATTTCACGTGATGTGACAAGCTGTTCAATGGCAAAACATTTCTTTTCTTTTCTTGTTGTAGACGAATACAAATCTCCATTTCAAAATCATATGCATGTGTGGCTTTTTATATCGCCTTGTGTTTCTTATATCTTTTCTTACTGCCTTGTTGAAAGCTGCTCTGCAAATAAACGCTCCTCGTCTAAAATACTGCTGACATTGTGGGCGACAAGCAAGTTACAAATACGTCTATAAAATAAAGTTTAACCTGAGAAATTGGGTTGCACTACGTGGGGAATTTTATATATTTATTTTTATACTCTTTCATGTCTGAATTTGACAAGAAACCGATACAAACTGTGCCCCACCACCCCCAACCCGCTGGTGAACAAACCCTTACCATTACTCACTACAAGAACTCTGAATACTTACGTCAACATTGTCACAGTGACACGGTAGTTAAACTGACATAATGTGTATTGCTCTTTTTGACACCAGCTAAAAATGTTTTAAAAACATTTCATGCAACATATTCAAATTAAAGTATATGAGAATATTATTTCTGGACTCCTCTCCTCACCAGTAGAGGTAAGTAAAGTAACAAGTGAAGAGGAAGGTGTGCCTGCTGCTGAGAAAATGGACGTGTATTTAAACCACAACAGTCTTTATACATGTAGTTCTGAATACGCTCAGAAGAAGCACACGTTAACCTGAAACAGCTGCAATTATACATTCTCACTCATTTTCACTTCCAAGCAGGCAGTTCCCCTGCTGTGTTCTTCTTGATATATCAGTGATGCCTCATTCTCTTTTTAGACACAGATAAATGAGACAAGTGCTACCTCTTGTATTCATAAGAGTATAAGAGGTGGCACTTTGCCGGCACAGAGAGAAACATGGCAGCACAAACATCCTTTTCTTTTCTGGGTCACAGAGGAAGTGAGAGAGGAGTTTTTGGAGCTCTTATCTTGCCTTGTTCCGTCCACAAAGGTATGCTCACTGTTACCAAACCCCAATCACACTGCTGGTCTGTTTTTCTCATTACTTTAGCCTAATCGAAGTAACCTTTCCTCTATGCTAATCACAACCAATCTCACCTTGTTTTTTGCCTGAGGGAAGCTGTGAGTTAAACACCGGGCATTTGAGCTGCGTAATGACTTGAATTCTTTTCCATGTGCATCTCTGATATGCAAATTAATGCAGCAAGGTGCTCCTAAAATAAAATCTAATCAGATCATCAGTTCTCCAGGGGAAACCATGTGGAAATGTGGAGTTTCTGTTCTGAATTGTTCTTGAGTTATTGTGTTCTGAAGAATGTGTCTACAGACCGACTGAGGAAACAGAGAGAGAGAGAGAGAGAGAGAGAGAGAGAGAGAGAGAGCAGAGTAATGTGTCAAAAATTAAATCAGTTTTATTCTAAGTATTTTTTCGTCTAATATCTTTCCGACTTTTGTATTTATGTGGAAAACGTACACTGAACATATACTTACTTTGTCTAAGGTAATGCGATGTGTTCATCCCCCCCCCCCCCCATAGGGAGAGGCTGTGAAGGGTTGGTGGATCCTAACAGCATGCGATTTCAGAGCCCATCGGCTATCGGTCTGAAGACGCTTAAGCCTCTGGGAGCAAGCCCATATCCGGACTGCCTTTTCCCTGCTCTTCTTATTGTTCACACTCCGATTAGAAACTTGATATGCGAGACTGGAAGTTGGAGAGATGATGTGTACGACAGCATTGTTTCACAAATAGCCAGTTTGCAAGCAAATTTCAAACCAAGAAAAAACAAAATCGTGGTCAGAGGATAGCCACTGGGTTCTGAGGTTGCCTTTTTGGCCTCTTTTGCTGTCCACACGGACTGTTTACCTGCATTCACACCGAAGCCTGCTCGAACGTGATTGGTCAATACTATACTCGGACTACAAATGGATATCTGAAAAATCTTGTCCCGTTGCCTACAGATCCTACACGTGAATGCAGAATTGATATAGATCACACACATCAAGTGACCCACAGCAGACACAAATAAGTGACACTCACCGACGATACAGAACTAACAAGGAACAGGTAAATAATACGAGGGTTGTGCCATCAAATAAACTGTGAAAGAGGCTGGTTTCACATGCTGTGAGTTTACACATTTGATATGAGCCAAAGGTGCAGGGCTCACAGTTGTTTTACTACAGAAATATCCCTGTGATGACACAAATAAAAATAACAAAAAATTCATTTTTTTCCATTGTGGCATCATTTTTTTTATTTCTCTTAAGTTATACATGTTTTTACTTTATTTTTAGAGCTGTTGTTTGTGTGTTTGTTTGTCTCTTACTAGATTTCTCAAATATAGAACATTTTGCGTCTTCATTTTGGGACCAAAGAACACTTCATTCTCCGAATAAAGGACGTCTGCAATGGCTCAATATTGCACTTGAGCTGAAACTATGAACCAAAAAAAATTAAACATTAATTTCCTTTGAGAGCATGCCTGAAAAATCGACAGTATGAGATCAAATTTAAATTGCGGAATTTGACAGGAACCCATGATTCAGCAGGTCAGCAAAGCTGGTACAGGGTTATGTTTTCCACTAGATGGTACTGTAGTCTCTCTATATTTCATCCGTCCTATTCCTCCAAAGTGATCAGGGATGCTTATAACAGAATGTTTCCCTCGCAAATAGCTTATCTGTATAATAGAAGCTTGTTCTGTAAAACTAGCTAAATCTAAAAGGGGAAAATAAGAACCACAAATTTGTAACTGTGGCAGAAAAGAAAACACCAGAGCTAGTCTTTGATTTTCAAATTAAAAGACTTGAATCAGTGAACCAAGAAGCTAAATCCTCCAAAAGGGGGTCAAAGGATACAGTAAATCCGAGATGGTAGTAAGTTATGGTTATAAAGACATAAAGAGATAAAATAAAGAATATTCTGCTTGTGTTGTATTTTTTTAAGACTCTTTGCATTTAAATGATTAAATACTGGACAGTTTTCCTTTTTCCATATGTCACAATATGGCAAATCTATGCAACATACAAATAGACGACATACATAAGTTATTATTTAGTACTGCTTTAACAAGATTTGGTATGCAAAGGCAAAAAATATAACCTGCTATCATCGACAGTCTGTTATGTACAGATGAACAATAGTCAACAACGGTCTGTCTGTGTTAAGTGACAATCCAAACCCCTAAAATCCATGCCTAGTCTATATTTAGCTTCTTCAGAGAACAGCAGTTGATGTCACCTTATTAAATCCATGCTGGTCAGAACAGATTCTGAAGGTGACTATATTTCACAATGGGGGGGGGGGGGGAGTATCAAAACATCCCTATGAACACAAACACCCATGAATACAAAGTTCCCACTTTGAATGGATACAAAGTTCTCACAAAGCTCTCCCTTTATAGGGATGCAAACACACTTACCAACGTAACCAATTCATCCATTGCCCATCTTTTTTACCATATTTTGGATTTTGCCGTATTTTGGAAAATGAATGAACACACATATTGTCGATCCATATGCTCAGTGTGTTGGGCAATCTGGAGATTTGGCGAAAAATAGAAGTGTTTGGATCACACTGAGCCCAAACATGGCTAAATACACTGCTTCCACTCTTCTAGTTCCATGGTCCTCATGCACATCCACGCCATTCACAGTTTTTGGCATGGATGTGAGCCGTGTATTCAGCCATATTTTGGCACAACTGTGGGTGTTTGGAACACGGCGAGCATACAGATTGACGGTATATGGGGTTATGCTGCAGGAGAGGTTTGAGACGTTCTGTATATGTTTTTGTTCTTCTCAGGAAATCCTGTCACTGAAATCGAATTGCAAGCGTAGTAAACCAAGCTGAACACGGATTCGATTTTAGGGAGAACTGAACAACAACAAGAACAGCTATCTTTCAAGCTTACAAGTTGGTTAGTATTTGATAGCATAAAAAACACATATTGTGTTTCGTACTTATCTATTGAAACGCTTTGATTATTTACATGAATACACCTGTAATTTATATGATCAACCAAAGGACTGGCTGGTCCGTAACAACAAATGAATCCTTTTAACATGAGTTGAGTTATAGCATCCTGTCAGAGGTGCAGAGACCGGCCTAGGGACCCGGTGATTAGTTAGTGTTGATCTTGTGATATACACAGGACAATAATATTGATTAGCACCAAATAAATCTCATCCTGGACGTGTTCAGGTGCTGCGAAGGCTCCAGTGATCTTAAGGGACACATCAAGTGAACGATCACCATAAAGAGCTGGAGATGGATAATGCTGAGAGAGAGAGCTTTAAGGTAATAAAGGGCCCTGGCATGAATGAGCAAGGGACCGCAAATCTCGAGCCTCTTCCTGTTACCGGCTCTGTATAGATTTTTCATTTGTTTGAGTCGGACATATCATATGCAGGAAATACAACGTTAGCTACTGTCACTGGAAACTTAACAACTGATGGCTTCCTAACCTCCACGGAGGCTTTAATGAACAGCAATCAATCCCATCCTGAAGCTACAGCACTCCATCAGCGTATGGTTATTTAGTTATATAATGAATATGCTTTAACTGAGAGGTGGTATTGCAAGTTAACATTTAATACAGACCTATTACTGGTATCATGCAATTGTTTTTGCTTTACCAAGCGAATCAAAAGTTCTTGTACATTTCAAAAGTGAACAAAGATGTCACTTTAACAAGCCCAGCATGTACCAAATACATATTTAATGATTGTCTGTGAGTATGAAGCACTTATGCAGCTCAGGCATTGATATCGACGTATTGGTCTAACAGTCCAGTGCATTTACTAGGGGCCGTCCAGTAATCTCTAAACACTTCATTAGAGAGGACGAATTGCCACGCAGTTAACAATACAACTGAATATAGATTGCAGAAGAAGAAATATCTATTGGGACAGTATGAACGCCTGGATGGCGTTTTCGTGAGTCCACAATACAGCTTTACACAACACATAGACAAATCAATGTCTTTTACTTGGGATGGGAAATGTGAAGTGAATTACATCTAGTCGAATGGGTTTTTATTATGATACTAATGTAATCCACTGGGCACTCAGTCACAATTAATTAATCGGTCGTGCTCCAATCGATCCAATTTGCTGGCAAGCAGACAATCTGTTCTTCTCCTTTAAACAAGCTATTCATATGCAATATTTCCCCTTAATACTAATACTTTTTCCCAAATCTTTTGAATTTCAAAGCAACTGACACAATACAGTAGAGGAGGAATACGATCACTATCGCAGCAAACATTATTTCAGAGGAAATCGAATGAGTTGGTACAAACCTCACAATATCCTCAGGCCAGATCACAACAATCAGCCTCACAAAACACAGTGTTGTCTCTGCACCTGCTACATGCTCAGCAGTTTAGAGTCAGAACTGACTCCTGTCCTTAGTTGTGTTTCTTTAATATTCAGAGATATGGATTTTCGAGATGCTGCAGCTCACCCCTTTTCTACAACATAAATAAATGAACGTGCGATCGAACTTGATAGAACTGCACTGCTCCTCTTTATACTTTGGTTGTTTTAAACATGAGGAAGTTGCTGCTCGGGGGCATCAGAGTGGCCTGAGGCAAACTAAAGAGAATAAAGACGAATGAAAGGTGGTTTGGCACTGAAAGGGCTTTGTTCTGTACGTTTGACCGCATGGCAATGCAGCATGAAATAGTTGAATCTATATTTTATTGATGGGCAAGATCCTGACACATCTTCAATTGCATTTCTGATCAATTCTGATGTTTTGTTTCTTTTGATATTAGCACAGGTGGTCTTTTTTTAAGGAGGGGGGGGGGGAGCCCACTTCCACTATGACATAAGGGGGCGAAATCCTGCAGAGGTGCCTTCAAGCAAGGCACTGTCCATTTTAGATGCATTTCATGTTGAACGGCGTGCATCTGGGAGCGATATGTCATATAGTGTTTATAACAAGCTACTTTTGGTATAATAGGTTTTCATTGTTGCCCTCCTACTCGTCATGGACAAAATACTGTTATATTACAAGCCTTTTTCTGTTGATGTATGTGGACAAAATGCTTTAAAGCATTACAACACATACAATCAGGACATTTTAATGTAGCTTTCAAACACAATACATACTGTAAATGTAAAACAAGTGGAACATTGATTATATTGGCACCTTAATGGTTTCTGCAGAATATCGGGAACGGAAAACTGTAATCTCCAAAAATCCTGCACCCAGTACATTCTTGAGTGCTACGTCTAATTTCTTCACTCATTCTCTGTACCTGTTTTTTTTTTTTTTGTTCAGAAAAACAAACTTTGATAGAAAAGGTTTTGTCAACAGTTATCGCAATGTATATGCTAACTGCAATTGCAGATAAAGAAGCAATATCATCTTTTGCCCAATGTCCAATTTCTTTCAATTTTAGGGATTGAAATACTTTTAAACTTTTAAACATCCTACAACAAAGACGGCTGCAGGCCACCCACTCTCTCGAATTAAAGTGCTGAAGGCTATTAATAGATTCCATACATTTGAAGAGCTGAGCTGAGAGGAAAAAAGACTTAGTGAGGTACCGAGACACTTAAAAATCGCTGCAATTTAGCTATTCGACAGGAAATACACTTAATATGTGTTAGGTTCTCGTGTTATGCAGGCCTGCAGGTTACATAAATATATAATGGGCTATTATAAACGTTGATTTTCCCCAGAGTTCATAACTCGATCCAGCTTAAATGCTCTTACTGCTGTAACCTGCTCGCTGCTGGCCATCAATTCGCTTCGACCGTCATAGCGGTATGCAAATTGAGGGCTGTTAATGGGAATATTAAGGTTATTGTGCGCAGATATATACGCGTGACGTCACGCCCTCACCCGTTGCATCCCAAACCTCTCAGTTTGTCACCGGGAGTGGAGGACACACCGGATCCAACGGGGACGCTTTTGTCTTTCCACCTGCGAAACGGAATGGATCTTTTTGTTTTTCCTCCAGCTTTCGGGGATGTATAATTTAAACACAGGCTATTGATGGGCAATCAAAGTTACACTGACACGTTTATCAAGTTGGACTGTGTTGGTTTAGTTTCCCTGTGAGTCCGTCGGACTCTGTGCGGTCGCGGCTGTAAAGTTTTGTCCTCCAATCCAGTGAAGGCTCCGGTGTCTGTGTACGGACGTAAGGGGTTGATGGGAGCAGGGCGAGGTGGAAACGCTCCGCCATCGGCGCGTCTCTCTCTCTCTCCCTCTGTGCGTCTCACTCGCGTTCAGTCGTCTAAAACTCCGGCAGGTTTGCACCGATGTGGTTTTAGCTGCTGGACTGGAGAGTTTTGGATTCTCACTTTTGGATCTACGGGATGCAGCATCATCATCACCATCATCATCACATGAACTCGCATTATGTACAACCCGAAGAAAAGCGGACCAGTGTGACAAGTTTATTTTAAATCACCAAAACACCTCTTTAAACCCCCCCCCAAAAGCGCAATGATTTTAACCGCTTTTGTCATGATATTGTCCTTTCCGGGTAAGTGACGCATTCATCTGTTAAATGATATTCGGGCTGTTGTATGTTATATTTGAAAACTGCGCGTCTTCCTTTGCGGTTCAACTTGAAACACGCAGCAAACACATGGCCAAACGTGTTAGATCTCTGATTGTTGCGGCACGATTGCAGAAAGTTTCTTTGTGTATTATTTGGCAACAAAACAATTAAGGGCTCTCCAATTAAATCATGTTAATTGACTGATTATTTAGCCTCTTGTGTGTGGCGCGATGTTGACAAATTAGTTCACATCGGAAAAACCCAAATATCTCCCTCTTGACTCTCTCTCTCTCTTGTAACTCCCCAGACTCGGTGTTCACCTTGAAGGGGGACGTCAGCTCGTCCTCCCGGCCCACCCGCCCAGACTGCGTAAAGGCCAGCGAGCAATGTCTGAAGGAGTACAGCTGCAGCACCAAGTACCGGACGATGAGGCAGTGCGTGGCGGGCAGGGAGAGCAACTTCAGCGCGGTCACCGGTACGGAGGCGCAGGGCGAGTGCCGCAGCGCCATCGACGCCATGAAGCAGAGCACGCTCAACAACTGCAGGTGCCGGAGAGGCATGAAGAAGGAGAAGAACTGCCTCCGGATCTTCTGGAGCATATTTCAGAGTTTACAGGGTACGCGGCCTGTTCATCATCACTTGAGTGATCAGTAAGGTCACTATGAAAGAATGTATACGTGGTGGGATTATTCAGATCCTTTTACTTTGTAAAAAAAAAAAAAAAATCCCCTTAGAAGTAAAAGTCCTGCATTTAAAAATTCGATTTAAGTATTTTCTATTTCTACTAGTAGGTATAGTTTAATCTGAAATGATGCATTATTTTTACAACATAATCACACTGTAATGCTTTAGGTGTGAAATCTGAAACTGCAAATAAATATATGCATTGGAGTGAAATGTAGATCAAAAAGTGAAACACATATGGAAAGTACAAGTACCTCACTTTTGTGTTTCCCTCGAGTAGTTGAATACGGTGACTTCCACATTGACTTAATCCTCCTTCTCCTGTAAATCAGTCAAACTGCAGTAAGACACATTCCCATGTTGTACTCGTTCCCCAAAGTAACACCTATACGTGAGACAGATAATTGCACTTGTAACACAGTGAACCATAAGCTCAACCTTTCGCACAAGTCCTATTTAGTAATTACATGACAACACATCGTTTACAAAACAAGCAATGTCAATACTAGTAATTAACAAGGGACAAGCTATTTAGTATAATTGATGGGCTACTGTTCCAGTATCAGATAACATCCACCGACACCACCTACGTTTACACAAACGTACACACACGCCATTTCAAGCATATTGTTGACAATCCTTTTTTTTCCCCATGCAGGTAATGATTTGCTGGAGTACTCTCCATATGAACAAGTCAATAGCCGGCTCTCGGATATCTTTCGCTTGGCCCCCATCATAGCTGGTAAGTCGCTGCTTTTACGCTGCCTGACATTCCTCAGGTTTACGTATGGACACTGTGGAAAGTTAAGTCCTCGCATACACAGAGCCATTACTTCTCAGTAGTGCTTCAAACCCAGTTTAAGTCACCGGCATCGCCGTTACAAATCTGTCACTGTTTGACAACCACTCTTTTCTACTGCTGTGTGGTTTCAGGCTGCAGCTTTCAACGGCCATTATCCATCACAAAAGCTTTTATCTGCCACTGTGACCCGCCGTATACAAAGCACAGTAATTTAGTATATTTCACAGTTGAGCTTTCAAAGCAGTGATGAGGGGTTTGCATGTTTTTCCACTGTCACAGTAATGCTGGATGTGGCGTTTATGTGCTAGTTTTCAATTCATTACCCTTTTAGAGTAAAGTCTGTGTTGTTTGAGCTCCAGGAGCTTGCAGTGTGCTGGATGCCTTGATTGTAAAAAAACAAAACAAAAAACATAAATGTTGCTTGCTGTTTGTTGCGAATCTAAAAGCCATATCCAGTATTTCCTCAAATATGAATAGAGTGCAGGTGGACTTGGGAGCATACACCTAAGCAGGGCCGTATTTAGATCTCACACACACACACATACACAGAGGAGCAATTAACTATCTGTCTGCGTTCAATGGCACTGATAGAACAAGAGCTGTGTGTGTGTGTGTGTGTGACAAGTGCAGCACTCTCTGGCACCCTTCGGTGTTGGGCTTTCTGGCTGGAGGAGGGCGTCTGCCGGCACTAGCCAGCTACCATTTCAGTAAAGAAAAAAAGGGTCATTCGATTTTCTCTCTCCCTCTCTCTCTGGCTCTCCCTCTCTCTGTCTGGCTCTCGCTGTGATTGAATCCACTTAGCGTATCAAAGTGGCTCTGCTCCACATGCGCTGACATAATGGCTAACTGTATTTTAAACAGAGAGTAAAAAATGTTTTTATCGGAATTTCGGATTTGTCTCCTGTGCTGGAGAAGAATTGCAAAAAAAGAAACTGAATTTGGGAAAGTGGTTAAGGATTCATAAGCCTTCCAGATAATGTGACTACTAGTAAATCAAAACAGCAATTATTTATTTTAGGCCAAGAGAAAAAAAGCAGCTTGGAACAATCAGGGAATGTTTTTTTTTAACCACAAACTAATTTGCATAGTGTTGTTTAGATGAGACAGCAGAATCCACTGAACAAATATAAAATGCTTTAATCTTGATGAAGATATATTTCAAAAACTGATCTGCTGCTGACGCACCTTTCCATCAAAGTCAGTGACTGACTGTGGAAGACGTGGCAGGTTAACTATCATAAGAAATCACCGACGTGTATGCAAGTTTGTGAGCAACATAAATCGAGTATAGCAGAGGTGGAGCCGGAGCTGAAGAGCCAGTTTAATGTATAGCAGTGTAAACAGCCAAAGGCTCTGAGACAAAATAAATCACTTAATGGGTTAGGTATCAGGAATCCATTTGCCATAAGTGACCTCATTCCTGTTTGCAACTAAGCCAGGCCTCAGGCCAACTGCAGTGTAAAATAATGCACATGAGAGTCCATACCACGTCCCCTGGGTCAACTACTAATATGATGCTCACTACTGAATGGCTGAAAATCAATGTTTGCTACGATATACATTTAGTCCATTTATATTTGAGATAAGTTTCAGCAAATGATGGAAACTAGATAGCTATGAAATTAGCAGACGCCGACCTACAGACTTTGTTAACCCCTCCACTCATCCTGTTTCTGATTTAATTGGATTTTATTTAATAGCTTTACATGTACACATGTTTTGTTGTATTATATAAACTACATTACTAAACATAAATATCTGTCAACACAAAGTCAACAAGACGAGAAGAAGAAGAGTCTACACCCTAGCATCAGTGTTTCGAGCTAAATGCTAACGACGATAAGCTAACAATGACAATTCTATGAAACCGATGTCAAAGAGGTGTGTTCACCATGTTCTCCATCTCAATGTAGCATGCTAACGTTTGCTAATGAGCACTAAACACAAAGTACAGCTGAGGCTGATGGGAATGTCATAGTTTTGCAGGTCATGAACTAAAGTACTGGACACAATTTTTTAGCTGAAGATGGCGAAAAGTCAGGAGATCACCAAAGTGATTACAAGTTATCCTGTGGAGGGACGTCTGCCATGCCAACCACGCGGTGGAGCTTTAGGAAAGGTTAGGGGAAATGTTGTCGCTGTAATTAACATTATTAACTCAAACCGAAAAGGCGTGACATCCGAGCCAATAACTGCTTGAATATAGTCTCCAGGAACTGTTGAAATGAAATGCTGCGTCATTTATAAATCGATGTACAAGTGCCTTCCAGAGATGTAACACAATGCTGCAGACCGAGGGAACGATGGGAATACAGCACTGCCCTTAACGAAAGGAAGAAAAACAAACAGCTGCTGTACAACACATCGTGTCTATGCCTTTAAAAATACTTTACTGGGGTATACTTGAGGCCATCAACAAGGAAAACTCGAATTCCACTGAGCTGAAGACAACTTCAGGTGATTCCAGACATGCAGTTTTGCAATCCCATAGCAAGAGCTACGAAAAGGACAGATTTCTGCAGGGTATATCTTGTACAATCACATTCCCAACTTAGTACTGTGAATGTGAGATACTTTTTAGAGACAAGATGAACTGATTCTGCATTTCCTCATCAAGGCTAACACCTGTGGTAGAAGAACACATTACATCCCAAGAGGGTCTTTGGAGTAGCACATACACTGCACGAGTAAGGGAATAAACTTATTTCTCAATGCCTCCCTTTGAAAATGAAAGCCCAGAGCCCAGTAAACTACCCCGACTCCTCCCAGTCTGTGCTCATACTGTAGCTCATCGGTAGTCTTCCAGAGAATCGAGTCGGTGAACAAGAGCAGAAGCCTGGCATGATGATCATCGCAAAGATCATCGCAAAGATCTCCAGAATAATTCGGTGGGTCTAGTTGCCTGTAGCAACAGATTCATCCTCTGTAGTCTTTGTCGTCTGCCACTGGCCCCTCGACTGCTCTTTCTGAACATCAGAGTGTAGAAACAATTTTATCTGCTGATCTTTTTTTTTTTTTTTTACACAAGACAGCTTTCAGCCATATCAGCGAATCATCTGAAGGCATTTCCTTTCACACACTTCTCCTTTGTTTTTCCGTTCTGCCCCTCTGTGGCCGCACAATAACGCAATTTATTCCAACCGAGTTAACCAGAGGGAGCTCGAAGCCCCAATATTACACACAAGTCGTGGATTAGAAGTTTGGAATTCACTTAGATGCTGTGCAATCAAATATTAAAACGTAAGCATTCAGTGGCATGAAGTGAAACAAACTTTATCACATTTATTAGCGTGCGTATTGTATTTCATAGCATTGCCTTCCTCATAACAGAAAGCATATTAGGTTTGTTTTACATAACATGAGATACCTGAAGAGTGCATAGAGCACTTGTGGTTGTTTGCACACGATAGCACCAACATCTGTAAAACTAAATGTAATGGAAGCTGTTGAATGACCACCAGGGCACCATGAAAAAAATCACAATAGCAAAAAACAGCACTTCCTGAGAGTTGTTGAGTTTGTGTTGAGGGTACCGCCTTAAAATATTGAGGTGTAAAATACCTGAAACTCGCTTTGTTACTTGTGTTTTCACAATTTTATTTGGCAATTTCATGCAAATACAAAAAATGTATTATATGACTCATCATCCAAGCGGATATTCACTCGTGGTTGATGCA
This sequence comes from Anarhichas minor, assembly GCF_050575085.1. NCBI lineage: Eukaryota > Metazoa > Chordata > Actinopteri > Perciformes > Anarhichadidae > Anarhichas > Anarhichas minor. The sequence continues at coordinate 13,439,046 of NW_027466463.1, forward strand.
GGGGAATAGCTAATCATGACTTTCAGATAAGAAAATAAAACGCTGCCGGCTGCAGGTGACACAGGATGAGGTTTTCGACCAAATATGGAATCATTTGACGGGAGCTGACCACACCCTGCACCCACACGCACAAACACGTATGTACACAAACACTTAATCATTCTTACTGTGCATTTTCCGCTGCATAGAGATCCTCATCTACATGCAAATCATGCTGCACACCTCCCATTCATTGACAGTGACACACACACATCCTCTCGGTGCCTCCGGCTTTTCTTACATCTCTCAGATTGATATCCGTTCATGAATATACAGGTTCGTGGTTTTAACTACAGATGCCTGAAAGTTGGAAGGAAGAAAACAAAAGAAAGAGAAAGAAAGTCCTCTAAAGTAGTATCATTTGGCAACGGCTGATGGTGAGACGGAACGTAGACAGTTTTTATTTTGAATTGGCCAAGCTGAATACCAGCCCTTTGGTCTGAGTACATAACTGACATTCTGAAAAATAGAAGGCAAAAGTGGGTCTGGGCATCCACATATCTGACTCACCCATTGCATCGTCAGGTGCAACCACAGCGATTTATGCTCATACTTTATGTTCTCGCCCCCCGTATCCTGCAGTCATCTGAACCTTAACCTCATCATATATCAGAATCACACTGAATATGGCAGACATGAGCAATGCAGAGGCTATTGCACTTATGTTTGAATGAATTCAGGATGAATGACTATGGAGGATTAAATGGAAGGGGAAAAAAGCGATAGCTGCTGTGGTATAAACTAAGTGAGATTTTGCTAATTACATGGGTGCACTTAATAAATGGGTCTTGGGTCTGGTCGTAAATACTGGGACACTGGCAGGGATTTAGTGACGCTGGCAGGAAGCCTGGTGGAAGGCAGGGTGCCATGAAGGAGTGGACCCTGACCACTGCTGTTTGCTTTCCATTATGGGAGATGAAGAGGGCATTAAGTGGAGGGATACGTTTAGAAGGATTAAATAAAACAGCAACAAATTCATACCATTATTTAGGGCTGCACGATTAGGGCCAAAACGACAATCAGGATTTTTTTTTCATCAATATTTATCACTATTATTCATTGATTCAGGGGAAAAAATATAACAATGCTGGTCATGTTCATTGACTGAGCTAAATGTTTTTAACTGACCCTGTGTAGACGGCTTCATAGCAATCCACTTTTTAAATCGAGATCTCCATGCACACAGCTGGCACGTGAGGTTTGGTCTGATGGTCACACTAATACTCTGTATTACTATAATCTGTGTTCCATGGATATGGGAGGATTTACATGTCATACACGGATAACAAAAAGGGCAATTCTAGGACCACATGTTCCTATGTTCAGAGAACAAAGAAAAAGTAGGCTTGAGCAATCCATGGCTGATTATTATCTCGAACTGCTGCACTGGAATTAAACCCGAAAGAGAAAGGAGGTTTAAGGACGAGCTCTAATGCTTCTGGTGCTCTTAATTCCATGTATCCTGTGCAAAGAGATGATTATTCCATCTAAGCCGGCATCTACAAGCAAAAACAAATAAAGGGGATTGCACAATCTGATGCATGATGCGTGCTGACGTTAAACCATGCAGCCTTGTTCTGGAGTTTCTTTAGCTTCATGGCACACAACCTCATGTGGCCCACATATGTAGCATTGTTTGCTAGTGTGGTGTTAGTTATAGTCGAGTCTTTATTCTTGTGTTCAATATAGTGAACGCAGCACCTCCCCCCCCCCCCCCCCCCCCCAGGACACCATAATTAAGCTCTTCTTTGAGATTCATATTTAACCCTACCTGGCTGGCGGTCCTTCAAAAAGGTATTTTGTGTCAACCTATTAGGGGTCAAGGGTCAGGTTCCAGTGTCTGCTGCACTTGGCTTGTCATTTGGTCTACATCAATGGCAACATGGTGGCCTTGCTCAAGGGCTGCAACTGAAGACGGCACAGTGAGATTTGTTTTTCTTAAGCCTGCAGGTCTTTGAACAAGATACGTTCAGACGGACATCTAGGATTGCAGTTCTTGGCATGCACTTCAAGATCAATACACCAACGACACAGTAAACTAGAGTAATGTTTGGTTAAATGTATGAATTTAACTGATAAGTTGGAACAATGTCAATCACAAGTCACCATTTTTGTTGTTTTTTGTAGTTTTTTGTTTTGTCAGAGATGCTGCATGTCATAGATAACCATGTGAAGAAAGACATTAAGACAGTAACAGCATTACAGGAACAGGGAAAATTTGTTTTCTAATGATTACAGTCATAGTTAAGCAGCTCAGAACAAATCACAGTCAACAAATAATCTTCAACAGAGCCTTGTTTGTATGACTCATTGCCCAGCCCTGTCTCCTAGAAATGACCTTTCATTCAACGAATCTGCACTGTGTATTATGTTTTGAGGGAAAATAATTTGGACTTGGATTACGTTTGCTTTTTGACGCATTACAAATAAGTTTCAAATGAGCTACGGAAGTCTACGTAGGGAGGAAGTCGGGGTGGTGGATGGATCCAAAACCACAGGGCTTTCAACCAGGAGACAGCGGTTTGTGTCCCATGTGAACCAAGTACTTTGTTGCCTAAACATGACCAAGGAGTAGTTTTGTTTTGCCTTAACATGACCAAGTACTTTTGTTGCATTTTTGTTTTGTTTTAAATTCACAGCCATTTCAAGCCAAACCATGTTTTTTACTCAAACTAACCAAGTAGTTTTGTAGCGTTTTTAGTTCAATTTTGTTTCAATGTACAAGGTTAACAACTGAAACTGTTTTCTTGGAGACAATATGTTTCCCTCAAAATGTAATTGACAGTCCAACATGGATTGTACGCCTGAAACAGAGAAGATGTTACCCAAAATTAGCTTATTAAATGCAAAAATGCTTTTTTTTCTTTTGTGTGTTGCGTCTATATGGAGTCCCATTTTGCTCTTGGTTACTGTAATTGAGGCAGAACTGTCACACCTATGGCTTGAGAGCTACAAACACCCACTAAAAGATCACAGCTCACATCTCCAGGCACTTGTCAGATGTAAGTAATGGCTTTTGTAATATGTGATTAACCCTAGGTTCAAGAATGTATTCAGATTTAATCATGACTCATGCTGTGGTGCATGAAACAGTGCAGTGAGCTTCAATTCCACCTCAAAAGGCAGATTTACAGAATTCATTCTTCCACATCGAGGCTGAGGGTACAGTTTGTGTTACTGCGCAGAACTCAGTCGGGCAAGAAGGACTTTTTACCAACAAATAGCAAAAATTAGATGTGAGAGTCATTATGTTGGCCATAGAGTGTTTTGGCTGGGCTGTGATGGAAGGACTGGCATACTGTGATGGGACTGGAAGCAAATATGGGTGACTTGGTTTCTGTAACTCAAAGTACGGAAAATGCAGTGTCTGAGCAGGTGTTTGTATTTTCACGGTGCACATTTCGGTGTTTTCTGTCAGGCTGCGGATCACAAAATCACCTTCAAATGACATGCATAAGACGATGTGATGAGGAAAACAGCAACAGTCACACAAACACACACTGGAATATTCTAACATGAGCGGTATGGTCTAACTATGGTTTTCTGTTGCACACATAAGGTTTGATCATAAATACCAGACTTAGTGAAGTCACAGAGGGGGATCTGATAACAACCTGAAGTACACAATTTAGCCGGAGAATTTAAGTTCAAACGTGTCACGAAGCAACTGCAACAAATGGAGCAACTGGAGCAACAAATTGGAGCAATAATTCATAATTAAACCTCTGTAAAAGATGTTCACTCATATATTGTTGCGTTTGAAAATATGTCTGCGTTCTACGGGGCTCACAGCTCTCATACAGTTGAGCTTTTTCATTTTTAAAGAGGATTACAGTAATGTTTGGGGACATTGCGTAAATATTTGTTCTGGCTATGACTTTGGGATGAATAGCAACTTCCTATTATTTGGATTATAATTCATGTCAATAATGACAAAATGTATTGTATTTTATCTACATCAGGGTGTATTTTCCAATGCACCTAAGACACACTGAGAGACTTCCTTAGGACTGTGGATGGGAATGCCCAATTTCTGCTATTTAATTAAACTGCCGGGGACAAAGTAAAGAGGTAAGGGTATTACATAGCGACAAATGATGGTGGAAATGAGGAGTGTAACATCTTTTTAAGAAATTGCTGGGCAAAAAATGATTTCCTCATGATGCCTTTCTTTCTTTTCACTTAAATTGACTCAAATATCTGTCATCATTTTTTGTCCATCTCTTACCCGCACTGTGTCTTCTAATCTGATTCACTCGAGACTACCTTCATTTTGAAGAACTGGTCATTTACAATGTAACCTGTGCAAGAAAGTAATATCTCTTATACCAGGGAAATATAAAACGATGTATCTCTCTTCTTTCGAAGTTGAGCCGGCATCTACAAAGGAGAACAACTGTCTGAATGCTGCCAAGGCCTGTAACCTGAACGACACGTGTAAGAAATACCGCTCAGCATACATCAACCCCTGCACTAGCAGGGTGTCTGCTTCTGAGGCCTGCAACAAGCGCAAATGCCACAAGGCCCTCCGACATTTCTTCGACAAGGTAACTAAGCATGTTAATTCTGAGAGCTGCTCTTTGTGTGTTTAAATCAACATCTAAACCAGGTGTCAAATGTCGAAGGAAAAAATGCTATTTTTGGACTTTTGAGTCCAATCTCTCGGTAAAAGTCTGTTACTTATCATAACGCTTAACTCTACTGAAAGCTACTGTTAACGTTGGGAGGCAGCAAGAGTGGATCTGAATCTATGACCTCATTCAAACAAGCCATTCAAATGTGTTTTGGGTGATCTGATTGCAGTCGGATAGTGCTTGACCACATAAAAGTACAGTTGTAAGTGCACAGCAAAACGTCCTCCGGAGGTGGTCTGGGGCACATTGTGACCCCGTTGAACACAAGCACAAATAGAATTGCGTTTTCAATGCACTTACAACAACTACGTGGGCGGACATACGTAGTGCAAGCCTTCCTCTCAGCCCTTTCAGAGAGGGTTCTCAATCGGATCTCACACATGTAGTTACCAAGTGTAACTGTAATCATATCTAGATACAATCTGGATACGAGACACATTTTAATGCCAGGTGGAAAGCGGGTCTCTGTTCACATTTTGTCACTATTTAACTACAAGGTATCTTATACACTGGGAAAGGTAAGTTACCCAGCTACTCTACAGGTGGAAGTTGCATTGGAATTTGAAGATCTCTTTTTAGACAGCGAAGAAGAAGACAGTTTTGCAGATATAAATGGACACCTTTATTTTTTAAATTTTCTTTCCAAAATAAAGGTTCCGACTAAATACAGCTATGGGATGCTGTTCTGCTCCTGTCCAGCGGGGGATCAGACGGCATGTGCAGAGCGCCGACGACAAACAATCGTGCCCGTCTGCTCCTACGATGACAAAGACAAGCCTAACTGTCTGTCTCTTCAGAACACATGCAAGACCAACTACATCTGCAGGTAGGGAAGGCAAAGAGGGATCCTCAATAGACTTCATCTGTTTTTCCAAATATGTCGTCCAATGTTCTGAACCATTGCTTATAAATGTGACCAAGCACTTATCCTCGTATCGTAATAATAACAGCATCAGGAAATAAGCATCTATAATTTGGACCTCTGTTGTTTTTAGGTCAAGGCTGGCAGACTTCATCAGCAACTGTCAGCCAGAAGCTCACTCCATATCAGGCTGTCTGAGGGAGAGCTACGCTGACTGTCTGCTGTCTTACTCAGGTCTTATTGGTAAGTTCTCTGAGGCATTTTTAAATGCTGGGTAGAATGTAAAGCTATATTGGTAACTGGACCTAAAGTTGGACTGTTTTAGGAAAGTTGTCAGATGAACTTGCTGAAAGGCACTTTTTTTCAAATCATATACTGCACGTTATTTGTTGTCAGTCAATCGTTTGGTTATCAAACTTGTTTCTATTATTTACTCTTTGTTATCAGAATGATTAGAAGTGAGGTATACGGCTTTAATCCGATTAAAGGATTATGGCCCTCTTCACAGATTAGGTTTGGATAATTTGTCCCCACAGCTCCACTTGTTAAAGAATGAATACACGTCTGTTAATGTCGACATTTTGTCTAATTATAAGAGAAAGTATGTCATGAATCTGAAAACTTAAACCATTAACACTTGACAACACAGACTACACATACTATGGTGTTATATTATAGACTACAATGTTACACAGGCACTACTTCTTTGTAGGCTATGCTAACCTGCTAGTTGTGTGCATTTACACTAGTGGTGCAACGGATCATAAAACGCACGGTTCGGATCGTATCACGGATCAGAGTCACGGATAGGATCAAAGATCGGATCAGCACAAAAGAAGAAAGGGAGTGAATGTAACTTTTAGAGATCCCTGATCACGTTTTTTGCCGCAAATGCTAATTGATGATCATTGATGATCAATATTGGCAGATATAGATCCCTTTGTTGTTTGATTATACAGCTGGTCTACAAGGCTCCAGACTGTTTTTTTTGCCACCGTCCCAAAAAATAATTTCAACGCTCGGAAATCCGTGTAAACCATCAAAAATCCTAAATGTTATCTTTTACTTTGTTATAGTCATCTATAGTGATTTTTTCTTCATAAAAACACACAATTCAAATGATTAGGAAATAAAAGATTGTATTTTTATTGATTAAAACTAATTTAGCATTAACATTATTAGTTTTAATGAGGTATGTAAAGCTGCTTAGAGCTAGTGTAAACAGATCATAATTCATCTTTAATATCCATTTATGTTGTTGTGAAAACATCTCTTTCAAACAACTGGATTTATCATGATAACATCATGATAACGTTATAATTTAACCTTTGCCCAAGTCTCGTTTTTCAAGGATTGGTTGTTTACAATGTAACATCATCAGAGATTGGCGACTAGAAAAGCATAAATGCAGATGTCCTGAACTCATATTTTACTAAATATTGACGGATGACAGTCGTCAGTAAAACTTTATTTCACACTCTGATGGTTAACATCAAATTGTGTAATTAATCCGCGGTTCACATGCGCGCCGAACCGCGAGGGGAGGAATCCGTACGGATCACGGATCGACAGTGGTCCGTTACACCACTAAGTTACACGGTTAATTATAGCACTTTGGAGAAGTAGAGCTTATTTCCTTTTGTTCAGTCTTTCTTCCATCAGCAGGTTCCATTATGTAGAAAGGAAACATGTTGAGTGTTAGTTATGATATTTGAACGCGGGGCCTCTGTGACCAATTGCAAACTCAACAAGCAGACATTCTAATCTATACCATTCATATAGTACTTCACACAGGTAACACCCTCTAAAGTGGCCCCCTGGCTTCACCACAAACCTCGGTCTCTGCACAAAGAAATGTGCATGTACTTGCACAGCTAATAAGTATAAGCCTAATCAATCACGTGATTGCTATAAAAAAAAAAAAGGCAACAGATGCCACGATAGCCTATTTAAACTTAAACGGTTAAAGCCTTTGTAAAATGGAATTATATTTATGCATCATAACACAGCTCCACAATGAGGTACACTGCAAGTTCTGTAAAAAGAAATGTTTAAGTAAAGGCACTCTATAATACTGAATAAGCTCACTCTCATTGGCTGATCTAAACATTGAAATTGAAGTGGGAAACCAAAAGAGTCCTGAGACGAATGTTACAGTAACTAACAATAGTTCTCTTTTATGCTGCAGGTACGGTGATGACACCGAATTACGAGCGATCGCTCGGCATCAGCCTGTCGCCGTGGTGCGACTGCGGCAGCAGCGGGAACAGCAAGCCAGACTGTGAACGATTTGCAGAGTTTTTCATCACCAACCGATGCCTACGTGAGTTCCAGTACTGCAGAGATTATAATTTCCCCTTCCAAAATTGCACTATTCTTCACAGCATGAGGCCAAATTGACCTTTTGAAATTATAGACTGGGAGATAATGGCTGCAAGCTGTGATAGTACAGTATGTGACGGTCTATCATGTGTTCTCCTTTCATAGACAATTTGCTTTGACTGTGTACAGGCAACAATATCTTGAGCATTTTCTTTTGTATTTCTACTCATATGTGAATGCCCTTTCCACATTCAAATTTTAAAAGTATAACAGAGCAATTATAATTGAATGGCAATGTCCTAAATAACTCCTGCCCATTCGTTTTTTACTATGATTCAGACTAGATATTACAAAAAGGAGTTTTCGGCCACATTTCTTTTTTTTTTTGCTCAGGGAAAGGTATCTTCGATTAAATGTCAAATTAATGATGAAAAAAATGTACATTACATAAGTAAAGTTTTCTAATTTCAGGCGGTTATTGAGTTCCTTTTTGCAAATCATAGCTATTATAGGCAGACACTGCTTTTAAAAAATGCTCTTGAGAAAGGTCAAGTAATTTAGTTTCCTACACAATTATCCAAAGTATCAATTATAAGCAGCTTTTAGTTGGGCATGAGCGAAATGTTTTTGGCCATGCCACTTGCACTTATTTCCCCGGCAACGACAAAAGACATCTGCTATCTTGTTAGATGTGCAGACATTAACCAGAGGCTCAGAGGGCACGCTGCAGGATAATGCTTATGACATGTAATTAGAAACATTCTACAATTGAATCGAAGTAATGACATTGAATGCATATTTTCTCATAAATCCGTACACATTTTTCACTTTACATACCATTTAATTATATGTAAAATATCATTTTTTGTAAAAGGATCAAAAATATCACAAATTAATACGCTATATTCTTGCAGGAAATGCTATCCAGGCATTTGGCAATGGTACTGATGTCGGAGTGTGGCAGCCTCAACCCCCGATTCAGCCCACCGTACCAGAGGCCAGCATCACGCGGAGGGGCAAAGACCGAACCAGCAACGGACTGGATGCGCTCACGGACACGACCAAACTGGACCTAGATGAAGACTCTTTATATCACATCTGTGGGACCTTACAGGTGACGTTTTTTAAAGTACAGAGTTTGAAAGAGGAGTTGCAGTGTTTGATTACAGGAGGCATCTTTCTTGCTGACTTACAAAACTGATGTTTATTTTTGAAATATAAACGTAGAGAAAGAAGCGAAGACAAAATCACTTTTGCAACATTTTTTGACGCACAAACTAATCGAAAGAAACAAGCGACGATATGATAACACTATCCCGTCCACTCGGCAGTGCATTTTATTTGACTGCATAGTTTCTACACGCTGACAAGACGACAATATAAACTTTGCAGTGTTAGAATCAAATCCGGTAGCTTCTTTATTTAGAGATTTCTAACTGCCAGCCAGCTTATACCGCCACTTATCTCATTAACAAAGTCTTTATAAGGAATTCCTATCTGAAAGAAAAGGGTACCGCTACATTGCAAGGTCATTACTTTCAATACTATAATACTTTCAATTATCATAATATCTAGCCTACTTATCTTAATCTTAGTTTGCAGTGAGTGGATGTGCCTCTGCTCTACTTTTAAGGGACAATAAAAGAACAAACATGAAATCCCTCCACACCACAACAAATGTTTTGATTAACTTCCAGGCTTTTCATCCTGGTAGATGTTGAAGGCTTCAAAACCTCTGAGAAAAAAAAAATGCCTGAATCTAAATTGAGAGCTAAATATCAGGTGGAGATCTTTTCAGAGCTTCTGTCGGAGTTTTAGACGTCTGGCTCTGTCACCTTGATGGATCACGGATGCTTTTCTGATGGCATGCACAGAATCCCCCCCCTCCTGGGCAGAAAGATGAGACGTCGGTGTGGAGTCAGAGCTTCCAAAGCTGTCATGTCAAAGCTAATTGGTTGCCACAGTAACATCACAAATGGCCCACAGGGGTAGGGTGTCTGCTTCTGTGTGTGTGTGTGTATGCGTGCACACAGGGACACAGTATCCTGCTGAGGCTATACCACATTTTTGACTGCCAGTTTATGTTTACAGAAATTCCTGTTAGCTTTGTCACAACAATAGCTGCTCATGGTTAAATAATAAAGCATAATGGCTAGTTAACTGACTTGCTCTGACAGCGTCTGAAGAACAATTCAAGCTTCACGAATCACAAGAAAGTTCATTTTTGACCTTGTTAACCACTAAACTCTAATTAGTAGCTGCACTGGAGTTTCTGGAAATGGTAATTACTTTTGTAATACCAACTGCAATTGTAGAAAAATCACTTCAATGACATTTTACATAATAAATTGCATGTTTTTTGCTTCAAGGTGCTTTTAGGTACTCCAGCTCCGTTGAAAGTGTTTGGCTTCAGCAACACATTTCAGACCTGTGCTATTCTCTTCTGATAAATACTCCTGGGGCTATAAATGAGATGATATCACACATACTTTAAGGGGAGACAATCTATCATATTGGCTTTTAATAGCGATAATATGATTTATCACCGGTAGAAGCATCCTCCAGGAGGAAAGACCTCCTGTAGAGCAATTAATCACTCTTCTCCAGAATCCTGGTTCATAGAATTCTTTCTACTTAAAAACCAATGCGTTGAGTGTTTATTATGTTCCTAAACCACCACAGAGTCACTTTATCATTCTCTGTGCTCCACCTCTGTATCTGTGAGTGTGTGTTTGTTTGTGTGTGCAAATGCATTTGGGTATTTTCTTCTTTTTTTCATATGTGGCTGAAGAGGTTTGGAGGAGTCTGAGAAAAGTTTTAAAGTTATTAAACTGTCATAACCTTGAGCTGGCACAAACGGGGGATCTAACACGGACACACTTTTCACACAAACACGCACACGTCTATGCTCGAGGCGGAACGATTATACAAAGAGAGGTCCATGTAGGTCTGAACTGTGGGAATTGGTGGGCGCTGAAAGCATTATCATAAATCTCATTGTTGTGTGTTTTGCTGCATAACTGTGGGAGTTTGACTCGATGCCGTAATGGTTTTGCTAGACCTTGTTTTACTTTGAAGACAATGCCCTTCCTTTAGCCACAGTTCACCTTCCAGACAAAAACTATTTCTTCATTCAGCTACTGGAAATAATGTCTGCTCAGCGGTGTATTTCGGAGCATATTTGAACCAACGTCTGTGATCTTGAAATACAGGCAAACAGGATCAAATATGGTAGCCAGATAACCGCCACGCCCTAGGTTCGCTTCTCTCTCTCTCTCTCTCTCCCTATTTCCAGTGTCATCTGTATAATAAAGAAAAAACATGCCAAAAAAGAATGAAAATCAATGTTTCTCTGCCTTCTCTTCCTTTGTATCTTCCTTCTAGGCCCAAAAGCTGGTGTCAAATCTGACAGCGGATAATGCTCAATGTGTGGTAAGAATTGTTTTACTCCGTCGGTTCCATTCGAGGTTCCCATTAGGGCCCCAACAATAGATTTGTGAGGTCGATGAAGATGTTGATATTTGAATACGGGTCCCTTAAATTTGGTTATTAATGAATGAATATTAAGCACTGAGCTCAACATTTTACGGTCGAAAGAAGAAAAGCTTTTAAATGCGAATGAATGCACACTTTTAACGCATTATGTTTCTAAATTGCTAAATTGAAGTTCCGCTGGTATATAAAATATCATTTCTGACCTGATTTCGGAGGCCATCTGTATCACCAAATGTGCTTTGATTGTAGGTAAACAAGCTAAACATTCACGATAAAACCCACAGAATTTTTTTTTATTTTATTTCATCAAAAGAAATTGTGATCTTTCCACTCCATGTAACACTAAAGCTGTGGTCTTTTCCCTCAGAACCATCGACTGGTTGAGTCTAGCAGCTCAAATGCCAACGCTAGAAGCCCAGCAGCTGGACTCCCCCGCTTACACCCCTCAAGCGTGCTCCTCTCACTCGCCTTCGCTTTAACGCCAATGCTACGACGGCCTGAAGGTTTCCAGCTGTTGTAGGAGCCGAGGACTACGGATCAACACTTTTCTCTCTCTCTCAAGAAGTGATCCAACTCATTTTTGATTTCGACATTTGCCAAAGTGTGACACTGACGCCTTTTTTTTTTTTTCTTCTTCAAAACGGAAATAATCAACACAGCCCGGTGAGAGCGCTGACGTCAGACGACAGTGGATTATCGCCGAGCGGTCCGTTTTAAATGTTGCTGAACACAGACCCGCTGGAGCCGTTGCTGAGATATCCGCTCATTTGCCTTCCACCATTACATGCTGAGGGAACACTCACTTCTTTTGGGGAGTTCAACTCTGTGATCTGATAAGCATGTGAATAAAATTCACCTCTTTGGAATGTGTTGCAATCGGAGCACATTTGACTGAATGTGCTGAACAGTGTTTTTGGGGGGAAGGAGTGGGTCATTTCTGTATTACCTGTGCTTGGGTTTGTCCAGCCAATAAACCTGCTTCAGTTCAACAAAAAGAAAAACTAAGTGTTGTATAAAAGTGCTGATCTGTAATACGTCACAAGGGACCACTAACACATCTCATAGACACACTGAATGGAATAATAACTATTGAACTGATTTAAGATGCCATCACATCAGCCGGAAGAAAAGTAACAATTTCTCTTCTACATGTTCGGTACTAGGTAGAGATCAGTTTTGTAGATTTATTTGATTGTTATGGTTGTTTGTGGTTTTAATCACATCGCCTCTAAAAGAACATTTTGTAGATATGATACATAAAGTGAACACTCTATAACAGTATGCTGCCGTTAGCTTGTAACATATTGTCTGTGATGTTTTTTGGGAGTCTTTGTTAGGACCTGTCAGCGTTATCCAGTGTAACTGATTTATAAAATGTGACAGGATATGGTTCTTTAATTGTGTGGTTAAAGATATGACTGTTGTGTGGTTATATTTTGTTGTATGATTGCAAAGTGCATAATGTTATCTTAAACAGTACTTTTGTTTAGAACAAACCGTCAATGTGTAACAGCAACAAGAACATAAAGACTTTACATAAAGGGGTCTTTAATGGCAAAAACGAATTTATGTTATCTTTCTGTTCTACTGAGAGTGGAAATGTTGTGATGGTTTGATTGATTTTTTTTTTTTGTTAGAGAGATGAATATAAAATGTACATATTCACAAGTAGAACCAATGCCAAAAGACTGCTAGCAATTACTACGGAGACAAAGGAGACGAGATGAAAACACTTACATAGTTATTATGAACTTAATGACACACTAATTATCAAAGATATTCAAAGAATGTACAACATAAAGACAATGAACACTGAAAACGTGTCTTTAAACATCGTTGCCATTTCTAAAAATGTGTGAAATGTGCGAATGTGTCTGTAAAACCACTTCCAGATATTGTCCCTGCAGACATCTTAATGATGAGATTTGGGGTTCTTTTTTAAAGGTTTTGGTCAAATAATATGACGATCAGCTTTTATCTAATTTGACCGAAAGACATTAACAGGATAAACTTGAAGACATCTCATGCAGGAGGCCACTTTTATGTACAAATAGCCACGAACAACGTTTAAAAATATGTTATCTGTTCAGTGTTTCCCAAACAGCTGAAATAAAAATGGTGAACAGTGACTCATGCTGGTTTCTGAAATCAACAGAAAAAGGGATACATCTTGTTTTTTGGCTCATATCACTCCCTCTCCCCGATGCTAGTTCGTCTGTATTTTTAGCAACCAGGAGGGACACACTTGTAAAGCAGGACTATGAGATAGCGGCAGGCAGACAGGCCGCCATTGTCAGTCAGATCACATCAGTCCCAGTGCGGAGCGACACAGGCGGACAAGGACGCAGCCTGTAGAGGACAGACTGCTCAGTGGACGGGGGGGGGGGGGGGGGGGGACATGTCTCGCCAAGAATATGGCACACCTGTTTGGGCACAGTGATGGAGCACTTGACCTAGAGAGAGAGAGAGAGCCGAAGATTTATTCGATGTGTCAGAGAATCGAAAGGGCCAAAACACCGTCCTCGTGTTATACATGAAGGACACTGATAGAAAAAGGGATGTGTCGGGACTGGAGCTTCAGGAAATGTGGTTATAACAACATCAGATTTTAAAAAATGACGAACACCAACAATATATAGCTGTTTGCTCTGTGACGTACAGCTTTAAATCGCTGTCTAAGGAATATATAAAAAAACACACCATAACCGACATGTTCCTTCGACTGACACATCAAATGTGTATTGTTCCGCGGCTGAAAATAGGACCCAGAAAATGCGATTCATTTTAGAAATATTTGATAAACCTACAGATCCCAAAACCACCACACAGAAAACATGGTTTCAGAAGTGTTACACTCCTATCAGCAGCCATATTTAGAAGGGCATCAACAACTTGACACTAATTAAGCACAGTGGTCTTACAAGTTTTTTGCAATAGCCAAGACTCAAAAACAGGTTCTAGTGGCACACTATTCAAACTAATAACTCGTTGACCAGGTATGTTAAACCACGAGCACGTTGTCTGCTTTACACCGAGTTTTAAATTCTAAAAGACGCTTTTTGCCCAATAACTACACACGGTGATTACACACATCACTCAAAACTAAAAGCCTGTGTTGTTGCTTCACACTGCCATTGAAACACCACACTCAACTATGAATCGCTCGCACCCAGAATACACATTGGACAACACCTGCATCCAATTAGATAACTTAGAAATCAGAGCTCGAACACTATCAATAGGATTCAGGTTTGCTTTTTGGTGTGAACACTAATGGACACCACTTTTAGAGAGTTACTGTAATTGCAATACTGTTTGTTGTTTACATTACAACACAGTACCTATGTTCATGTTATCTCCAGTTAGTATTTGAGTATTTGATACTCAACTATTTGAGAATACTCTTATGAGTATATGAGTATTGAAAATAAACAAATGTGTTGGTTTCTCCACTGCATTTGTGTTCATAGAGTATTTACAGCACGCTACAAATGAAAATGCGAAGGACTCCAGATAATAGTGTTTTATACTCATATGGCATTAGTGTGCAGTTGGCATTTGGAAAGAACTATTTATTCGGTGCTGGTGTGTAGAGTTGTAATGCAAAAACACCATTTTTAAAACGTATATAGTTTTGAATGATGTGTTTGCTTTGACAAGAGATGTAAGGTATTTGGTATTTTGTGTATATGTTTTTGGTTTTTGTGTGCGGAGTTCCAACAAAGACAGCCCTAGTTTCAGAAATGGTTGATTTAGAATTCAATAATATTAACAATAACAAAAACATAAAAGTAATTGTGAAAATGTCTATCTGGATATGAGAAAGAAACAACCACAGCACAACACAAATGACCAAACTCTCCTTTTAGATCTAGTACTATTACATTCAGAGATGAGGCCGACATTCAAATTGAACTACTGAGGTTTTTAGAATGCAACGCACGCCGTGGTTGACTGAAGCCTCGAGACAAGAATAGTTGTCATTAAACCTCTGATAAATATTATTGCTCGCCAGGTTTACTGTTCCCCTGCCATAAAGCCCCGAGGACTGGGAGATAGTGTTTCGAGACTCCCCCCTCCCACAACCGTAAAACCACTGCGGGTCTTCTACTCAATCCAAATGTTCACCCAATGGCGTAGATTTAAAAAAAAAAAAAAAAAGTACTGATAAAAGGGTTCAATCATGGCAGCACTGCCTCATAGGGATCACATCTAGTTACTGCAACTTTGACCTCTCCAGCAACATTGTTTCAGCACCACGAAACCACTCTGTGGATTTCACCTTTTCCATTAACCAGGGGAGCAGCACCAATTTCACTTTATTACTTTCTCTTTTTGTTTGTGTTGCGTCCAAATGTCAAGGTGTGCCTGACTTTTCGCAGTAAACACAATGGCATCGGCTATTTTGAGACGCTTCCCCTCTCATCTTTTCCAGAGCAGAGCAAAGATAAGAGATCATAATGCTCCGTTGATTGCACACTGAAGCAAAAACTATAAGCTCTACTTGACTGAAAAAAGATGGAAAGGACTGATAACTTTTGCTTAAATGACTTGATAGAGAAAGAAAATAGACGAGAGTAACTGTGACAGAGCTGGAGATGACCTTTTAATGTGGGCTGGAGAGAGACAGGCTGACCCCTTGACCTGCAAGAGGATTTGATCACACTTACTTTAAGAAATGCGAAATGGAATTTGTGGCCGGTAAACGGTGGACGACACAGCAACTAACGAATACAGTCCAAGATAACATCTTCAAATGTCTTGTTTTGTCTGACCAACAGTCTAAAACCCAACGACATCCAGTTAAAACGATATAAAACAGTCAAAAAGGAACAAATCCTCACATCCGTTGCATGAACGGCAACGGAATTTCAGTTGAAGACGTTCCCCGTTCATCATGAGGTTGTGTGAGATAAATATAAACTATAGAGACTTTGTGACGCAGTAAACTGATCTGACATTGTTGCATACGGTAGAAGTTGTACCACTATTTGCCCAAAAAAAAAAACGATCTGGAAACACAGTAAGGTAGTTAATTGTTCAGGTTATAAATTAAAATGGGAATTTAAAGTAGGCCCACTAATTTCCTTCTATTATATGTGCTAACTCAGCCATGAATGATGAAGGTTTGGTTCAAGATGCTTAGAAATGTCAGCTAAAGTTATATAACTAAAATAACCCACTGTAGTTCTTACTGACACTGTAAAAAATGAGAGTCTCTCCTTCCAACCAGTAGCTGACCTCCTACCCGAGTGTTTACTACGGCAGCGTCTTTCTGGTTTAGTCACAATTGGCTGCGTTTGAGCTTACACCCACTTCATCAAACTAATCAGCCTTAATACTGCATAATGCCATATTAAGAAATCTCCTACTGCAAATGTGTTCCGTCAAGTACAACCATATGTTTAGATATGCAGCAGATTTTATTAACTCAAACATATTCAACGAATTTTTTTTTTGGAAATGTTATGTTGCATTGATAAGCTGCAGATGACCGTCAGTACATCAATACAAACTTAAGGTTTGGCAAACTTGGCAAAGTGTGCAGCTGAGTGTGTAGCAGCAATGTCATCATAGAAAGAAGCAGCTCAGCACTTTAGATGCAATTATGATATGAAAAACAGTGAAGCACGCCGTCACGTGAACCCGGCACATATGAAGTGTGTAGAGAAACTGTGGAGATAACAACGTGTGTTGTGATGCAATAGCCATGTTTAGTTTGCCATTAAGCCAACACTACAAATAAAATAGTTATGTGTGCGGACTCTGTGCGAGACAACAAACTATTTTGCATCCATGAAGCCAATATACAATATCTCCCATTCTGTGATACAGAGCTGTAAGCAACAGACCCGACAAAACAACAGGACAACAGCAAAGGAGGGATATTCTGCAATTCATAAACACTCACATCCTGAAGTTAAGCCTTAACTTCAGGATGCATTAACGTCAGTGTGCTGTACATGTAATGGGGAGGGTAAAAGAAATGAACTAATATCTGTGAGGTAGTGTGTATCATTTATTGTGGATCCAGTTAAGGCCTGCTCAGTTTGATCTACGCTGTGCTCTCCAGCCTGATTACATTGGATGGTTTGGCCGATCCGTCTTCTGACGCACCCCCCCCCCCAATGAATAATATTGCTGGAAGTGACATATGAATCACCATCTCTTGGTAATACTGGAGACGAACCAAGACAAAGAGGAATACAAATCCATACTCTTCCATCATAAGTGAATCAGGGAACTCAAGGGCCTTCATTTCTGCATTGACGCATGTTCCGCCCGTTCACCTGATAAAGTCAGTGCGACCTGCAGATGTATTTGTGTAGTGCCATCTGGTGGTTGAATTAAGTGCACCGTGACAATTTACGCAAAAAAGACAAAGTCAAGGTCTCCTCTACTTTGTCCAATTTATGTCAGGAACATTTTGTAATGCTATCAGGGCAACAACAGAGGGGACTGAATTAGGTCCTATTTATAAGGAGGAAGGGACACACATTGGATTTGACTTTGTCACAGGAAGAGAAAAAAACAAAGATGAGCGAGAGTGTTTTGGTTGAGCAACTTTTCGCGGAGATCAAGTCGAGTATCAGAAATCAGAATTTAGATTTTCAGCTTTGAATGATGCGACTGTGTGATTCATTCATGAGCAATGTGACCATCGGGGTTAGAGCAGACTGGACATCAGTTTGCCAACAGTGACTCAGGCTCAGCACAGCAGTCCCTCTGAATATTTTCAGCACATCCCTCTCCAGAACTTAGCAGTGACCTCTGTTCACTCAACTCGTCATTTTGAAAAATAACAGACAGTCACACTTCGCAACGGTGTCAAAAGCCCTCTGATTTGAGTGGCTTCCTGGATCTTTTTCAGACATGGGGGCAAATTAGCTCGTCCTGGCTTTCACATGAAACTATTAGCAGTGTAAACAATATTATATGCCTAATATATTCACAAGGACCTGCTCAATAAGTATGTATATGTGCATTTACAAGCAAACAACTTACAACAAAGCTTGTCAATGTCTACAATGCACAAATATAGATACGATTTATTAGATATCTGTAAAGACAACTGTCATCGGCTCTTCTTGTTTTGATTTTACAACTACTGACAGTTTGCTTTAGTGTCTCTCATATAAGTAGAGTATATGGGTTTCATATGCACGGCATGAATCCTCAGCCATGTTCTGAAGGTTTTGTATCCATTTAAATGCATTTATAGTTTGGGATTCATGTCTCTCTCCTGATTTTTTTTTAGTGCAATCCCGTCCGCTTCTTTTCTATGCAGCTATCCATTTTGTTTGTTCGGTGTTCCATTCATTCATAATGTGAATATATTGGCTGCTGCTGCTGCAAAAAAAAAATGGCAAAAGTGGCACTTAATGCACCTATTTTGAAGACGCGTCTATTGTCGGCGTCACTAAAACAGCAGGGGGGAAGATTCATGGGAGTCACACAGCACTCGGCAAGAAGGACTGGCAGACACGCGCGCCACAAAATTGCAAAGCACAATGAAGCCCCAAGACCACCCGATGTGCACAAAGGGCACGTAGACTCTCTTTAAAGAGATAAACTGAGGGGAGGAGCTAAGGTCAAAAAGATCTCTTTTCAGAATGTATGCGTGGCACTTAAGAGTTAGAAGCAACCCGTTTCATTGGCCATGCAGGACGCAAACTCACAAAAAAAAACAATCTGCAAAATAAACAGAAAATCTTCATAAAGCTCACATACAGTACATTATACACCCACTCTTCATATACACAGTAGCACTAAATGGGTTTATCTTCTCAGGTTTCTTGCCATCAATATACCCACCCTCCTCTATGGTTCTATGGCAGCTTTCTCTCCCACAGCCCCTTCAGCTAGTCAGTGTACTGTTGGGTATAAACGAGGATTTATCCAGAGCAGCTCTTTGGCAGGCTGCATCCCTTCTCCTTTACATCCTTGTTAATGCACAGCCCTGATGCTGAAGAGGGAACACAAGCACTCTGAGAGGTGTTGGGCACATCGGAGGACAAACCTCCACAATATCAGGCACATTTTTAAAAGAGGCAAGTGCGGCACGCTTTCATTGTCACGTTTAGTCCGAGGTGCACCTTGCAGTTGAAATTAAAATAAATGGATAATGCTATTTAATTTGTTTGCTGGTTCTGACTGCATGTCTGCTGAATATTAAAAAGGCAAAAGTAACGTGTGACTGTGGACCTATAACCTGTTACAATACAGATTTGATGAGAAATCTCTTAAGAGGGTTCATTGATGTTTTTAGATTGCTTTATTCCATTGGAATTTAGATTTTTTTTCTTTTTTACTGCAACAGCATCCTGTACGGCTCACCCACCAAAATCATCAATAAACTACAATACATCCAGAACTCAGCTGCCCGTCTGCTCACCCACTCCCGCACCAGAGACCACATCACCCCAGTCCTTCAAAACCTCCACTGGCTCCCCATACAGCAAAGAATCCAGTTCAAGCTCCTCCTCATCACCTACAAAGCCCTCCACAACCTTGCCCCTTCATACCTTTCGGACCTCCTGTACCATCACATTCCCAACCGCAACCTCAGATCTGCTGACGCCAACCTCCTTACCCCCCCTACTCTGTCCAAGCATCGGACCTGGGGGGACAGGGCCTTCTCCGTTGCTGCCCCCTCCCTCTGGAACTCCCTGCCCCAACACCTCAGACATTCTTCGTCACTTGCCACTTTCAAAACTGCACTTAAAACTCACCTATTCAAATCTGCTTTTAACCTCTAAAGTCAGTCATGTATGTTTTCTTTCTTTCTTTTCATGTTTATTTTATTTTATTTATTTTTTCTTACTGTTATGTCGTATATTTTGTTCTTATTATAAATGCTTCTATTGTTTCTGTTTTTAACATGTAAAGTGTCTTTGAGTGCCTTTTAAAGCGCTATATAAATAAAATGTATTATTATTATTATTATTATTTTTTTCTTTGCAACCTTCTCCATCAGTCGCTCGTGTTCACTACCGTACAGAGGCACCAAACGCACCAAAATTCAGCTCTGGGTTTTAGTTTCTCTCTCAAGACACTTTCAAGTGGAACAATTATCTTCAGCAGAGGCAATCAACCAGTGTTGAGCACCGGGCACCAGCACGCAATTACAAATTGTAGGTTCTTTAGAGGTAAAGACACCAGACAGCGTAGAATTCAATGCCTGTAATAGAAGTACTGTATGTGAAAGGACTCAGGTGCACAAAAGGTTTTCAGGTCTTTTTTTTTTTTTTATTATCTGGCATGTCGTCCAACTTTTAAAATACACTGAAGATTACTGATATGCAGTTTATCATCTTTTTTTTCACGGTACAGTGAGACCCCGATTCCTGTGTAATGACACCGTTATAAGATTACTCTACAAACACTAAATAAAAACACAAATTAGCCGGCATACTATCCATATGAAATGCATCACAACGACCACTTTGCAACGAAAAAAGCAAGACAATGCCCATATAGGCCTTAAAGATGCACAATTCAAAAAGGAACCAGACATCCAAACAAGTGATTTAAGTCAACAATAGAATCAAGTTAAATGCTATTACACAGGAATCTGTTAAATATCAAAAGAAAAAATATGAACAGAAATGCTCTTTTCACAAGTGTAGCAAAAGACTTACAGTTTATCAGATACATAATAGTAACAGGTGACAAGGCCTAAAATAAATGATAATCTCTTGCCATTCAGTCATAAAACACACATGAAGAGGACTCACATTTGTTCCAACAAGACACTGTACAGCTCGGGGGGGCTAAAAATGGTCGACAGCTTTTAAAATTCTGCAGATCAACGCGTCCCCTTCTTCCATGGAAAGCCAAGGCATTATAAAAAAAAAAGGTAACGCAACTCCTTGTACGCAAAGATGGAAACAAAGTGATCGTGTCAGAGGGCTCTTGGGGAAAAAAACAAACAAAACAAACACAAACGTACAAAACAAACTAGGAAACAGCCAGAGGAGCATGATGTCCCTGGTTTAGTTTAATTAAACCAAATGTCCTCCGCCCACCACACCTCTTCAAGAAACAAGTTCAAAAACCTAAATGTCCAAGTTGCACAGCAAAATGACCCAATAACAAACAGTAAAGAATCAACCAGAACTGAGATGTTTCTCGACTAGTTTTAGAAACTAGTCTGGATTTTCGTTACAAATGAAACTTCCAGGTTGCTAATAAAACGCTTCTGTGTTTTCTTGCGTTTTGGAGTTTCCCATGCTTCCCGTTTGATGACTTAATGGTTTGTTCGTTGCATTCTTCACCCACATGCCGCTGGTAATGTGATCGCAGTAAGTCTCTGCAGCATTTGTATACGTATTCCACAGAAAATACAGACTTTAGCTTCAGCTGGGAAGGATGATACATATGTACAGTAAACGCTAAAACAGATCATTTAAATGGGGATTGGCAAAATACTCACGTTGTCAAAAGACTTATCATGGGGTGTTACAAAAGAGTGCTGGCCTAGCGCATAGCTTTACCCACTACAAGGCAGAATGATTTCAGTCCATCAGCAAAGGCTTCACATAAGAACTAGATGCTTTAAGCACCATAGAAAACCACTTGTTGGCAAGCAAACACAAAAACCCATAAGCAGCATGTGCTGGATATCTACCAGACATTTTATTTTATTTTTTTAAATCCTCTTGTATTTCCAACACGGTGCGAGGGAAATCAGTTAAACTTTGATGTGACCTAATGCACAGACACTTTTGCTTTCGTCTCATGCCGCGCAGATGGACGATGACGTGTCACAAAATGTTCACTGCTGAAGCTTCGATAGGTGCAGAGCGTCCTCGTTAATCTGTCTCTGATGTCACGTGTCAGGCAGGTTTCCCTCCGAGCGCAGACAAGTTCTGCCATGATGAATACCCGAGCTGAAGGGAGGAGAGATTCGGGGGCCCAGTGTGTGGAGGAAAAGTTGTTCCAGAGGTCGGATGATTTATTCATGTGACCAGAAGTTGATTTATGCGGATTAGAGCAAAGGGGGGCGGGGAAAGGTACGCAGGGTTGTGCTCTTGTGGACTCGGCAAGTTTCAGTGAACGCTTTGAGTGGCAGCAGCCAAATGTAGTCCTCTACATGTAGCCATGTCTTAGTCTCTGGAGAGGCCTCCAACTGGGACCTGCTGCCTATTGGAACAATATGGCCTCAGATAGTATTTAAAAAAAAAGAAAAAAAAAAAGGGACCCAAATGGATTGACGGGTTGAGACTCAGACGCAGGTGCCTTGGTGTGCCGGAAAAAGGGCTTTTCGGTTCTTTAAACCCTGGCACTTTTCCTTAAAATCTGATGGTTTCTGCTGTGAAATGTCTATCAGCGCACTGGCAACGACGATTCCTAAAGAGGGAAAAGAGCAAGAAAAAGGTGAGGGTGATAGACAAATATTCAGATATTACAGGTGTGTCTATAATACTCCAAACACCCAATCTGATGAGAATATTCTGCAGCTTCCAAGAGCAACATTTATTTCTTGCTGTTGGGATTTGACCCACGTTTTCAGTAGTAATCAGGAATAAGAGTAAGGTTGCTTTATTTATTGGTGATGCAAATATGTGGTTGTGGAGAGGCATTTGCTGTATCTGATATATATTTAGAGTATTTCTGATGGTGCACAGGATGGCTGTTTGTGATGTTTGAAAAAAATCAATGAGTCCCGCTGTGTCCCGCTCACTCAAAATATATAGACATTGAGACAATATATATGAACTAAAATGATGACGTGTGTGTGTTACCTGACTGTCCTGGCGGAGGTAAGTCTGAGAGGCCGGAGGGCAGACGCATGAGGACCGTCAACACGGCGGCTTTACCTCCTGAACACGGCTCCATCGCAACAGGTTTAGGAGCACCCTGAAAAGAGAGAAACAAAGGAAACAGATTTCAAGCACAATTTCAGGACGAATAAGAAAGAAATGAACTCTCCAAAAACAGAAACGTGTTCACTGGTTTATTTGGATTTTAGAGTAAAAAAAACTGACAACACCAATAACAGTACTTTGTGATAAGGTGTGAGAGACAGTATGCATGACAGAAGGACTTGATTAGTAGAAGATCCCAGGATCTCTTTACCAACCAAGCAGACCAACAGTCTCCGATATTAGCTGCTGGAGTTGCTGCTTTTAAGACGAGACACCCTCCTCCTGAGACAAATGGTTTGATTGGTCACACAACAAACACAATCGTGTGTGTGTGTGTGTGTGTGTGTGTCCCTGTCAGACGGTCCACGTGTTGAGGCGATGACCTACCCACTCAGTTAATGGCCAAAACCGCTTGTCTCAAGCGTGAAAAACATGTCATCCTGATAATGAATGTTCGGGGTTTCACAGCATGTTTTGGATGAAGGGATAGAAATTGGGGAATAATAACATGTCTGAATATAATTTCCTTTTTTCTACGTGTCCAGCTGGATTTAAAAATGGAGATGAGTCAGCAGAGGCAGAAAAACAGGGATGCACACGCACATGCATTAAAAACAAGAAGGAATCAGCAGTGGGGCTGCGCTCATTTGTATCAACATGTTTAATACAAAAACACTTCATCTAGTTTGTGTATTTTGAATGAACACCGACTCTAAAAGCCGTGATCAACTGAATACAAACAGCATGTTTAGTATAATTGATGGATATCTACGTACGACTGAAAGAAGCTACGGACTGTTGATTCTGAGATGTATTGGTTTTGACCTTCATCAAAATGAATCATTTGCCGAGGTTATGAATGCTGTCGAGATTTTCCATTTGCCTGTACTACTGATCACCTGGAACTAATGCGGAGGGACAGAGAGATGAGGTGAACGGAGAGCAGGACAAAGGTGAACCAAAGTACCAAAAGAAAGCACATTAGACGCGACAGACACAAACTCTAATTGTTAATCAGCCGCTAAACGGCGGGAAGGAGCGCCCAACGTTTATCACATGAGGCCCGACGTCAAACATCTAGTATTCTCAATCTTTTCAGGTATATTCATGAACAAGAGGCCCACCGTGGATCTATCGTTGACATACAAGGGCAATTAAATTGCCAGCCTATTTCACGAGCATTCGAGTGATCCCGCTAATGAATAGCCGCAGAAGCCACATTCGTGCAAGGGAGCGAGTTTAGATTAAAGCAGATTCCACTGCACGAGCTCCATTTGCACGGGCCGCTGGGTGAAACATCATTACAGCTGTTCCAAACACATTAACAACGCGGAGGAGAGATGTTGGCCTGTAAGACAGAAGCTACAGCAGCGCCGCGTAGTACGTGTGGAAATACCGTCTCAATATTTACATGAATTATTGAAAGGTCCTCGTGAAATACTTACACAACATTGGGGTACTTTGTGAAGATATCAAAAAAATGCATTTTGTTTAGAACTTATTTTTAAGATAAAACCAACTTTTACTATCTTACGATGGTTTTTCAACAAATATAGGATGGATTACCTTGAAACATACTATATGAAAATGCTTTCATGTTCATTATATTGTTGCCATCTCTAGTTCTACAGCACCAGATCTTTGCTTACACCCGTTACCCTGAACATGACCACTGACTGGTTCTATGAGGAGCAAGAATAAAGGCTCCACATCAGTGGATAAAGCCATGAACTCTGTAAATACTCACTTCTTACTACCCAAAGCTGTTACTGTAGTCTCTGCTCTGCCTTGCATCATGGGTATAACCTGTAAATGAGCTTTGTTTACACTGAAGGACCCTTTGCTTACTCATCCGGTCTGCACTGCCACCGTTTGAACCTTTGACTGCCCTTTATGACGGGGAAAGGAAACGGTTATCTATGCTTTTCATTGTCATTTTACGAGTTTCTGCTCTACCGCTGAATCTGAACTCGCCCTTTAAAAACACCGAAGCCACACAATAACTAGGGCTGTACCGGAATCTGAATTGTTTTTTGCCGTGTCATCACCATTCATATCTATACAACCAATGTGTTTACGATTCTACGAAGTCCTTCATAGATCTAGCCTCTAAACGCTCGACTTCAAGACGGATCATTCGACTCAAGTTAAGCTAATATTGATTTTTTAGGCGTCTAAAATATGTTGTTGTTGTAATGCCTCTGTGTCTTTCAATTAGGTGACTAAATGATGACTACTCTATGGAGCGTCCAATTCAGCAATACATTGTTTGTTGTGCAATTTCTTTGAACTACACCGAACTACATAAGTACCACGACGTCATTGATGTGATTTTGATTTGATTCCATTATCGTTTGTGTGAAAGGCAGCAAAAAAAAAAAATAGCGCCTTCTTTCTTCTGGCTCACTCTCATTTCATCTGTGAAATCCTTCCATCAATCTGGGATAACAGAAATATTCATAAAATGCAGAGGAAAATAAAAAAAAACAATAAATGATTTCATTCCATTTTTAATCGGAGGCATTTTGAACCGCTGTCTCCATGATCGTATCTTGCAAAGGAGGTTTACACATCCTGCATTTCTACGATGCATTACCCAAGCTTCATAATCATCCAAGCACATAAACACACACACACACACAGTATGTGCTTTCCTTTCCTCCGTTGACAGGTGTCATCCATCACACTAGATGGCCGTTAGTGGTTCCATATGTTGAATGCTGGCCATAGTGAGACATCTGTGACATCGAGACCGAGGCCGCGCAGTTTTTTTTTTTGTGCCTCGATTGGCTTTCTGTTCCGAAAGAAAACAGCTGCTGACATCTTAATCACTAAAAGCAATGACCATCTCTTGGGGGGTTTAAACCGACTAAAAATGGAGGAAACGGGCACGAAGGTTGCTTCTCTCAGACCAGCTGGAGGGTCTGAGTGACAGAGAGCTGGTAATAATGACTGCAGCGAGACCAGTGCCGACTTGGTCTTACATGTGTTGGAATGGGTGTGAAGGGTCATTGTGGTGCTGTAAGTCCCGCCGCTTCTTGTTCCCTGTGCAAGCTGCATCATCTATTAGTTCGGTTATTGTCTTCTAAAAAAAAAAAAAAAAAACCGGCTCTTAACTTTGTCCCTGAAATAGAAAAAAATGTGTCTTGTCGGCACTAACTCAGTGAGTGAGTGGGTCTGAGTCTGAAGTACAAACAGAGCTGGTAAAACAAATAGGAAGCCAGCGTGACATCAGTGTCCTCTTTGACATCAACAATAGCTAAGTGGTGCCAGATGCTGACCAATTTACTTGTATAAAACATAATTAGGCTCGTTTCATATGGTTCACCCTCAGCTGGAGCCAAGGTAAGTGGTGGAGCTGTATATGGTCCGACATATGCATTCGCACATTTGAAACTATGTCGATTTCTTCTTTTGGGATCAGTCCAAAAGACACGAACCTGATTAAAAAAAGCTGACAAGGGCTAACGTCTATGGCTGAATATGACTCTGTGCTTTCATATACATCAGTTATAGACAACAGCTGGAAACTTAAAATGGGATGAAATCATTAATCTGGTCGGCAAAATACCGCAATTGCTGCACCAACTGCACGACCTCTGAAAACACATTTTTCAACAGAGAAATGTGTGTTTTGCTTTTGCTTCCCTGCAAGGTATGCTTTATGACCTTTCAGAGAGTACATAAGATATTCGTGATTTATTTGGCGACTGCACGGCTGGAATTAACACCTTGCCCACGGTTACGCTGGCGTCACACGTCGTTGAATAAGATACTGGAAAATGTAAATGATTAACCAACAACCCTTAATTAAGAGCTGCTTGATGAATTAGATGTGTGCTGGATTCGCCATTAACACTGCCACTCTAAGATGTGTTTTTAAAATACATTTAGGCAAAGCACTGGGTAGGACAGTTTCTACTCTTATTTCTAAGGTGCTACTGAAAAGCATTCAGCGTACAAACAAAACAAACCTTTTGCGGTAACGTCCTAAAAAAAAAAAAAGAAGCTGTACACGGACCTCTAAGTGAGATTGAAAGTCGAGCATTTATAGGGTCATCCTGCATCTTGAAAGAGTCAAGAAGCAGAAGACTGAAGATTGTTTCATCCAATTATCATTTCCAAAACAGCTTGGGATATTGTTCACGGCAAAAACTCTCCAGCGGATGCAAAGTCTGTTTCTTAATGCGCTCCAGAACGAGAACACTGCGTTGGGTGTTTTTTTTTTTTTTTGTGGAGAAAAAAGGAAGGAACACGACAGGAATAAATTATTAAAACGACAGATTAACAAACACGTTCCAAGTATGTAATTAACATTTTAGATAAATCGAAGGTAATAGCAGTGGTCTCTAAAACCATTCAGACCGAGACTGTACCTCGGTGCTTTAGAGGTACAACTCAAAAAAGTGCACTCGGAGAGCTGAGAAGCATTGTTTTTCTCCGCTTCTGCTCTTTACATTGCCCTTCACAACACCATAATGCATGCCGAGTACCACTCAGCATCATGCATTAATAGCTAATGTAGGGCCTCTCTCCTGGTTGCCACAGTGATTTTATTTCCCTCAGCAGGCAGGTGACACAGAGGTGGCTCTGGCTGAGGAAACACTGTTGGTCCTTCGATGTTAATTTGAGGATGTAGCTCCCCCATATTGTCCTAAGCTAGGCTTTTATCCCATGTGTCACCGACTGGGATTCTTCTCTATTTTCAGTTTGTATAGGAGGCATTCACATCGGAGGAATAATGAGGTTATGTAGCAACCGTGCCAAACATTTCGAATGTGCAAAAGCACGTGAGCACGCGGGGTAGAAAGAAGAATTCATACAAATTTGAGTGCAAAATTAACTATACGGCACGTTTCCAGGAGGACAAATCAGGCTAAATTAAAACATGCACAATAACAAAATGTTCCATAAACCATTCTGACGTCATCGTTTTAAAATCTTTTCAAAGTAATGACCAGCTTTTCTTTGCAAGAGGATTAAAACAACCATCAAATCTTTTTTTTTTAGAAAACTTTAGAAAAATCGATATAAATCTTTTTTTTTTTTTTTTTTTAATTGGCATTGTGACATCACTTCACATAAAAGATTTATAACATTGATTGGAAAATGTCAGCGCGTCTGTAGCCGCGACAGCAGAACACAGTTCATATAAAGAAGAGGGACACGGGGAGAAAGGACCATCGCTGGCAGATTTCTTATTGATGTGGGGAGTGGATAAAAGGCCGACATA